>NC_142251.1:21227443-21540864 GCF_052056855.1 Sturnus vulgaris | reverse complement strand
CCCGAATGCCCATGAGAGGAAAAGAGCAACAATGAACAGTTGCCATTGGCTCCTAAGGTATATGACCAAATAACTCAGTTCTTTGATTTTGAATTGACTTCTCTCAAGAGCATAATAACCTAAAAAATATGTCTAAAATATCTCCCACTGCCTGAATCAGGAGAACTAGATTTTGTTAATTTTGGAGAAGTGGAGGCTAGAAGAGACTTAAAAATAAAATTTATTTGCAAGCTGAGCTCTAATTTAAAAAAGTCCACCACAAATAAAATGTTTCAGTAGTAGGAAAATCTTAAAGCTGGCACCACCCCTGAGTGAGCTGTAGAATGACAGATTCTGCATCAGTTTAGAGCCACAGTGTTTAAGTCAAGTTAAATCAAACAGGACAGCTGCAGGAAGGTGTTTTCCACAATTCTGATCACACAAAGGCCATGACCTCCACAGCTCACCACACCTACCCTCTGAGAGTTTGGAAGTCGATGATCAATGGAATTACTGGCATCCTGCAAAACTTTGGAGGTGGTGCCATTTTTGTACTTTTTGCCTTTTAGTCGATTTACAAAATGAAGTTTTGCTGAAGTTTTGGCAACCAGGGGTTTCTGCTTAGCAAGAATCTCACTGTTCCAGTTTGGAACCTAAGAAAACAAGAGTCAGGAAATTAAGCCTTCTGATTTTATTTACCAGTACTGTTACCTCTTACGTGCTGCTGCTTTTCCTCCCCAGAGTGAGGCAGCTTTACACTATTTCATTCTTGCAGCCACAAGGATGTGGTTACGAGTCCTGAGCTGCTGTTAGCAGGTTAGTGCTGTTACTGGTCAGTCTGAGAACTGAACTGTGCTGTAACACCTTATGGATTAAAACATGATCAGGGAGTGGTTTTAATTAAACACTGAAATTATCCTTGCTGACTGCAGTGCAGGAAAGGCAGTTAATAGAAGTGCTGAACTGCAGGCACTGCAGCTGGCATTTCCCACTTAGCATTTTAAAACTGGAAGGAAAAAAAAAATTTAAAACCCAGTCCATATTACAAAGTGTTAGAGCAAAATAAACCCTTATACAAATGCAGCTACTCAACCAGCCTTCCCTCAAGTTTTGATGTACACACACTTCTTAATAAAGACTGAAAAGAAAGAGGGAGACAAATGCCAACACAAGAACAAACAGGAATAACTACCCCTTTTCTCTAAAAAACAGCATGGATAGCTTTATCAACCTGACATTTTCCCTAAAACTTCCTCTAAAATAAACAGAATTATCCACATCTGACAGACTCCTGTAACTGAATAAAACCTCAGTTTTTTTCCTGATTTAACACCAGAAATCAGAGTCACAAATCTTCCAGCAACACTGCCTACCCAGTGGATTTCCCTTTTCAAGGTTTACTGAACACCAGCACACAGACTGAGAAGATGCCACCCTGTACACTCAAACACTGATGCTCAGGACAGGCATTGTTCTGTGTATTAGACATTCTTAGGAAAGTTACTCAAGTACTTTACCAAGAGCTTTTTTAAGCTCTAGCCTGCAACAGTAAATTAACGCCAGAAATCTACAGGACACATTCGAGTGTATTTAGGGCACAGACTGTTAGAGGATACATATTTTTAAAGTGCTCCCAGATAAATAAGATTCAAAGAGTAAGAAAATCCACCTGACAGTGGCCAAAAGCTTACAAGGTTCCCTGCAGAGGCCTTGCCCTAGACTAAACAGAGTGTTTCTAAAGCAGTACCCAAAGAGGCTCTTCAGCACCAGTGCTGAATTCTGCTGTAATGACTGTATTCATGCTTTGAGATTTTATTAACGTGAAGGCTTTATCTCACTTGAAGAGACTGGAATTAGATATCCCAGTGTGAAGGGAAAAATACCAGTTTCAGTCTGCCACTGGAGTCATTTATGCAGAACTGCCAGCCCACTGTTGAAAGGCAAAATGAGAAGGAAATCTCTCATAGACTGACACAAGGATTTTAATCAGGAACTCCCATGGCCAGGAGATTTCTGAGCTTGGGGGAAGTTGTTGGGCCTGTGACTCAGCTGTAACATTTCTGAAATGGCATCCTTACTCAAGATGGAGGTTGAAGTTTATGATGGTTTGCAACTTGGCCGAAATCTCAAAGTGAAAAACATAGCATGTACTTTTAAGTGCCTATAAAATGACTGTAACCAAAGAAAAAGTGTTCAGAAGACCTAAGCTAAAGCTTAGGAATTTTTTTCTGAATTACTTTCATGCTGCAACCTCAACCCATCTCTATAAAGAGATGAAAGAATTCCTTTGATGCTCATTATGGAACCCCATTCTTTCTCATTCATGCAGGAATAAAGCAAACTTCCCACCAGCCATTACGTGCCACATGCTGTTCCTACATGACAAAAGTATTATTTGTTAGTATTGTTAGACCTGCTGTTATGGAGCTTCTGTGATCAACTAAATTAAAAAGGGAGACAAATGGCACATCAGCACACCCTCAGATGTTTCACTGCACTCAGCAGCAGAACAGAAAGAAGCAAAGTGCCAACCTTTTCTGGTGTTAATTTCATAAGTTCCATGTTTTCCATACTGTAACGGCGTCCTCTTGGTCTGCCACCTTCAAGAGACAAATTCATCTTTTTGTTATTACAGTTTATGGTGTCACTTGCAAAGCTGTGGCTGTACTCATCTAAGGTCCAAGACACAGACACAGTCAGAACACACGAAGAAACTAAGCAGTAACCTGTGATTCACAGTATAAATCCTCCAGAAAAGGAGGTGCTGAAGGGGTCCAATACGGCAATAACCTTTTTTAGCTGCTGGGGAGAAAACCAAGCAACATTGCATCCTCAACCATGGTCAGTAAAGAACTCGAACAAGAGTTTCTTTTTGAAGTTCTCTGTTGGGGAAGTACTGCAGGAAGAGGCACATACCATTCAAACTGTTTTCCACTGCGTGGCTTTCTGCCATCATGGAATTGTTTGTGCTGTAGCTTAATCCAAGAACCATTTGGAGATCTGAGAGATTAAGTCTAGCCGTGAGTTCTCCACTTCTGTCTCCTACCTGCAAATAAAATAAGCAGTTGTATCATATCACCTTAACAAATACTTATATGTATAAGTGCAAAGCAATCCTTGTCCCCTTGGCTTCTGAGAGAAAAAGGCTGAAAGAGTTTTCCTGGTGGAAGACTGAGAACATCTTTTTAAAGAAGTAACAACTAACAGGTAACATAACAAAGCCTAAAATAATCTCTGCTAGGCTACTAACTTGGAGTCTGTGATGGCATTGTGAGTGGTGACACTAGAACTAAGCTGCCTGTGGTGAGAGGGGGCTGCAATAACATGGAATCAGTTGTCTCTGGAATCATTCAGAATGCAATCACTCAAAATCAGATGCATGAACATCATAAGACATCTGTGAGCGAGAGCAAAAAGCAATAGTGGGAGTATGAAAATCATACCTCTCTTGAAATCTCCAGGTGCCTTTCTGCAAAATGGATGGCTTGGTCATGATTTCCCAGAGCAGTATAAGCATTCCCTAAACTCCAGCACGCTCTTCCTTCCCCAATTCTGAAAACAACACACATTTGCAATTACACCTCTGCCTGTTGAACACCAGAGGTCAGGTTTTCACAGCACTGCCTAAGTAATTTGCTGGGCCAAAAAATGAAGGCAATCATCAGAGACCATTCTAACACCAACACATTAAATATTGTATTTAAAGGAATATGATCTGGTTATAAAGAAATACGAACAAATTTAATCTAAATTTTTAATTTTTAAGATCACAGCAAACAAATTAGTTTTATAAGATTGGAACATTGTATAACCTATTCTGCTTTTCCTCAGTTTCCTCAGTTATTAATCCTCCATATTCTTACTGACTTAAGAAGAGGTACATTTAAATGCTGGAAAAATTACAGTTGCACCCAACACTGTAAAAAAGGCTTCAGAAATCAGGATTATAATATAAACTTTACTTGCTGCTGTGTTATTCTCCTTCCCCCATCCCTTCCTGTTTTATTAACTTGTGGACAAGTAGAACACAGATTCTTATGAAAGTAGGTGAATTATTATAATGAACTCATGAAAGACAGATCTGTTTTTCTTTGCCTTAATTTACACAGACATGCTGACAGGAAATGATGTAGAAACATTCAATTATCAATTTGTCTTTCATCTCAGACTCACTAGCTGAAATACCATTATGAGTAATTTTTGTTTTCCACGTGAAAACCAAAGCCCAGCATTGAGGGAATTCACATTAATGCAGCTGTCACATGGGGAACAATGCCAGTAGAGTTGAAGGTAGCAGATTTGCTCTGAGTGTCACACATACATTAAACCATCTCTTAGGGCTTACTTGTCCTGTAGTTCCTGAGCAATCACAAGGTGTTTCAGATGATAATCAATTGCTTTCTCATAGTCCTGGAGCAGAGTGTAGGTGTTTCCCAGGCTGTAGCAGGCCTGTGCTTCCACAGCTCTGTCCTTCAGCTGCCGAGCCAGCTGCAGTGTCCTCCTGCAAGAGAGGGTCAGTCACCTCAGGAACCCCAGAAATCACTGCAAGGAAAAGCTTTCAGAAGTGCACATGCACAACTGAAGATCAGTTGTACAACTTAAACAAATTAGGGCAGCAGGCTAGCAAATTATCAGCTAATACATTACTATCTTGTGCTCTTACAATCTCACACTTGTAAAGTCTTCCACTCCCCTCCACTGCAACCTACTTCCACCTACTTTATTAGAGAGCAGGCTGATTCCTCAAACAGCATCTTTTAATTTATTGCTTCATTAATAATTTGTAGGAGTTTCCCTGACAGGTTGCACTGTTTAATACCAGTGTTACAAGACCTACTTTCCCATCAGCATGGGCAGGACAGGCCTCTACTCACCAAGCCAGCCCAGCCCTGCTGGGCAAGAAGAATTTGAGTGCTGAGGGATCTGCTCAGTACTGAGGATTTTTCCCTAAGAACAGGTGTGCTCTGAAATCCCAATCAAATGCTAATAACATCTATACTGTATCTTTGCCAAGCTTTTCCTTTCCCAGGTACAGCAGCAACTACTTAGTGGTGCAGAGATCAAGACAAGTCTGGCTTGAAAATACAGACTAAAGATGCAAATGGATGTTGTTGTGCACCAGCTCTCCCAGCTGATAAGCACACCTAAGGCAGCCACATCTCAGGGTAGGAAAGCTACTCACATCATTTCAGAACTCACTAAGAGCTGAGACAGTAGTGCCTGCTTCTAGAATAATGGGACTAAACACCTAGCAGTGGAAAGATGTCTGTCTACAGTACTGCAAAGAATCTATTTAAAGTAGCAAGAGAGTTAAAAAAATAAAAAGCATTAATGCTGCCTCTCCCTTAAATGAAGCAGAATACTTCAACAACAAAGGAAAAATTTCTTTGTTAAACAAATGGAAATTTTTCCAAAGCATATGTTCAAGAGATGGCTGCTCCACAGTGATCAGGCACAAGAGAAATAAGCTCTACAAGAGGTATGAATTGTGTTCATCAGCAGTCACTCACCTGTAGTACTCAGCAGCAGTTTCAAATTCCCCTAGAAATATGTAGGCATTTCCAAGGTTGCTGTATGCTCTTCTTTCTGCTGATCTATCTCCAAATTCTTTTGCAATTAGGAGACGCTTAAAAATGTGAAATAACTGCATTAGTTACTCCACTTCATACTTTGTAACATACATTTGCATGCAGAAATGCATGAAAAAATTGCATTCTTCAGGTCAACAATGCTTGATAAGAACAGCCAAACTTGAAGTTTGTGACATTAAGATTTAAAATCTGCATTAAAAAGCTTGCAATAAGATCCAACACAACACATGTACTAAAGGTCAGGAGCAATCTGATATTCTGCTAGAACAGAATTCATTACTAGCACATTGTCGTACCTGTTCATGGGCTAAAACTGCACTCCTGAAGTTGCCCAGAAGATAGTGTGTGTTTCCCAGATTTCCAAAGGCACGCCCTTGTGCTGCTCTGTCACCCAGCTCTGTCACTATTGACAGGTTTTCCCTGTTTTGGGGGAAAGGGAGAAGGAGAATAGTGACTTTTTAAAGGTTTGCATTTTTTTCTTCACAGTCATTTAAATAATAATTTTTAAAATTCTTACATAAAGGAAAAGGCAGAGGTATTCTATTTCAGCCTATTTTAATGGCCTTTAAATAACCATGAATCTGAGCAGGAAGTATCTCCTGTGAGATACCAAACTCCACTGCATTCTTACTGAAGCCAGTGTGCTCCCCTCTAGTTACACACAGGTGTAACAAGGTCCTGTTGTCTCAGCCTGGTTTGAAGAGTTCTGCTGGTGTCTAACTAAGAGTGTCAGGTACAGTGCAAGTGAGGCCACGATAAAAAGCAGTGCACTGTCCTGTTGAAAAGACCAAACTGACAGGTGCCTCAGTTCTGCAGAGAAGCATTCCACAGTTTAGCTCATGGCACTCAAGTCTCCCACATTCTAAGGAACTACGTGATCATATCCTCCCAGCCCCCAACGTTTAAAGCTACTACTTACTCATAATACTTTGCAGCTTTTTGTAAAGCATTTTTCACATCATCTGGAAGTTCCCCTGGATCATGAGTCCCAGCATTAGCTACATTTTTCCCTTTAGAGTGATACACATTTCCAAGATTATACAGTGCTCTTGCTTCTCCAACCTGAACCAGAAGTAAAAGAAGGCATTAAAATTTCATGCTTCGAAGTCTTCTGTCACAACAACTATTTGTACAATCCACAGATGGGAAAAGAAGCTCCTTAACTACTTACTCAGTACACACTCTGCCCATTCTGAACATGTTAGCACCTACCCAGTCATATCCCTCAATCCAACTGTTTTGCATACTACTTTTTGATGAGTAAGATACATTCCTGAGATCAATTACCATTAAAACGTAAATTAAAAACAAACAAAACTGCCACAAAATAGGGTAATATTTAACCTGGACCTATAATCTTCTGGGTACAAACAACTGCACTCCAATTAATAGATTCTTACTGCCTAGAAGAAATAATTGAATATTCACTATTTCCCTCTGAAAGGTGCACACTTCTTACCAGTACCACAGGGTTCAGGAATGTGTGTTAGCACTTAACATCCAGATTCCTGCACAATTCTTACCTTATCATTAAGTTCTCTGGAAATATCCAGATGTCTCTGACAGCAAACGATTGCTTCTTCAAAATTCCCAAGTACCTTTAAGGTGTTGCCCAGATTCCCACTAGCTTTAGCTTCTCCCAGTAGATCTCCAATTGTCCTAAAATTGCAGAAATTAAGTACCCAGAATAAAGTGTTTAATTTAAACCAAGCAGATGGTCAATGTATGGTAGAGAATTACATGAATTTATGAAAAGAGACCACAACCATGTAAATGTATATGTGTTCAGTTGATTTTATCTGAAACACACTCAAACATTGTTCAGTCTGTGGTTACAGGCATCTCACTCTGTCAGTGCTGTTTGGCCAACTGCTGGTATTCATGGTATTGATCATCTGCTTAACTTTTTTTTTTTAATTCACACTTTTTAGGAAGAGAATAGAGAGAAAATTCTTAAAGATTATTTAGAAAGTCCAGCATTAGAAAGAGAGATTTAACTGCATTTGTGTTTTACTTCACCATCTCCTTTTAAGTAAAAGTCTCATTTACTTAGCAATACACTTAACTGTAAGGTTTAAGGGCTACGGTCTCCTCTGTAGCTCAAGGTATTACTAAATTTCTTGATTTTAAATGAGACTAAGGCAAGAGACTGCCACTGAACCACTGAGAATGTCATACCTGGAGGATAACACAACAAAAAAAATGCCCCAAGGCCACTGCACAGCAGCAGGGTAAGGCAGGGGGAAGAATAGATTTATGCCTAAATTAAGTATATTATATGCCTGTGTCTTTTATTGGATCTATACAGATCAGCAGAAGTCAGATACATAAATAGTGTATGAAAGGGACAGAGGTTTAGATTTCACAGTATTACATTATGAGTTTTACTCAGATAAAGAGTTCTGTCTAGTAAACAAGAGAGCAGCTTAACAATACGAGAAATAGAAACACAAAAGGGTAAAGAACGGGTGGATTTAAAGCAGTCACTTAATCATTCAGAAACCTGGTGAGGCCTCAGTCAGTTCTAGGATTATGGTGCTAGACCAAGTATTAGCTGCCAGGTTAGAGGACACTCAAGTGACCTGCCAGGCCCCCCAGCCTTCTGCTACCACCACGTTCACTCATTAGCCAGTATTAATAGCAGGGTTTGGCAGGACAATGAACAGTCAGCTCTCGTATCTACCCGAACGGGACGCCATGGAGAGCGATTACCTTGCAAGAGTTAAATCATGGTGATGGTATTCCAAGGCCTTTTTATATTCCTGCAGGTAGAAATAGGCATTGCCCAGCTGGCTGTAAATAGCACTCAGAGTTCTCAAATCTTCAGTTCCAACCTGAACAGCTGCTTCAAAGAAAGACACTCCAGCACGGCAATCTCCCGCCTTGCACAGGCGCTCGCCTTCCAGAGCCAGCTCCAGGCAGGAAGCCTCCATCCTGCACGGTGACAGAAAAGGCCAACAGTCACTCCAGATGCCACTCTGTCCAGCACCTGAGCTCTGAACAGGGCATTATTTTATTCAGAGGGCCTCTGTATGTTTAGGAGAGGGAATGAGCACCACACTACAACCAATGAGTTTTGCTTTAAAGTATTACAGAAACTAAGGCTGAAATGGAAATTACAACCTTGACGAGGATGAGCAAAATAACATTTGAACAAACAGCTACAATATCTTATTTTTTCAGTCTCAGAGAGAAACCAAACACTGCTTTGTCCATAGGCAGCACCTGAAACATTCAAAAGCAGTTTTCACTGTCTAGATCATTTCAGAAAAGTACCTAGAAATCAAGCTATTACTGACAAATGGAAGTACTTCAGATTTTTAGGGTGATACCATAGTAACCTGCAAAATGATTCACAGGAAAAAATGAAATTAGAATATTCTGTGTATCAAAGACTGACTAATTTTCCCCAATTTGCCTCCCATGTAATTCAATACTCCTTGGCACTTCATTTCTTATACTAGCACTGCTATGAAAATCCTCAGTGTAAGAAAAAACATCTAGATTCAATTAATGATAAAACATATGTCAATTCAACTTACTTCACTGATACATCACTATTCCAGAACCCACTGGAGTATTTTTTATTATTACGAACAAGTAATTGTGTAATTATACAGGTACAAAATACTGCAGTCATGAATGAATTTGTACAATATTACATTTTGAACATGAATAAAAGAAGCTGAATGAAAACTACAGCTGCAAGAAGCATTCACATGCATTTTTGCCCCCATCAGTTCAGGAGTACAAAACGTAACATTTCAGCAAGTGTCAACAATTTTATCCAAGCATTTCCTGCTTTCCAGTTCTGACATGTGAGAGAGGCAGGGTAGAGGAAGATGAGAAAGACAACAGCTCCAGGTCTCGATCTTGAAGCAATATGGTTCGCCAGCTTTTTCAGGATATGTGCATTTTAAAAAGCTTGCAAAAATGTCAGGTGGTTTTTTTTTTAAGTTTTTTTTCGAAATGAAAACCCAGTAAGAGATACTGTGTGATTGTTGAAAAAGTATGTGCTAATATTGCCAAAAAGGTGGACAATCAAATGCTGGCTTTTGCATAAATTATTTTAGTGGAAACACCAGGTGACACCGGTTTTGACTTGACATAGTGAAGAAGTTTTAACATACCTGCAATATTTACATTTCTTTATTTTCTTAAACTGGAAAAAAAATGATTACACAAACCTCTACTCAAATCTGAACAGGAAGGAAGTATTTTTGAAAAAGCTAATGACTTCCAAAAGAACTAGAAGAATTGGGATCACAAGTACAATAGAAAACACAGAATACAACCATACCTGCTGGTCTTCGACATGCCACAGCTGAAGCACAGCGAGACGACCGACATGCTAAACTTCTGCAACCAAAAGCACTGCCTGCTTGGCAGCTGCTAAAAGTGCTGGCAGCAAAAGAGAACTCCAGCATGAAGTTCTTGCCAAGCCCAACTTCTCAGGTTGGATATCCATAATACATGCAGTATTTTTAGGTATGGAAACTCTTCTCAGAGAAGTTAAAGCATTCCTATTAGCTACAACACACCACCTGGCTCTGACATGGTGCATGTGTGGAATGTAAGACAGAAGAAGGCAGAAATGATTAAGTACAATTAAATACAAGGCAGAAATGATTACACCATCAGCAACTAAAGGTTTAAGACTTAAAACACTTCATTGGGTAATCTTAATCCTATCCAAAGAGGTTCTCTCCGGGCACCTCATGTTAACTGACATGGCCAATTAGAGTGACAGCTAGAAAATATGGTGCTTCTCAGTGCAGAGATTTGGACCATTACACAGCCACACTCTGGATTTTTAGCTTGAATGGCTAAAAAAGAGCCAACTTTCAGCAAAATGTGTGTGTGACGTAACAGTGGAAATACTACACTGGACTCTGCTTCTGTAGTAAGTGAATTTATTCCATTAAAAAAAATAATAAACGGTGATGCATCAGCCACATAATCAGAGAAGAAAAGGCAGTTAAAAAAGGTACAAGGGCAATATCAGAGAATGCTGCAGTATGGTAGCTCCCCTGAGAGACTGCATTCATCTAATTTCACACTACACCAAAAAATGCCAAATGCCAAGGCAGCATTATCATTTCATCAGGGAATCTGAAATATAATCATTTGACTTTGCAACCCTACATTTAATATAACTTATAAAAATGAAAGATGTGGGATCTTTCATACAGAACACAACTGAGAAGCAAACAGCTTAGACCGATGAAAATGAACTGTTATTACAGAATGTTTAAATTCAACCAGAACTACAGGAAGCAAATGAAAATGGGAATTAATAAGTGTTTGAGTAAAAAAAGAATGCAAAAATTACATAACTCTAGAGAAGTTGTGTTAACAGGTTGCTAGAATCTGTAGAGCAAATTAAAGCTTCCATCTGGATCCATTCTTTCTGACCTACCATTTCAAAATCTAAATAAGCTATACCAATATAGAACAGAGGAAATTAAATATTTATTTCCACAGTTGCCTGCACTCAATTATTAATATTTTATTCAGGTTATGTAAGAGCTATGAAATCACTCAAGTTATTTTAAAAGTTTCCTAGGCTTTTCCATCAAGTATCAAAACGGGATTCAGAAGAGGTTTGGTTTTGGTTTGTATTTGTTTTTTCCTCCCCTCTGCTACTTAAAGGACTCTTATGCAAATTTACACTTTTTTTTTTGTTTTGGTGGGGTTTTTTTAGGATTTACGTAGGTGTTCTCCACCTGTCACTACTAATGGTTAAATAGCACTTTGGCAGACTAGACAGGGCCAGGTTATCAATATTTTAGGAAGTCATTAAATAGTTACAAGGAGAATATGACATTACTTTCTCTGTTCCCTGGGCTGAATTGAATTATTTACTCAACACCCAGTGGCCAAACAAGAGATGCATTGAATCTGCAGAGAGGAGAAGAGAACAAGCCCCATTCATCTGTGCACTTCTAATGCAATTCTGTTCTGCTGCTCTCAGATATTCCTTGGAAATGCTCACACAGGGTTTCATTTTGTTCTGCTGTCTATAGCTGCCTGGACCTGTTCTCTGAAAGGCTGGCTGGCATCTCCTGAATAATTTCTCATTTGTAAAACTATCTCATCCTTCTCTGGCCCTCGAAGCTTTTTCTCCTGCCTGGCTCCCCAGGTTTTTTTATTCTTTTCCCCCCACCCTTTTTCTTCTCTGACCTTTTTCATATTCTATTTTAAACCTTTAATATTCTAAGAATATAAACCCTAAGCATATTGCCTCCTTGTTTGTCTCCCTCCCTTCAGCTGTTCTCATCTTACAATAAGGACAAGGAAAGTGGCAAGAATTAAGACAGTGGAAGAAGGCAGTAAGACTCAGTGATTGTTACAATCTCCAAACACAGCTTAGTTTTACTCAGTTCCATTCTCACTAAGAGGGTTTTTTGCTTTTGAGGGGGAACACGGCTGTCATCAATTTGCCATGAAACACGTTGGTACAAATAACACACCTAGAGACAAAACAAGCCCCATGATATCTCTTCAGTTGAGATGCACAGCATCACCAATGCCACAGCATCCTGGAATAAAGCTGACATGCATTCCTGACTCCTGCCCTTACTCCATGGGAGCAGAAACCTCCACAGTGACCACTGCAAACAGCTCCACCACAGCTCCCCTGCAGCATTGCTTCAGACTAATGATAGTGAGGTTAGACACAAACAAACACACAAAGAAACCACACTCCTGAATTCTGTGTTCTTTTTCAAGATAAAAGCAGTTACAACTTTTTGGTATATGAATTTAGCAGGCCAAAAGAAGCAAGTTCTACAAATATTCATCCTACAGATCATTTATTCAGACAAATGAAGTAACATTAGCATTTTTTTCAGTCACTAAACAACAAAAAAATTAAAAATAATCTCCTTCCACCAGCATAAGCATTTTTATAACTGTTAAAGTGATACTGACCAACTACTGTGGGGAGAAGGAAACACTTGCACAGTCAGAAACAGACCCATAGTAAAGCCTTTCCTTAGAGTGGGCCCCAACTTCTTTAAAATCAGTTCTAATGGAACACCAGAAGGAAGGGAACAGCAGTCACAGCCAAACAAGCCTGGGATAATACCTGCAAGTAAATTTTTTTTTAACTGGTAACTCCCTCCCCATTAACTTATGATCTTTTATTTTCTGCACTAAATTTTAAACTCCAACAAAATAAAATATTTCCAAATTATAGCTATCAAAATCATTATAAAATTCCATGTCAATATATTGAATTAATCTGCAGTTTCTCAAAATCTTAGGAAAGTTTAATATGTTTGTAAATTAAAAGTATTTTTTCATCATGTTTTTAAACAGGAATCAGATTATAGTTCTTGCAGAAAATTTTAATAAGGTCATAAATATTGTTATTGTTGCTATTTTTAATTGGTCTCATTCAAACCTGTACTGAAATACAGCACAAAGCAGTAAGACATTGTGCCCTGACTGCTTGCCAAATTTTTTAAAGTTTTTTTCTAGCTTGGCAGTTTAAACCAGTCACGTAGCCATGACATGTTTTTCATCCATTTACTTCTATAATAGTACCCTGAACAGCTCCTGCTTTTATTGAAGAGTGAGCAAGGATGTGCTGCAATTGTCTGGGGAGGACTGAGATCATCAGCACCAGCGTGGGGAAACGTGGTAGAGGAATGCTGGGAAGTGGGTCCTTTCAGGAGACACTCAGCACAGAGTTATCATGTTTACATACTTAGGGTCAAAGCCACAGGATGGCGATTTTAGCAAAATAAAGAGAGAAAACAGTAAATTACAGCTTATTTGCTAATTTTTCTCCTTACTGACCATGAAAAAGCTTCTCCAGCTGGCTGCACTGCTAACCTGGACACTGGAATTGTATGAAATGAAATTAAGGATTTCTATGAAATGGAAGAGAAGACCACTCCAACAGCAATCTAACATTGTCAGAAGGTTAAAAGGATTAATTTTAACTCATAGCATGTTCTGTCTTACACATAAGGTACTGCCTTATTGCTGTTAGCTAGTGAGGAAAAGGTCTCCAAAGAAAGGATGACCAGCGTAGGGTGGGGGTGAGCAAACAAGAACCATATTTTTTAGTTCTTTTTAAACAATCATTTCAGTCTTCCAGTGTCCCTTCCTACTGAATGAACTGCAAGATTTTACCCTTCCAAACACCAAGCAGTACACAATGCTCCTGTAGTTCAGCTCCATCAGAGCGAGTCTGAAATGCTAACACGTTGTCCCACGTCTGTAAAGGGGATTCAGAAGAAAAATGATAAAAACTCCCAGAAAGGAAATCCCATATCATCTTCACTTGCAAGAACAGTACTTTTGAGTGCAAGGCACCAAGGCAGTTTCCATCTATGAAACCTCTTTATTTTAAGCAAGGAAAATACGTCATTGTTCATCAAAAGAATAATGGGCCAAGTAACAGAGAACTTCAGCAGACAAAACTCAGAAATTTGCACAGGCAGCCCAACAGCTAAATGAGGGATCAGCTATTAGCCTGCAGGCACACCATACTTCATATCATTCTACCCCAAATACAAAGAAATACAGACAATAATGTACTAGTCTGCTACCATCGAAGTACCAGTACTATACAATCATGTAATCATACTAATATTATCTGCTACATAGCAAAAGTGAATTTTCATCATTCAAAAATCAAGAAAAAAATGGGTTTAATTTTAAATTTCATTAACACTACTAGCAGAGATATCAAGCTACTTGTTGCAACTTGTTTAGCTTTCTATTATTAACAGCACTTACTCATTTACAGCAACATTCCCAGAGTCTTACCTGTATCGAACGTGAAAGGAACGATCTTCACGCATGCTTAGCAAAACATTATTTTCCGCCATTGAGTTACATTATCAGTAGAGAAAGAAATACTCTTCTGTAGTAGGGTGAGTGCTTTATTATGGAGAATTGTCAGAGCACCATTCCAGTTAGTATATTAAGAAGCTGGAGTAAAGATATCCCAAGCTCCTGTAGAAAAACTCTTCTTTATTACTGAGGTAAGAAGGTCACAGCCAGACACATCTCACACCTTCAGAAATGTTCATGTTCTTTCTTTCATCTGTGGCCCTTTAAGCTCCATTCAGCCTCGGTTCTGCAAAGGGAACACAAGATGCTTGGCTTGAAGTCTCACAGTTAATAACTCATCAGCATTTGCAGCTGATGTAAAAGCATAACACTGCTCCTACCAAGCAGGAAACGTCATTCAAGAGCTTAAAGGCAGAGCCAAAGCTTTCTACACAGACATGGTAATTCCTGCAGGCAAGTGAGAAAGCCAAAGAGGTTTAACAAAAACCAACACTCTCTCCACTTGGAGATTTAGAAGAATTTACCCTTGTTAGTGTTTTATGGCCTCATGAAGTTCCAGATAAAAACCTTACAGGATGAAAACTACAGAATGAAAGGCACAATTTAGAACAGGTCACAAAGTGCTTTACATATAAACACTGCTGCTGAAACCCTGATCATCAGCTGAAGGCCCACAGCAGTCAGAACTGGTGGGCACAATTCCATCTGGAAATCATCCATTCTGGAGACTGTCCCACCTGGAATACTGTAAGCAAAGCAGCCAGCAAAGGTTTAAACTCTACATTTGCTTTTCTCCTCCCTGCTCCTAAAAGAAAAGGGGGGAGTATGGGAGTTTGGAAAGCAATGAGTGTTAACACTGGCTTCCTATTCAAAAATTCTGCAGCACTGCAACTGTAAGCTCCAGACTCTGCTTCAAAGGGACTGCAGAAGCCAACATGTAAATACTGGACGTGTTTAGGCTGGCTAGGAAAACTTAACAGAAAAGAAACCCTGTAATCAAAATTTTACCTACTTTTAAACATATTTTTAGTAGAGACAGTGACACGTTTATGCCTCAGTACTAATATCACCTTCCTCTGCAAGTAAACAGAGTTGTGTAATTCACAAATGCATATTTCATCAAGAGACTGCAGAGGTGTCAAAAAGACAGGAAGAGAGCTCAGATTCAGAGCTGTCATCAGAAGAATATGCAAACCTGTATATTTAATTGTCAATACAGCCCATGCCTTTTCCTCTCATTAGTTTTATCAAGCCCCAGCTGTGAAGATTCATGCTTCCCATCCTACTCTACCTTGCCAGCAGCCCTCAAACAGACTATCCACATTCTTCCAATTACACAAATATTTTGCCCTTCCATGCTCATCACTAGAATTATTTGGCATCAACAAGTGGGTGTGGGTGTGTTTTTACAATTAGGAAGCGTGACACGCACAGGTTACAATAGCCCTGCAGCCCACACGCGGGGCAGGCAGTGTTCCAGGCACTCACTGCCGAAGTGTGTCCAGCCTCTGCTCAGGGAACTCATACAGGCACACGACCCTAAGCCACCCAGTCTACAGCAACCCTCCAGCACTCCTGCTGCTCAGCAAACACAAGGGATTTGGAAGTTCTCTTCCACAGAGGGACACACCACAAAGTAAAAAATGCGTGCTCTGGCAACCTCCACAGATCACAAAATGATGACTGTGGTAATTTGTTTGTGTATTTATAGCGTAATGGTAATTAACTGAATAATTTTAAAAGCTTTCTTTAAAAATAAAAAGCCAACTTTAAATTTTAAAACACAGTTATACTTAAAAGTACATCAGAACCTCTGTATTTATTTAAATATTACTTTTAGCAGTATATTTTACATCAGGTGTTTACAGCTTTGCTATATTTGAGCTCCACATCTGTCCTCATCGTCTGACTGCTGCCACCATCTCCCAAGAGCTGGAACCACTGCTCCTGCTTTTTTCCCTCCTTACTGGCCATACAGCACATTCCTCATCCTGGGAGGGTGATACAGACACACCCACGTTGGCCAACACATCATCATCACAGATCCAACCAAAATTGCTGGGTCTGCTCTTCAGAGCTGGCTTCCTCACGCCTAAGTCATTAGGATGTCAATTACGCCTTCAGCCATGCCAGCGTGTAATCAGTAACCAAACCTAAATCACATTAATTAGAGTGGGGAATGCAAAATGCAGGCGGTGGGAGTCAAACACTTGCACAGACAGCGTCTCTCAGGTGTAAAATGGCCTTGGGAGGACTGGAGTACAACAAACTCAGCCTCGCTCTTCCAACTGCTGCACCACAACTACTGAGAGCATCTCTGTGTAACCAAGCCTTGCCCGAGCTGCTGGTCAGCATGGAACTGGCTCAGGGGACACAGGGCCCCAGCAGAAAAGCCTAGGGAATTAAGAGACCTCAGGAGAAGTTCGACCCTGTCAGCATAACCAACAGTGAAATACGCCTTCTCCTAAACTTGCATTTTTAATTAAAATTTTATGTAGCTTGAAAAAAATCACTTGAGGCTTACTAGGGGAAAAAAAATCTGTATTAGTGCAATCGAGCTGTTTTAAATTTATTCTCTCCACACCTCAGAGCAATACAAAATCTCTATCCTTGTAAAAGTGCTGCCTTTCAGGAAAGTATAAATAAAACCTGAAGTTGTATACACAACCTTAAAATGCACTATTCTACTAAATACAGGAAGTCCTAGGGGTTTCTGTTATTTTGAAGTAGCAGCAAAAAGCCCATAGAGAAAAGACTAGGTGTCCTTCAGAAGTGGAAAATTAAGTTGGTGTGACTAATTGTACAGTTGTTTGATACCAAAACAGAAACGACCATGAGCCTCACCACCCCCAAATCAAATGAAGCAAGGCAGAGGTTGGGCAATCAAATGTGGCAGCCACTTCACAGCCCACAATAGACAGAGCATGTACCGGGTCAATTCTTTATTATAAAGAAAATGGTGAGCCATAGTTTGGGATTACCCACCCTGGCTATAAACAATTAAAGGATTTTCAATTAAACCATCAATGAAAAGGTAAATTTGCCTCAATTCAATGCTCTGTCTAAAAAATGTACTTACTGTTGTCAGAAAGTCACTTTTCATTATTTTTTTCTATTAAATCACAGATTTCTATAGAAGCTATATGAATATAGATGAGGTTTGCATGATAAAAGTACATCTCAATCTTCCATTAACATCCCTGCACTGAAACAGTGACACAAATGCTAAGACTGGAATAAGGTTCACTTCTCTCTCAAGAAAAATTACAGAAGAAACCAAGGTCCTCCCATCTTTAATTCTAATCAGTATGTTTCAGGTTTCTGACAGTGATAAAACAATAGTTGCTATTTCTTTCCCCAAGACCTGTATGCAAGCTAGCAAGTTCTAGTTATCACAGCCTCCAGACTGTGCTGTTAAAAGGTGTTTCACCTTTTAAGGCATTTTCCATTTCAGCAATGATTTGATTACATACTATAAATTTCATCTCCATGGTAGACAATGAGTTTAATTAGTCTGCAATTCTTGGTTGCACTGAGTGGCTATAACAGATCATTTCATTGAAACTTTTGATAGAAAACTGAACTTCTGCACTGGTGAAAATTCATCAGCAAGCAACAGAAAGCCAATGCTGTGATTTATTTGCAATACACAGAACTGATAATCACAATACAGTTGGAGAATTGGGTTTTCTTCTCCTCCATCACCTCCAAACGGTACATTTTAAGCAGCTTCATCTGCTCCTTTCCTCAGCCCACACCTTCTTTTTTGGGGTGTGTCAGATGATCAGAAGCATTGCTTTGCCGATGCAGTCACGTGGCTGGACAGCTGACAGACCCTGACCGGTCACTTGGGGGCTGGTGCAGTATCAAACACTTCTGTTCCTTCTGCCTTTCCCTAAAGGAGATGATCCAGTCATGCCTTCCCTCCCATCTGCTGCTCCTCACAAATCTGTGGGAAAGGAGCATCTGCCAAATGAAGTCATCACCGACAGAAATTCAAAAGCTGCTAGAGGAAAGCACAGATAAAGGCAGATCTACTGCACAAATTGCATTTCCTGAGAAAAACTAGTGACAGAGACTTCTTGTTTCAGGATTAAGACAAATTTCCCAATGGTGAACTAAATTTGATTTTCCCGTCAGAAAGATGCTACAGAATGGGTAGGAGGGAAAAAAAAAAAAAAAAAAAAAAAAAGAGAAAATGAAAAGAAGCTTGAACTGGATCATCTAAAGACCAAACAGAGCTTTGCAAAGCCTGTGAATGAAGAACCAGACTAGACAATAATAAAAATATACCAACAGTCCAATTACTGAAATACAGAGATCAGCTTGGCTTCAGACCATCAAAATATAAAAGAGCATATAAATACAAATAGCACAAGGAACACACAGAGGTAAAGCATTCTCTATTTTAGTCTTCAGTGCTGTTCAAGGATATTTTAAAAATTTACCTGAATTAATGAATAAGCCTAAAATAAGCCACCAAAAAGCCTTAAAATTTCACATCAAGTGTAATACTATATTTACAGAGTAAACAGCATCATCATTAGCATTTCTGCAGTAACACATATTCCCCTGTGAACGAGCCTTTAAGTAAATGTGTGCCATACTGGGGAAAAGCTAATTTTTTCCAAACCTTGAGCACAAGTGACTAGTCATTAGAGTGGATCATGCAATACAAGAAACAACTGTATTAAGACCACTGTGGTTAGTCTTGGCAGCTTAATTTTAAACTCCTCTCTGCACCATTTTTGACTGCTGTTCAACAGCAGATTAGCTGAGTGCACACAGAAACCACCTTCACTGAAGAGGTGAATTTGAGGTTTTATTCAGGATCATGATGATGTGGAGCAATACCTGCCCTGAAATAGTGCCTTTGTCTCCTGATGGATTTCTCTGTTGAGCAGAAAACCCCAGAATAAACCACAGGCATTCTTTTATAGGACTGGCTTAGCAGCATGCAAGCCACTTTGCAGCTCCCATCAGACCTGAATGGACAGAAGAGGAAAGCTGAAGTTCGTAACCAGCTTTTCAGCTGCTCCTCCACGTGTGAGTGACAGAGCTCGTGCTGCAGAGCATGGCAAACACCCACCTAAACATCCTATGCCATCAGGCTCATCAGACAAGCTGCAAATAAATTAAACCACTATCTCAAGTTCTTGGTTCAGATGCTTCCTCCTCCACCCCACCTATATTTACCGTGCTGACTTATAAACATGGGCCCACACAAACATAAGACACATTGCTGAATACTGCACACAGCCCTGAAATGGCTGGAAGGGGTGGGTATTGCACTGGCTTTGGCCCACACGTGATGCTGACTTGTAATGCTATCAACCCACTGCTCCACAAGCCTGGAATTTCACTTATAATGTTCTAATAGAAAATGGAATATGAGGTTGCTCTCCTTTGCCCAAACAACGTGCACAGAGTATCTTTTTTATAGGAATCACTGCTATATAGGAAACCATCATTTCCTTGCTAGAAAGAGAATCAGCAAATTGTAACTGAGAGCATAAGGCTCGACAGGCATTTTGTAACCAGAACTGACAGACCCAGAGCTAACTGCCTTTTGTGAATCGAAAGAAAAGAATTACTAGAGGGAGGGAAACTTGACTCCATTATCTCTGAAATTATTCCATCTCCCTTTTTAGCCACTTAATGACCTCAGTAACAGAAGCACAAAAGGCCATAAAAGACCAGAAAAATACCAATAATAGAAGTCAGGATACTCACGACAACTCTCCTCAAAAAAATAAAATAATTGCTAAATGAGTAGTTACACAAATATTATCACTGTCTGTCACAAACTCCTGAGTAATCTGATTCTTTTCTTCATTCCTGTCCCTAATTTCTTTCTAGTACTGTACATAAACCCAAATCAAGAAAAGTGTTTCTGTCCAATTACTTTAATTTACTCTAATTTAGTCATCAATATAACTACAGGAAGAGAAAACCCCTAGTGACAAAGGAGCACAAGTATCCCCAAAACAGTCCCAAATAGGTATGCAAAGTAGTTTTATCGAAAATATTAATAACTATATGAAACAAGATAAGGAAAATACTGCATAAAACCCCAAAACTACTTTACAGGATATAAATCATACTAGTTTTACTATTTTTATTATGCCTCCACACCAATGACAGGCATCAAGCAGTTCTGAGACAAACTTTGCTCACAATGAAGTGAGGCTCTCAGCACACCCACAGCTGGAAGTGAAATCATAGATTTGACAACTAGAGGACCATGGCTCCAGAGCAGAGTCCAACATCCATTACCCAACTTCTAATGTGGCCCTGCATTATGACATACATGGTAACAGCAGAAATATTTAATTTATCACTCTATTTGTACAAAATTTTGTTTGGGGTTTTCTTTATTTCACTGGTTGCCTAAACCAAACAGGCTCTGCTTGTGGTAGGTTCTAAACACAGGTAAGAGAAGGTTCATCTCCTTCATTTCACAGGTTAGCTCCTCCTGGCTGCCCCTGCACTCCCACCTGTGGCTCACACAGCACGGTGTTAAAGGCAAACACAAGCCCGGGTGCTTTTCCACCTGCCCTCTGGCATTTCCTGCATGTACTTTCCACCTATTCTCTAGATTAGGAGGAGGATTTTTCCTCTGTTTGTGGAATGCCTAGCTGAATAAGTGTTTGGGGTTTTAAATAATGCTAAAGGCCTGCAATATGCCAAGCCTTCCAAACTCTGTATATCCTGCTTATTCCTTTTTCACTTCTTTTTCTAAGAGAACCAGTATTTAACTGGAAAACAGCCTGCTACTGAATGTACATAATTACTGAATGTACATAATGTTCAGCGTGCAGGTTAAAGAAGCCAGTGTAACTAAAACAAGTAACCATGAGTATTTTTATTATACAGATACTCCTGCAGATAGTTAATGTAAGCAATTTATTTAAATCCTGAATTAGGGGAATCCCACACTATGACAAAATAAGAAAGGAGAAGATGCAGTCCCAGCAAAATATAACTAATATGCTCATCATAAAACTAATCAAGAAACTGAAAACTAATTCTACTTGCAGCAAGATTAAGATTTCGGATACAAGAACACTGCAGAATAATATCACAGTCAAAATAAGTCAGAATTTTTCCATATATTTGATACATCAAGGTATTTGGATCCCTTATCCTTTTTTATTTTCTTTTTTTTTTTAAATCAGAACCAGATCCAAGTTTATTTACAAACTGTCATTTACAGACTGAAAACAAATACTGTGCTGCTTTCTTTCCAACATCTCCCACAGCTGGGGATGAGATTTGCATCCAAGCACTTTAAGTGCACAAATGCCACTACAGACTGCAATGACAGTTCATAATAAAGTAGTAACTTGTGATCCTTTTATTCACAGCATAAGTTGAAATAATTCCCAATAAATCAGTAAATCAGTAGCAGTTTTATTACCAAATTCTGAAGGCAAATTTGAACCCTGCTCCTTTGGGACAACCTCATAATGCAAGCGAACATATACGAGGCCTCTCCCAGGCAACGAGACACCCGATCACGTTCAGTTTGGGAACTGGAGCATGTTATCCACTGTGAAAGAACCCACATAGGAAGGGTTCAGCACAAAAGGCTGCCTATTTGCACTTCAGCCGATAGAGCAAGTTGATCCCAAATCTCTCCAATAAAATATTCCAACTAGCTTAGCTTTGTCTTGGCCTATAAAATCTCTTTACAAGAGATCCTGGTACGTAAAAGAAAGAAGACAAACATTGTACAAACATCTTACAAAGAAACAGAAGAAGCTACCTTAAGAATCTATAAATTCAATTTAAAAAATAATAATAATCCTTAGAATCATTGGCAGTAAGACACAGTAGCAATTTAAGTGAAGCAATATAGCTGCTGTTTCAGAATTCCTAGTTGGCACTGTGGTGCTCATTCAGAGCCAAAGCAGACACTGAGCATAATGAATCCTTAGCACCCCAGCAAGGTTTTACCTTGCAGGGAGCAGATGCAGCTCTCACAGAACCTCTGTCACACAACTGCAGTGATCCATGACAGGCTAATGCCAGCAGCACTGCTTGGTGCATCACCTGTGCCCCTCAGTTCCCACATACCGAGAGCAGCCATTCACATCCTCTCTAATGAGGCTACAGCTACAACCTGCAGAACAACAACCTGTGCTGCACGATGAACACTCAGAAGACCACGTGTTGTTTTTCTGTACTGTTTGCTTCTTATAGACAGGTGCAGTGTATTTATAGCACATCACCTATAGAGATTTAAGGGAAACAGTATTTGTTCAGGTGCCAAGCTGTAAATTGCTTTGCATATTCATTCCAACACTTGGGATGCAGCTGCTGATCTATTCAGAATCTCGTCAATGCAGTTTCTTCCATCAGTGTGATGGCTACTGGACTGCAGCCCATTTTTCCCCCAATGTCAGTTTATCCACTATGTACAGGCCTTATTACACTGGAAGAATTGGTCACAGTAGCACATCCTGTTCTCTAACAAACCAAGGATCACTACATAAGGTCCAGGCTCCAAAGTGCTGCATGCAAGGAGAAAAATTCCTATGAGTATACTAACATGACAATAGGAAGAAAAATAGTGTAGCAAATATCAAAGAAATAAAATACATATAGAGAGCCTTCTTTATAAATCACATGTGGTTTATACTCCCTGTTACCCAGCTGAATGAAATCTTTCCTTCCTATCAATAAAACGTTTACAAAATAATATACAAAAGTTTTATTATATGAACAAGAACCATATTTCTCAAACACTGCCGGATTTGAGTCCCAAGAGGCAATTCGACATTAATCATCTGTTCAACACTGTATGTGTTTCAGACCCTCTCTTGCCAGTCCTTCCACTTCTGCTTTTCCTGTATTTTGCATTCCTAATACTGTGGTCTTCCACGAAATAATACCTTTTTTTTTCCTTTTTGGATATTATCACTTGTATAACTGACTTGCTACTAAATGGCTAAAGAAAAGTTTAAGGATTTTTTCTGGTATCTGGATCTCTCTTTGCTTTTATTTGCAGGAGAACAGTGATAATAATAACGGGTTGATCCCTCAGAAAGTCTTAAGATGATTGCTCACTCCTCAAACAAAACCAGTTTCATTAAGACATTAACTTTAAAAGCTACTGAAACCAGGACTATAGTTACAGATATGTACAGGACTGAGTTGTGGAAAGTAAAACTGATCACATAAAGGCCACAATAAAACTGGAGGACAAAAAGTACAAACATGTTGGCTATTAAATTTAAAACGTGGAGGATGAGGAGAAACTAAAAAATTATAAACTCTAAAAAATAAAAAAATCCCCTTACGTTCAGTAGTTAGAACTTCAGACAAATAGCATTACTTTTCAGAAAAAAGCTTTTTCAAACTTACTCTGACCTTTGAACCATCAATTTGTGAAGTAATTCTGCAGCAAGAGTAGCAGCAATGTACAATCCTAAGTAGTTTAAAGATGCCTGGAAGAGTTACAAGAGCATTTAAACAACAGCATGCTAAATAAATCAACTGAGAAGACTCAAAAACGTTTCTTTTGGTCCAATGAAGCTGTCTTAGGTTTCAGGTAAGTTTTGTCCCAGCCTTATACGGAAGTAACTGGAAGTATAAAGTCCTTCCTACCGAAGAGGGATGCATAACCACAGACCAGAAGACCTGCGAACCATTAATTAAACTAGTAAGAAGGAACACTTGGACAGGCCTACAAATTAGTTTTAACACACTATAAATATATATAAGCAACGAATTTAGAAGGACTGTATTATGAGGAGGTCTTCTTGCTAGCTTTTTCAAGTTGAATAGAATTATCACTTAAAAAGAAGTGTAAAGTTTCCAGACACAATTTAAGCAGGGACTAGAATCTCTTAACTCATTTTTTTGAGATGCAAGACTCAGCACGTTCTTCCAAATTCTGAGATGGTTGCACAGCTCTCCATAGCAACCCAGGATACAAGAGCCCTGCAGTCACTGGCAAGAATCTAACAGGAGCACCACATTAGGCTGAAAAAACTTCTAAAGCACAAGAAAGGCCACGGCTCTAAGGTGGGGTAAAATTTGTGTCTTTGCAATCAGGACAATAAAGGGATAGAGAGCAATTTCTGATATATTATGCTCCTCCATTTAAAAAGTGAAAAACCAATACAAGTGCAGGAACTACTCTTGCAAAATCTACAGTCTGGTAGATAAACGAGCCCAGGTCTGGTCAAATCCGAGTTTAGCTATGCCACAACACAATGCCTAACTCAACCTCTCGAACGAGACTTTAGAACTTGTTCCCTGTATGCCTCACTCCCCGCATTATGCTTGCAGGTCCTTTGGTTCCGCTTCTATAATCAGCCTGTTTCACTCCCGCCCTTACACTTTTACTTTATTTATCCATCTCGTTAGCACAACGCAAGTGCCCAAAGCACAGCCCTGCTGGTCCCGGCGCCCTTCAGAGCCGCCAGGGCGATCGTGGCACACAACCCACCCCGGCGGGCACGGGCACCTCCTGCCTTTGTTCCGAAGGGCCAAAGCGCCAAGGGCGCTCGCCGGGATCCGGCACAAGGCACCGGGCTCGCAGCGCACCACCCGGAGCGGGCCGCACCGCACCGCCCCGCCGCTTTACCCGCCAGCACACCGCGCCGTTGGGGCCGCGCTCAGAGCCCCCGTGCTGGCACCCAGCGCTCCTCGCCGCGCCCCCCGGCGCACCGCTCACCTGTGTGCGGGCCGGCCGGGCTCCGAGGGGCCGCCGGGGGCGCTCCGAGGCGGGGGCGCTCCGAGGGGCCGGCGCTGTGCGAGCCGGGCCGGCGCGGCCGAGCGGGGCTGTGAGGGGCGGCGGGCCCCGCCCGCCCACGCGCAGCCGCTCCTCGAACCCGCCAATCGCAGCCCCGCGCGCCCGGCCCCGGGGGCGGGGCCGCCAACGGCCGGCGAGGCCGCATCATCCGCACGGACCAATGGCGAGCGGGGGGCGGGGCCGGGCCGGGGGGCGGGGCCACAGCTCCCAGGCTCCGCCCGGCCCCGAGCAGCAGCGGCCGCGCTGCTGCAGCGGCTCCCATGGGAAAGCGAGGGAGCGCGTTCGCCTCTGCCGCCCCGAGCGACTGCACATAAGGTGAAACAATGCAGCTCATGGTGCTATTTAATAACATTTTATCTGATGCACGGGGACGAGAAATAACCTGGGAAAAAAGTTCGTGATATTTCTTAGAGCATTAGCTAAAGAAACGCTTTAGAGTGGTGAGAGGAATGGGGAGAAAGGGTTGGGAGATTTATTTGTGCTTTTCCAGCCTGAGGTTGAACTTTAGTACCACTCGTGGCTCTGTTACTAAGTTTTTCTGTCTTTACCACTACAGCGGGATTAATGAGCAAGGGCAGGTAGCTGGCAGCAGCTGCTGTTCCCCTGCTTTTGTCATGTGTGTCTTATTTTCTCCAGCAGTTAATGCAGACTTACACTAGTGCAAATGGGGAAGTATCCATACCGGTACGATTGTTCTAAAAATGCTACAGCAGGGAGATAATTAAATATTAATTATATAGATAACTAGGTATTATTGTCATGTATATTTGAGTATAAAATAACTATTAATCATACATTCCAGATTTTGATCCATGCAATAATAAAAGCTCTGTCCACAACTGGCAAAGCAATGGCATTGATAGTCTACATAAACAGGATATGGAAACTACAAAAAAGTGCAGACTGTCAGACTGGATGAAAGCCCAAATGAATAATTCATTTTCAGATGCATTAGCTTGTAGCACAGATGCAACTGAAGAGGAAGATTACTTCGTTTATGATGGAGATGCAGGAATAAGTTGTAAATACAACAATAATTCGGATAATTTGAATGCCTGTAGTTGTACAAAAGATGTTTCTGGTATTTTAAACTTAGCCTGTTCTGAAGATAACAAAAACATAAAAGCAGCAGCCAATTATGAACCTCCTCTACAGCCTGAAGAATTCTCCAGTCATCACAGAGGCACCAGAGGAACACCTGGAGTTCCAATTGAAATGCCTGGAAGTGAAGCTTCCTTTAAGAAGGAATTAGCTGTTGGTAGTTCCAGTAAAGCAGACAGCAAAGACCATGTAAAAGAACATACAACTACCTCCAAGATGTCCAATGTCCTCCTGCGTCATTTTTCTAGGGGAGAATTACTAAGCACATGCCACTTCATTGAATGTGAGACAATGCCAGAGGTGTCCTTTACTGAAAGTATCGATGACACTGGGAGCAAACCTGAGCCTTCAGAACACAGCAAAGGCCCTTTAGTGCATGAACAATGGGCAACGAGCTCCGAGGAGCATCCCTCCGAAAAGCACAAAGAAATGAAGGCTCGTGACAAAAATGGAAACTCATTAAATGAAAATAGACCTTTTTCAAATAAACCTATTTTGTGTTCTTGTCAGTGTGGGCACCGACAAGAATATTTGCAATTGATCAATGAGGCTGGAGATACACACACCTTTCAAACCATGAAAGGTGAGAGAGCCCTGTTCAAGAGAACAGTTTCACCTTGTGAGCTCAAATTTGGCCAAGGGCAAGCTCACTACTGCCGCCCTGACTTCTCTGAAGCTGCTTCAGAAGTTAAAGTACCAAAAAAACCTGATAATATTACAGTTCCTTCAACTGAGAGAGCAAAACACTTTCCTATTTTGCTAAGTAACTCAGTAATGGTGAAAAACATTTTGGAAAATAAGAATTACTTCAATTCTGCTGAAGTAGAGAATCAAGAAGAAAGGAGTATTTCAGAACTGCTGCAACAGCTACAGGTAATTAGGATGCTTGAAGAAATTCTTCATACTGGGTAAGAGTGCTTTATTGTAAGAAGATATTCTGTATCCCATAAAATCTAACATGACTAGCTCTATAGGCACTCTGCAGCTATGAGTGAATACATCACTTGACTCAAAAACTGCTTTCAAAAATAAAGTTCTGTGCAACTGACTTGATACAGAACTGTCATTACCAATTATTTAAAGGCTGAGTATTGTTTAATATTCCAGTATTTAACACTGGAGCATTGTTAGTGATGATAAAGCATCCTATCAAATCATTAGGAAATCCACTATAAATTGTTATTTCTAGTGTTATATTAAAATGTTTAAATTTACCAAAAAATACCTCAAATATATTTTTAAGAACAATGTTCTATTTTTATACTGTGCACACGTAAAGACATCTTTGCCTTTTTTCACATCTAACACTCTTCAACTACTGAGACTGGTAATCATTGACAAGTCAATTTTTTCTAAAGGATTTTTTCAACATTTCCATTACTGTAGTGAATTTATTTTAAAGCTTGTTAGTAATTAGTTAACTGCTGCTTAATTTCATGCCCTGACATGAAGCTCACTCACTGAGCTTTACAGATTCTTAATTCCATTCCTGGATTTACATCTTAGGAAATTGCTTGAGACATAAGAAGTTTTAACAGTTTTCCCTATTATTTCCTGGCTGCAAATGAGATGCTGACACAGCATGCTGATGTCCAGAATCATATTGACCATCTGAGATTTAATCCTAAGGTAAATCTCTCAAAATACATTTTTTTATAGTCATTCTTCTTTACCTCTAGGACTATGACTATCCCCTAAAACTATTTTGTCACCTTCATATTGTATTTCCCATTTATAGAAATCCTCTATATTTCACAATATATATCCCTCTACATAAATATACCTCTATATTTTCACGATATATCACAACAGAGAGCAGTAGTAGTTTAAATATTTATATGGGACACTTCACGCATCTGTCAACTCAGAAAACTGGCACTGGCACAACATTTCGTTACTATTTTGTATTTTGAATTAAAGTTTTTTTGCCCAAGTCCATAAGTGTTCTATACATTTTGTCTATAATGAAGGCTCTCATTTTAACAGGTAATTCCTCAGCTGGACTCTGCAAATGCCAGCATTGCCATTTCCTCAGGACACACTGGGACACCACCTGATGTCATCACATTACGTGCTCCTGTCCCTGTACAACCTACACATGGTTTGCTTAAAGCAAGTAAATAAAATTACAGTAACTATGCAAATGACTATTTAATGCAATTTAATTAACTTTTGGGCCGAAATTGCAATTGATCAACCTTACCTTGTACTCCATAGGACTGCAGCCTGCAACAGCAGCATCAGCACTACCAGCAGCTGGGACAGGAGAAGCACAGTGTCTAAATCCTTCTGATTCACTGCCACAATTAACACTCGGAGAAAAGATGTCTCAAATACTACAGGATCAGACAGAGCAACTGACTAAGAAAGTAAGAGCTGTGTTTCAATATATACTTTGCACTGATCCTCAAACTCCATACTCACTTAGCAAATTTGTTTCAATATAATACAAGTCTAATATTTTGTCTTGAAGGTGGAAGACTTCTCTAAGCATATGATCCAGGAAACAATCTTTTTACAAGACAAATATCTGGTAAATTAATTTATGTATTTTGAGCTATGTGAAATGTACTTGAAATGGCTGTAGACTTACAATTCTCTGGCAAGATTATTGATGTTTACCTCAAATGGATGTTTACTCTTCTCAATTCAGACTGAAGAGATGAGATTAGGAAGCAAAAATTAAGGTGTTTAGTAGGTGGACAAATTCTTGAATCTTTTAAGGATTCTGACTTAAAACTATTAATAAAAGGCCTGAAGTTGCCATGTAAGTTGGGAATTTTGACATGTGGAGCATCATTTCAGAAATATTTTTTATTATTTTACTTGGACATAATAGAGCAGCACAGAGTGTTAGGTGAATATACAATATGCAGTCCTGTTTCAATTCAGAGAACTACCAAAATTCTTACCAACAGCACTGCAAATAACATCTGGCTTACATAGCAAGACATCGTGATAGCTACTTATGCTGAATTATCATGACATTTTGTATTGAATTATTTCTTATTGATGAAGGCATTAAATCAACTGAAAAGATACCTTGATGCCTTGGAAAGAAATTATTTAAAAGCTAGAGAAGAGCATCACAACTTACAGCTGCAGAACTACAAGGACAAGCCTGTCAACCTTGGAGAGTTTGATCCTGAGAGGTTAGCAGAGAAGTGCTAAGTAGTACATCAGTATATTCTCTTTGACTGTCTTACAGCTTTTACTTCATTTATCCATTAGAATTTTCTTGAAGTGAAAATATTCTCTTAATGTGGTAAACTAAAAATTGTGTGGCAGAAATTCACCTTGGGCTTTCTATATCCTACTCGTAATTTGGATGTCTATTTGATTATTTCAAATATTTAAAAGGTACTCTGTCAACTCTATACATTTTTTCCTATGGGAAATGTATTGCGATGTCCACTATGGTTATCATGGTAAGAAATAAAAGATGAGTTGAGAGAGTTTTAAGTAACTGTGGGTTGTGATTGCATTTAGAAGGGTGGAAGGAGGAATATTCAGACTTGGCATGCTGCTTGAAGACATTCAAGAACAAATTGATGGCAGCAAGGGCAGCCTGTCATCGTTACTGACTTCCCATGAATCGGCCCAGTCTTTCTGTGAGGTAACTGACTTCTATTAAAGACTACAATTATTCTGTTTTATTGATGCAACTCTTGAAAACCTAAGTGCACTTGTGTGATTTATGTTCTCCTCTAGTAAGAGCATGATGCTTTTAGATAGCATGTTACTTCAAAAGAAAATATTTTTAATGAAATACTAACTTCCTAGTATGTAATTAACTGTAACAGAAACGTAAGTATAAAAACACAACTATACTGAATGTTCTTAGTTCCAGTTTCAAAAGCATTTATTTCGTAGTGAGAAAATATAAGTAGCTAATTTAGCTTCTCCAAAGCTGTTTTGGGGAATTAATCACTATCATTTTGCTGGAGGAAAAATTACTTTGACCAAGATTACTTTGTCCAAGATCTTAAGCTGCAGTATTACTAAAAGACCCAAAAGTATTGTACTATCAAATCTCTTAATAATAAATATTTTAGGTAACTTGGGCTTGAGAGAAAAATGGTAAGAGAACTGAAGAGATGCTGTTTGGTGGGAGTCATTCCTTGCAATGCAAGGCCCAGGTACATCTGTGTCTATGCTTTGTTACTTTGTACAGAGCTCGGCAGTTCCAAGCACTGCTGATCTTTCACAAAGAAGAGGTTCTAAAGCTCCATTTCTTCACAAGAACCATGAGGGAGAAAGAAGTCAGACAACTGATGTATTCCCACCAACAAATCAACTTTCTTCAGAAGGCAAAAAATGCAATCTTTGTCTTCACATGTAAGTGAAAACTTGGAAACAGCTGTTCAAGTTTTTATAAAAACATAGATAAAATTAATTGCTGAATAAGAAAATTTGGATGACTGAAATCTCTGAAAATAACATATATTTCCAGAATAAAAATTCTACAGAATTCTATAATGACATATTCAAGAATTCCTCTTAGCCTGGTTTTCCTACCTTTCTCAGTATGAAAGTATTTCCTGAAGCCAAAACACCACTTTCATCTAGGAATTAAATCATACTTCTGTATAAAATTCACAACAGCCACACAAATTCAGGGTGTGAATAACTAGTCAGAGTACAGTGCCAGTAAAAGATAATTTGGCAATATTTGTGTGGTATTTTTAATTAAACAAGAAAAGGGAGGGATGCAGATACTTATTAATGATCAAAACTTTGAGAGTGAAAACTCTCAATACCATTTCCATCCTTCTGGGAAGCATTTTATAGGTATTAAACATCTCAATGAGATTAGAAAAATAAAATAAATGGTCTCCCTTTAACCAATCTAAGGCTAAAAAAAGAGAACTGAACTAAGTTCCAGTAAAGAAGCAGAGCTTCTGGGAAAAGAATGCATGCAGCAGAGAACACAATCATATTAACCTAATTCTCTCAGATTATTTTACAGGGTAGATGTTAATAGTTGTGTAGTAAAACTCACCTAGCTTCCACTTTTTTCTCTGCATTGAAAGAATATTAGTTCAATCTTCTGATCATTACGCTCATAAATGGGCAAAAAATTTTCCCAATAAACTTGGAGATGCTGTACACCCAAAGTTAAAAATACACTCAAACAAGAAACCTTGTTCTTGTTCCCTCAGAAGGTACATCTCAAATATTTCTCTAATTATCTAAAGGCATTAAATTAAAGCCTAAAAACCAGCTCAAAGTTACTAAGAAACCGAATCATATTTAAGGTATGTTGTATGAAAACACTATCAGTGGTAACAGATGTATCTGAGATTTCATACTACTTTACTATTCCAATACAGGATTATAAAGATCTCTACTTTTAAAAATTTTTAACAGCTGTGGGAAGTCAGGGTGCTTTTGTCAGAATATGTCCTTTAACTAAAGAGTTAATTATTTTTTAACTGGTTAACTACTAATTTAAACTTCTGCTTACCACCTTTTCAGATAACTGATAAAGTTCTTCCTGTGAATAAATCTCATTTCTTCTCAATTAAGAAGTAATCACTAGTATAAAAGATGTTTATAAGTCTCATAATAGAAATATTAAAATACAATTGAAATATTCTGTTTCCATGCTCTAAGAAATACAAACATCCAGGAAGGAAAAACTGGAACGTCTCCACTCTTCGTGCAGAGAAAACCAACTGATTTATCAGATACCAACCTGAGTAAGTCATGAGGGCATACAAAGGTCAGAACTGTGCTTAAATCTGCTAGAGAATCCTGTGCAGAAATACATTCCTTTTATGTCTCAACATGAAAATTGTAGTTTTAACGGATGTTACTGCTTAAAGCACAAATCACTAAGAATAAAAAGGAAACTAAAAAGAACACCAGGTCAAATTCACTGTGGAAATCTCAGTGACAGTCCAAGAGGCAACAGACAGGTTGCAATGCAATTTTCACTTAGACATGAATGAAAGATGTTTAATTTGGTCAAACATTGAAACAGTTTGCTCTAGGCAAGTTGTGGCATCTCCATTCTCAGAGATATTCAGAACTCAACTGGACAGGTTCTAAGCAACTTCTTTAAGTTGGGCCTGCTTTCAGAGGGGACAGAATCAGATGACCTCCAGAAGTCTTGTCCAACCTGAATTACTCTATAAACCTTATTCAGCTTTCCAGATAAGTTTCCAAATATTGCCACTGCTAACATTTTCAAGAGCATGACAGTGATGTGCACACAATGCTTTGATTTTGCTTTTTCTTCTGATGTGCACTCATTTCACATCCTAGAAGATGATTCCAAGCTTGACAACTGAGACACTTCATATCAGTACTTCCACTTTCAGCTTTTGGATTCAACTTCGTTATTCTGCTTCAAAACAAATTTACCTTTCCACTGCAGAATATTCTGAAACTTTTAGTAACATTCAGTTTTAAGTCTGAACATACAGGTTTTCTTGCCTTTTGTCTATCAGTTGTCCTTGACCTTTCTGTGATATCCTTTTAATTTAATATAAATACACACTGGGATTATTGTTTGTACTGGTTGCTGCTCAAGTTCTCATCCCATTCCCATTACCCTGCACCGTTTCCATAACACTACAGGCAGGGAGATGGAGAACTTCATTTAAAAAAAAACAAAACAACAATTCTTGGTCTGAAAATAAGCACCACCAGAAAAATACATTCAAAGTTTGCAGACAGGGCTGAAAGCTAATCTTGAATTCAATCCCCACTCTCCTGGGGGTGAAAAGTTCTCCCTCATATTACAGTAGCATTATTGGCAGCAAAATGGCATGAAATTATAGTGCTGAAAGCCAAATAATTACCTGAGTATATTAGTCAAAGCTTCTCATATTTCAGACCCTTCTAACTTATTTTTTTGAATTTTAGGCAGCGATTCAGAAGACTTCTCAGCCTGTTATTCTTGTAATGATTCACTAAGCAAGGACTTTGTCAGCTGTGACACTCTAAGTTACAAATCATTAAATACAAGATTATGTGGAGAGAGAAAAGGTACAGTGATTGTAAAAATATGAACATCTACAAGGAAACACTGCTTACAGTTTTGTTTATCTAAACCACATGTCTCTGTTTCCAGGACTTAGATGCAGATGCCCTAGGGGAAGCAGAGATCAAGTAAAACTCAGGAATTACAAAGAGTCTGTTCAGTCTTGTCCCCTGTGTAGAAAAAGCAGCTCTGGTTCATCCTGTAAGTATGATGTGTAATTAACAACAGCTTTTAAGGGGCAGAAAGCCACACTGTACATAGCAGGCATTTATACATTTAATTTACTATAAGCAATCATTAGCACTGTAAATTCAATTTTTACACAACTGGTCAAGTTTAATCTCCATACACAACAGATTTAACTTCTCCTAGTTCTTTATGAGACGAATCCCTTTCATATTTCGTTTATGGCAGGAATATCTCATTTTGCAGAGCTACATGAAAGGATATGAAAATTAGGCATTACTATGCCAACTTTTATAGTGTCAGCCATTACATAACATAGTATAAACAAAAGAAAATTCCAGCTCTACCCTCATATTGTGTGACATGAAGCAAAGTCAAGGAGAGCTTAATTTAAAAAAATTAAACGTTGATCATCTGAACATGTACCATTTAAAGTCACTTAGACTCTCTAGCATAGAAAAATAGAAAATTTCATCTAGAAGAAAGTATAAATCAGCTATTTGTCTCTAGCAATCCTGTGAAACTACAAATCAAAGTAGTATTCATGTCAGTATTAGGATTATGACACTGATTATTCTACATTCCCCACTGCAGTCTTTCACTGTATGAAGTTGAATATAAATATGCATTCCATTTGCCAACTAAACAAGAGCAAACACAAAAAGGTTAATCTATCCTCATTTACAAAAAACTTCAAACATATTCAAGTTTTATTCAGCAGTGATACTTGATCTTTAATTTATGTTAAAGAGAAAACAAATGTTAAAATACAGAGAAAATAATGGGTTTTTTTGTTTTAAACGTGGCCTCAACAACTCCAGCTTATTCACAGAAGAGAATCTCCACTCAAAAGGCTCAAAAAACTGAACAGCCAGGTGAAGTTGTAACCAGACTTCATGAAAGGTAAGCTGTGGCAATAACTATCTAGTACAACAAAAAACCCCATTGGTGAAGATTCAGCGTGGAAAAAAGCACCAGGTATCATAAGCAGGAACAATGTTTTATCTTTTGCAGTGCATGTTGTATATTAGAATTTCACTCTTTAGTGAAATTAAACGTTTACTCTAAGAACATGTGTAAACAATTTAGATTAGTTCTTCACTCCTAATTTAATAGAGTAAAAATGTAACATCTTTAGCTGACACATTTAGTAATGAAAAAAATTTTTCACTTTAAGAGAATGTTCCCAAAGATGCAAATGCAGCCCTGTATTATTAGGATGCAGCTCTGTTTGCTACCAACTATTTCTCTGTAAGTAACAATCCTACTTTTAATTGTTGCTAACATTAAATTACACCACGAGACAGAAATAAAATGGATTCCTAACAGTAACACAGACTAGGCTGAAATGCAAACAAGTTTTGTCACACATTTTTGACAGTTTTACTCAATAGCAGTAATTGCTTGGAAGTACAGCAGCTGCACTTGAGAATCAATGGCATAGAACACTGTGAGAGAAAGTTACAGCAGCAGCAGAGTGCTGCTATTATGAGAAATTTCCTTACTCTGCATCCTAGAACATTTTCTGTCTTATTGCAATGCAGATAGAACACAAATAATGATGGACTGTGCTTTACAATTCAATGGAAAATTCTACTCACCGTAAAATTAACTTGCAACCGAGTGCTATCAAGGGCTAAGTATGTGATTCATAGTTTAGAAGTTCTTTTTCTTACTTGAATTGTATTTTATTCTATGTATCTTATCTGTAGGAAATCCTTTGAGGCTGCCAAAACCTGCTGTTCAAGCACATATGATAAAATAATCCTTTCACATCAATACATACCCAGCAAGAAATCTACCCAAAGAAAATCTGCAGTCAACATCAGAGACAGAAATGCCAATGATTCCTGTACAAACGTAAGACTTTGGAGTGAAAATTAAAAGCCACACAACTTTGTTGAAAGGATTACCTCCCTATATCATGGCAAGTGTAGAACATCCCATTTTTAGCAAGCTGATTACTACAACCTAAGCAAGTGTAGTCCATTTGAGGATATGACAAAAGGGAGTTAAAACCCCAAGCATTTTGGCTTATGTGTTAGTGTATTTCATCATACAGGTATGTACAGGCTTATTGTGCAACTTAGTCCCTGTATAAATGGTGAAATAGACCAAAAATAGCATTGGATCTTACATCTAGAGTTGTGTTTCATATACTGAAACAAAGCCTAGCTAGACAAACCACTATCAAAACCTCAATGAAGCCTTCTCAGTACCAAAAACATGCAGCACTCTGGAGCTGATATATTAGAAAGGTGTAAATGTCCCTCAGTTCAAATGAATACAGTCAATGAGAGAAATAATGAACTTCCAACTTGAATCCTAGAGCAGTCTATCACGACTCAACTTTTACTTCTCACCATGTATTCAGAGTGAAAATCATGGACAAAACCTTAAACATCACCTTTTCCCAGTACCTATGTATACATTTGCCTTCACTTTTAATAAGGGTACATTTTATTATTTCCAACAGATTTTAAGTTCTACTCTGGATCATGCCATAGAGACAGCAAACAGTTTGAAGAAAACTACAGAGCGAATGGTACAAGCTGTTTCAGAAGATCTAGCTAAAGTTAAAAGAAAAGAGTTTTAATTGCCTAGTTTTCAAATGCTATATTGTTCTGCTGGTTCATACTGAAATGTTAGTATCTTTGCAAAAATAAAATTATAAACACAAACATGGAAAAGTCACCTAGCTAACTTTGTCAGCTGGTCTCTATCTACTTGTACTAAACCAAACTAGAGCATACAGGCATTCCATATTTACACTCAGAGCTGTAAAACAAATTATTAATTCTACTGAAAGTCTTTAGTAGGTTGGCTAATCCCATTACTGTGTACAGATACCTTCCCTAAGTATTCACTTAAGACAGCTTAAGAAGAATTGGCTCAAACAAGCAAAATTAACTTTCTGACTTGGATTTCCCCCCACTCCCAAGTGTGAGAATAAACCTCAGTAATTACTATGTATCATTTCTTCTCACACTTCAACAGCAGCTGCTTAATCACACCAAGAGAAAACAGCCTCTGTACATGAGACATCTAGGAGCAAACTCAAGATAACATACCAAGTCATAGTCAACATTTGGAATTACTTTGGTTTTAGAGTGCCCTACATTGAGAGTTGTTTGTTTTTAAGAAACATCCTTGTACGTTGCAATGACTGAATGACACCATTTGTTGTCTATGTATTTGTAATGATTAAATTGGTTCCTTCAATGTGATGTTCTTAATTTGTCAGATAGATCTGGCTTTGACATTTTAGCTGATGGGAAGTAGGTTGGAAAATTTTAAAATACTGTAGAAATTCGGTGAGCCAAGAAAAGTCATCTATTATTTTCTAACATCCATTTAACTGCAGTGATTAAAGCAGTTTAATGCTGCCTTGTTTTATCAGGGATGCTACTCACTGAAGCCAAAGTACATAAGGACTGATGAAAACCAAATTAGAAATGCCAATGCATTCCTTAAAAAGGACAGTCATTTTCAGGCAAATTTCATCAGTGGTGGATACAGAAATAATCCAGACTGTTGATACAAACAGTGATTGCTAAATTCACTCATGTGCCACTTACTCACTAGCCTGAGTCAATGGCTTTTTCAGGGCTCCTTCCACCCTTCACAGCCAACAATACCATTCAACTCTTTTCCTCCTTATCCTCTTACTGTGTATCCTTATAACTTCATTTGCCTCCCTTTATTATCCCTGGTTTTGCTTTATTTAGTTTCATGTTTGGAATGTCCTCATTATTTGCAGATGAACTTAATAAATGAAGGAATTGCTGTAGCTTCCTAGATGCAATTAAAAAAAAAGAATTTCATCTCTTTCACAGAAATCTCTCCACACTACAAGAACAGCTTGTTCTAAACCTTTTGTTTATCCTGGATCTCTGCACCTGCTGTCCTGTGCCTGACAGCAACTGCCTAAGAAAGATCAGACTGAACAGGACAGTCACATAGTGGCATTTCCTCAGAACATTCTCTGGCAAATGGAAAGCCCAGAATCCTTCCAAACCAGCAGTAACATGTATACTTATTAGCCCTATAAATACTTACGTTGAGGATTTTTCCCCCATATAACAATTTAGAGCATGTCATTACTGCAGGACATCTCAGATACTAAAGGTCCTTTTGTTGTGATTTGACAGCTGCAGGTTTCACGTGCTACTTCACACACTGAAAAGGAAGATAACTCTTCAGTCTGAACACTAACAGGATTTTTGAGGCTTCTATCACACACTTCACAATCATCTTTTTTCCCCTTGATCAAGGAACCTAGTCTAGATATTCTTGATATGAAGATGGTTCCATACCTTTGATTTTCCTTAGTAATTTCTGAATCTTGTCCAGATTTCCAGATTCAACTTTAAAAATCAGTTGCTGGGCCCACATGTAGCCTTAGTTAAGTATTTCAATATGCATAACATGAAAATACGAGCTTTCAAAATTATACCCTGTACATGTACTCTGAAACACTAAGTTTTTGTTTATCCTGACAGAACTCTTTCACATTCTTGATAATATGATTATTGATCTAGAAAAAATGCAGCAGAGAAGATCCAAATAGCTTTAATATAACGTCCCTTCATAAGCCATTTTGAGCTACATATTGATGCCAGACTTCCTAACATAGAGCATCTTTATTATTCCACCTTTACAGTAACATTTGGCTTTGCTTTGCCTGATGGAAAAAGTGGATAAGGGATACAAAAAACACAGACTAAGAAACAGACTAAGACTTTTGAGTTATCAGCTATCAGGCTGAGCTGGTGAGAGCACTTAGGCCAGAAGCAGAGACATGGAAAAAGACAACTCCTAAATATACAGAAGTAATCCAGAATTGTGAGCTGGTACTTCTTCAACTATAAGCAATTAAAAAAAATATCAACACAATGGATTTTATATACTACTGAAATAAATTATTTCAGTCCTTAAGTGTAACACTGATATCAGCTATTTTCTTCTGTACTTAACTACTTTCCAGCTTTAGGAATAGGAAAAAAAAAATTGCACCTACATATAGCTGTTACAACAAACTTGGGTTCTTCTTGCCAAAGGTATAAAAAAATATATATAATTTTAGTGCAATTTTTCAGTACCAATTTCAAAAGTGTGCATCTTTAGTAAGAAAACATTGAACACAGCATTTCTTAGATAAGTAATTTTACTCTGGATTTTTACTGTGATAGAGTTATAAACTAGAATCCACAAAAACAACACTTTTTTTTTAAGGTTGTGATGTACATGGTATTTGATGAACTGGTTGATTTAAGAGTGTTGTTCTGTAGTCCTATTGAAAAAAAAAGTCAGTGTAGATTCAATTCCAAAGTCATTTAGGTGCATTTGAAAGCTACAGCCACTTATTCTCATCACACCCCATGTGATCACATTTAAGAATCATGATGTCATGTTCTCCTCTTTCATTCCTCTCTGATGTAGGGGAAGTTGACCTTTTTCTACCTTCTAATTAACTCTGAATGAACTCATCTAAAAAAATGTTCTCTTAAAGTACTGGTTAACTGAGAGCAAAAATAAAGGGAAAAAAACAAAATCACAAAATAAAAAATAAATACTCATCATTGGAAAAAATGTAAACAAAAGGCCATGAGTAATCTATTCTCTCATTATAACATTTCTCTTGGATTCTACATACAACAAATTAACATTTCAAGGCACATAAATACAACATCCTTTTAAAAGTTCAGTAATTTTAATTAAGTAATTTTTGAAGAGAAATCTAAACATTACCAGTACTACAGAATTCATACAATTTGATTTTTATTCCCTTCAATGCAAATTTAAGTACTTGTTTCTTAGTATGTAACAAAATTTTTAAAAAGTAAGTTCTCTTGAGTACATCAGGTTTATCACTTTGTTTGCTTTGTGCTTTTCTTTTCTGAATTACCAAGCCCTTTGAAAGGCTGGGCTGCTTCCCTTTTTGTCCTCTCCTTTCCCTTGCCTCCACTTCCTCAAAGAGATATGCTTAGTTTTGGAAATTCTGTATCACAGGCAATTCAACTTCTGAAACAGACAGACTATGTAGACAATCATAAAGAATTTGCTAAGAAATTAACTTTTTAAAAAAGCTTCAGTAATTATCTCTGTATATACTTAAATATAAAGTGTACTTCAGTGCACAGTTGACAGCATTTCTCCAAAGTTATTTACTGTGATTGGAACTACTCAATAATTCTGTGATTAACTATCTACCTTACCCAGAACCATCTAAAAAGCCTTTAGATTTTTCACAATTACACATATTTAAAGAATTTTCAGCGAGGTATTTTTACAGAAAACATTACACTTTAAGACAGTGAACTTGTATGAAACATTTTTACCATATTTACAAGTTTTTTCTTGAAGTCTCTACCCAAGTGCCTAGGCCCTTTTTAATTCAGTCATTTTTAGAAAGAAATTCTATTATAGAAAGCTTTCACAGTTCTCAAAGACAATTCCAGTAACTTTTCAACATAATTAGTTAGGAACAAACATGCCCTTTTAAAAAAGCACTTGCAGTGTAATACTAAACAGAACATAAGAAACACATGTGTTTATCTTTTCATCTCTCTGCCTTTTACTCCCCCAAAAGCAGCAAATTTAAATTATAACATGATCTCCCATTAGGAACCATGTAGTACTGAAGTGCAGTATTTGGAAAAGTCAGTTCTATTAAAATATGTACATACTGTGTGTGTTTTTAATGCATCATAAACATCACCGTATCTATTCATCCTTAATGCAGACCATATCCTTGGGTTTGCTAAGGCTCTTCACCTCCTCCAGCAGTCTTCTAGGTGTCAAAATATGAGTAGAACCTGACAAAAAAAATGTAAGTGTGAACTGCATCAGTTAAATTGTGATTTTCAGACATTCCCTTGTAAAAACATCAGTTACATGCCCGTGGTTTTTACCACACCTGGAAAACTGACAAGTGCAACATGTCAAAGTATTTTCATGTAAAACACCACCATGTAAGTGTCACCATTAGACAGGCAATATCCCTCTTCTCACACTCAGACATCCAGATCAGGACCCATACTTTGAATCCAAGTTTCAAGTCCTGCTCTGCTCTGTTTGAAAGACAGGACTGAGCCTGGGCAATTGTCCCAGCCTACAAGAAACCTGGCATTCTGTGAAAGGATGAGTTAATGAGAGGCTTTACCCTAGAATCAAGAAACTATCTGGATTCAAGATTATCATACACAGTAGTGTTCCACAGAAATATCAGTTACAGAAAATTGGCTTTGACTGACTAACGTTTCCTTGAAATAACAAAATTCAAGTCTTGAGCAGCAAAGAAAATCCTTATGACTCGTTAGTGCACAAGTACCTCTTATTCTCACAGAGAGTGATTATAACTTCTGCCATGAAGGGTCACCCTGCAGTTCTGAAGGCAACAAGAAGTGTCACTCTGAATGGACTAACATTCCTGGGGTTCTGAATCAGGAACATAGCCACATGTTAATCTTTCAGTAATCCATGTAGAAATTTGGCAACTATCATCTTCTCTCAGAAATCAGGATTAAAATCAAAACTACAAGAATCATCTCTAAACAAAAGGGAAGATAGTGCTGTGGTGAGTGCCAGATACTCCACTGAAAGAGTCACCAACACTAAACATGGTATTGTAAACAAGTCTCAGGTGAGGAAATCATCTGGTTAAACTACATTCCTGTTGTCCTGGTCTTTCCATTACTACTCAGAACTCGAACCAGCATTAAACCTACCTCAACCACCACCAATGAAACTAGCAAATAAAAATTAAACCAAAACAAAACCAACTACACACACACACACACCTACAATATCCCTGAATATTTTGAGGTAACAGACTCTAGATCTTAGAATCAAGGTTGGCATTGTTTTAGGGAAGAACATTTATTTAAGTAAAATCATGATAGATGGTAGACAGATTCAATCTGAATCTCAAGACTAAATTTAAATGCCAGATGTATACCTCTCAAGCAATTTAGAATGCTTTAGATAACTCTGCATGCAGCCATCAGCTGGCTCTGCAGATGGACACAGGTCTGCGGTAAGGTTCTATATCTAAGAGTTCTGTTCCTATATATTATATATATGTACATGTTTTAGCACCTAATTATTTCCTGTAATGCTATTTAAAATTCATTTGAAGCACAGCAGCTGATGGAACAAGCATTTATTACCTCTGAAGTGCTGAGAGATTGCTACACCAGCTGACAATTGCCAAACCTTAAGCAGGGAAGTTTTCAGGACCCAAGCTGTTAATCACTGCATGGCTTATGCAAAGCCTCTCAAGCAGCCACAACAGAAACTAGAAAATGTTGCAAAGTCAACTGAGCTACACTGAAAGAATGGTTTGGGGTCTATTTATTTAGTTTTTTGGGTGGAATTTTGATTAGGATTGTTGGGGGTTTTTGATACTTGCTTCCAAAGTGAGCAATTTAGCACTGGTCTGTCAGGTTTCCTACTTCCAGAAGCAATGAGAGTAGCAAGTGCCACTGAAGGTAAAGCACAGGCATATGCAGAAGTTTGTTAGGAACTGTAATGCAAAGAAATAGAGGTCTCTTGAAATCCTGTTTCCTATACAGTCTGACATAATTCTTCTGTAGAGTATCACTGGTTTGTCCTTGACGTCTTGTGGCAAAAAACCCCTCCAAACATCAAGCAGTTGAGACAACCTGAAAAGATGCTTTTAAGTGCATAGTTTTAAGAAATACGCAGGCTATAGTCTTAGTGCAGCGAACCAGAGGCAATCTAAGGAAAACGACTGTTACATTTTCCAGAAGCACACGTAGCACAGCACACCCCCCACCCTTTCCCAAGGCCAGCTTACCAATAACAACTTCACAGGACTTGTAGGCGTCGGACACCTCGTAGGCGCTGCGCATCTCGGAGAGTGTGACGCCCCCGATGACAAACACGATCAGCCTCGCGCCGCTCCGCCGCTCCTCTCTGCAACTCGCCCGAGGCTTCTGCCGTGCACTGCAAAGCATTTCACAGGGTGGCATTTATACAGCTTGCCTGATTAATTGTGGGTTAAAATTATACAGTCAACAAGCAGTAGCAATTTCTGTCATGCAGTTCGTGGCTTGATTATAATTCTAGCGAAAGTATTTAGATAAATTGCTAACTTGTTTTTATTAAGTTTTTAAAATTATTACATTACTCAAACTGTTTAGGTATCACCAGGGGGAAAATAACTACAAAACAAAAACTTAGTTGCACACACAGCTAACATGCCAAAGACTCCTGCCAAGCAGCTTAACTCTGCATGCTCCCAATTCCAGTGGCATTTTTCATGAGAGGCTCGTTTGAAAAAGCTGGAGTCTTAGGTTTTTCAATCTCTGAACGTCAATAGAATCTCTAAAGAAAGTATTTGTCTGTTATCAAATCAGATTCAGATACCTTAGAAAAACAAAACAGCCTGAAGCTCTTAGAAGTCTAACACACATGTAGTAATTGCAGACTCAGGTTAAGTCATCTGCAGTCCTGATCTCTCTGAACTATTGCCTTCAAGAGTCCCACATTTCACCAGCCTATAAGACAGAGATCAAGTTCCAGGGACTTGCTCTAGTATTCCCTTGCATCCTAGTGCATTTCCAGAAGCAGAAGGATACACTACCAACAGTTTAATTTGAACTGGAAGTAGAAAACCTATTTTCCTAGGAGTGTCTCTACTTTTTGTTTTTTATTTAGTAAGGTACAAATTCCAACTCAAGTGTGTCTTCCACATTTAGGATACGTTGAATGTTTCCCTCCCTGAATTCCAGCATCTGATTAGTGCAGTGAGCATTCCTGAGAGAGGAACACTTAGTGAGCATTCCTGTGATAGAAACACTCTTGGAAGTCTTTATTCATTTGTCTCACTATTTAAATAAAACTATAAAAAGTGATAAAGCTCTCAAATTGGAAGGTTTCGGTCATGAGGTTCAGGAGCTAGTGGAATTAAAAAGAGAAAGAAGGAACAGTACAGGTAAGCTAAAAAAAATTCCAAAAGTCACCTCGCAGCGGCAATCATTAAATATGCAAGTACACATTTCATATTCATTAGCAGCAAATTAATTTCAAGATCTCCAACTGTCCCACACTTGTCTAAACCACTCTCTGGCAACAGCGGTCAAATGCCTAACAGGGCCATATTTCCTAATCAGGGAGCCTACAAAAGATTAATTTAATTTCCTGAGGTCATTAATCCCAATAATGTCACCACCACTAACATAGCAGAGATAACTTGCAGAAGTAAAACATTCTTTTTACCTAAGTCACAGTACTGAACGTTCATTCCTGACACTATTTCACACTCAATGGTTTAAACTTCTCATTCTGGGAATATGAAATGTTATTTCTAGCCTTGAAGCAAAAGGGACATACTGCAAATAAAAGCGCTAAGAATTATTAAAATAACAACCAAGTTGTTTTGGATGAAATAAAAACATAGACTTGGCACATTAACATTACCTTACATGTGTTATTCACTGTTCAGTAAGCACACTTCTGTATGGCTTTAGAATGTAAACGACCAAAGTACTGAGATCTGGGTAAATTATGTTTCAGGAAATTAAACCATTTACCTTACTGCTCCTGAGCCATTCCAGGTGGGAGGACATCGGGAACAATAAGGCCAGTCTTTTGAATCTAATTTGTTTTCTATAGCATCCTGCAGGGCAAAAAAAAAGACACACTTTAAAAAGCCATACAGACCTTAACCACATCAAGTTTCAGCTTTCAGAAAGGATGTCTAACTGGAATTTCATGCCAATACATGCAGTCCAACAAATAATTTCAAGTAGCATCTCATGAATAACACTCCTATGTAACAAAATGCTAGACCACATCATGCTAAAATGTATTATTAAGTGTTTTGTGTATCAAAAGGAATGCTTTTTTTATAACCATATTACTGATTTAACTGTTCAGATGTCACTAGAAGCTTTTCATCTGTAATAACCTTCATGTATTTGATTTCTATATGTCAATGTATGAGAGAAGTCAGAGTCCCCTGAAAACAAAAATGAACATATGAAAGCCACCAAGAATCTATGAAGGACAGCACTGGGTCAGACTAACAGTCCAGTAAACTCATTATCCTGTGTGACATCAGTCACTGACTGATTCTTAGGAAGAGGTTTAAAAACAATGAAACTGCACTTGTGGCAAGTAACACCTTCCAGGCTCTACCACACTTCAGTTTAGATTGGAATTACAGTTTAAAGACCCGTTGGAGTTAAAACCAAGAAGATACAGATCTTTAAATTATACAAAACACTGACAATCCCAGGACAAGCTGTTCTAAAAGACTTCTTGCTTTCACTTTCATTTGTTTCATCTTTAAAATGATCTCTAATAGGGAGTATTACTAGCAGCAGTCTAATGCTCTTTATTAGAGACAGACTAGAAATAATCACTTTGCCCACTAGATGTATTGAACAAAATGAAAACTCAAAATACTGTGGAATTCAAAAGACTGGCTGTAACGGCTCACGTGAGTAAATATCTGCACTGCACCCATGAATTAATTAGTTGGTGAAATTTACCTCCATAACATCTTTGATAACAGGAGTCCACCTAGAAAGCTGAAAGGTTTCTTCTTTAGAACGATCCCTTCTGGTGTATTTATGCTGCTGAGCAACAAACTGAAAAGATTTTCAAAATATGGTTGTATTATTTAGTGTTTGGATTTTTGAAACTTACTGGCAGTCAGTAGCAGAAGGAGGGGGAATAAGTATAAGATTTTAAAGAAATAATAAAAATGATAACAATAATTAATACCTCTAGAATTCAGGATACACTAGAAATACCAACTTCAGAGACAAGGAACTAAGTTGGCAATTTCCAAAATCAACTAGCTCAAGTCACCATCTGATAATTGCAGAGGGAACATTATGAGTATCTTATTTTCAACAACTAACACGACTAATTGTCAAAGGATTTACCACTTAAACATTACCAAAAAAAAGAATTCCTAGTAATTATCTGCTTCCAGACCTGGATAATATCACTAAGAGTTGCTGAAAGAGCTGTAGGACCTTGGACAGTAGGAAATTACAAAATAAATAAATACATTCTTACTGAAGAGATAACAGGAACATCAAGGTATTTCCAATTTCTTATCATATCGCTATCACTTTCTATTTGCACATTCTGGATCAGCTTGTCCAAGTTCTCCTGGGTAGTTCCTTCAATATATGGAAAACAGACAACAATTACCAACTGACTGTAAGACCAGTCTTGTCTCACACATTCTATTATTTAGTCCAGAACTTCTTTGTTTATTCTGTGTGACTAGTCTAAGTTTAACATGATACTATATTTTAGATAAAATTTTGTTTTCTTGAGACCAAAACTCAATATTGTTACAAATTCCTCAGACCAACATTCTGCCAATTTGCTCCTTTTCTACAACAAATTTTCCCCACTGACTTATTTTCATGTTGCAATAGACATGGAGCTCCCCCTTTAACAGATTCAATGTGAAAATAAGAGAACAAACTATTGCACGCATGCAAGAATAAGAATTATATTTCAAAACACTGTATCAATCTAGAATTTAATTATACCTCTTAATTCTCACCAATAGTATCTTTGCTACTAATCTGAGAGAAGATACAGAGGATGGATAGGATTTCTTTCAAACCCAGCTATCAACTCCAACACAGACTTAGATTAACAAAAACCACTGTACTATCCTAAAACTTGAGTTCAAGGTCATAGCACTGAGGAAGAAAACACAGGGCAACTTTGTCATACCATTTGTGCTAAAGATATACAAGAGAATAGCTCTGATTTTGTCATAGCTGTCATGACTTTTGTTGAGCAGAACTGGAAGGAGGACCCTCATAGAGTCTTTTACTTTTTGACCTTCTGCATCAGTTCCGAGAGCCAAGTCCTAAATTAATTAAAAATAAAAACAGACACCACGGTTAAAATCATTAAAGTAATTTAAATCAACATTGTTTTGTGTGTTTTGAAAGGCATTTTTTTTAAATCACAGGTTTCAGGAAACAATCAAGCTTCATCAATTTAAACTCAGTATTGTAAGTCTGACATTCATTTCAATAGCTACACCATTATAATAACACTACATAACACTCTTAAACACTTAAAACTGTGATATCTAGAATTCTTAGAAATGTAAATTATAGTCACAATCTAATGCCTTACTCTAAAAGCTGCTTTTCCCAGACATTTAAAAAGGGCTTCCCTCTCACAACATATTAAAGCAACCTCATAGGACTTTTGAGCCATGAAAACAAAGGTAATCCTTATTCAAATCGGCCAAGACAAAAAAAAGAAAAAAACAAAACCAAATAACTCAAAACTCTTAGGAACACTTCCTTTTTGGGAAAGAGCCTTGTATATTAAACTTAGTTTTAATACTACTACTTCTAAAACTGATGACAAAATAAAAGCAAGAGACATAGTAGTTTAGTCAGTTAAAACAAGCTTCTTTTCCTGCAAACAAAAAAGTGGTACTTGCAAAGCTGCTGTTTGGATTGTGGCATTTTCAAACATACCTGCTCAGCTTTACAGAGCCTTTCTATGTTAGATTTGAACTTGCTCATGCAATCTTCTGCTATGTTAAGATGAACAACTTGCTGTAAAACAGAAAGAAAAAAAAAACAATTTAAAAAACAATAAAAAAGTTGCCATAGCTTGAATTGTTTCTCTAACATATCCATCATTTTTACTGGTTACAAGAGTCAATCCTTCAGTACCATTATGCATTTTCTGTGTTTTCCCCTTCACTTAGAGACTGACCCCCATAACACCTTGTATAACATTGAACTGTTATGATATCCTCAATCCTCAAGGCACACAAATTATTTCATTCTTTTGCATAGTAAAATGAAACACATGGAAACAAGTTTTCTTCTCTACATTTTACAGTACATGAAAACGTTAATTTGGAGAACAGCTATATAATACACTACAGGAAAATGACACACTAAAACTAGACTTCAACAAAAGAAAATTAAAGAATTATTAACTGTGCAGTTGTGCACAGAATAACTGCACAGAATTATTTACTGTTGAAATTGTGATTATAAAAACCCCCTTACCTTACTAATCTCTTTACGATAGAGTGGCATCTTCTTCATCAACTGGGACAGAGCAGATATGGATAACTGGAAATAAATGACACAAGCTGAAAATCTCTTCCCCCAATAAATGACACACTTATTTCCCTTCCTATGGCAGCCTTGCTTCTCCCACAACCCCTGAAAATTCCAGCTGAGAAAAACCTTAATTCCTGTAGTAGATCCATGAGGATCTGATCAGCTGAAAATAACTAAATTACCAAGAAAAACAACACCTCAACTTAAACAACTTACTTTTCCTTCTCCTGCTTTGGTTTTTGATGAAGCATCTTTCAAAAGTTTTGGTAATTCCCTGAAGAAAAGAGGAAAATAATGAAAGGTAACAGTACATGAGTTCTTAAATCTTTTCCTGAAATCTTAAAAGAAGAGTGCAACAAGAACTTCTGAATGGAAGTAAAAGCCTGAAATACAGGCCTATCTTCAGAGAAAAGAGTGATTTTTTTTACAAAGGAAATATTAAACATTCTATTTGTAATATCTTCATAATGTAATTTCATGCAGCAGCTTGGTAGTATTGTATGCAAAATAATCCCTTCAGATTTAAAATATTTGAAAATATTTGCCTGAAAACTACTTGATTTCCATTTACCTCAAGAACTGCAAGCAGCATTAGTATAACTGCATACCTGAATATATACCATATTTATGAAGCACAGTTTCTCCCTGGCATTGATTTCTTAACTGAATCCAATCTGTATTGCAAACCATGTTCATTACTGCCTGTATTCCCTGAACAGCTCAAAACTCTCCCTCTCAAACAAACCACGCAGTGGCTTTGTTATTTATTCACATACTCTATCACATCTGCAATATGCTTGTGCCGCATCTTCACCCACAGGTCATCATCTTCCTCCAAAATTGCCTCCTTTTCCTTCCCACCAGAGCCTTCTGTTTTGTATCTTCCAAGAGAAAATTCAGACAGTTATTTGGGGTTTGGGTTCCCCCCGTTCTCATCACTTATTACAGTACTATTTGTAACAGTTCAATCAACATAAATAGTAACAGCAGTAATAGACAAAGGTTTTAATTTATAAGCCAAGCTATTGCCTGACAAAATATAATTTACAGAAGGATTTTACAGATTACATATTTTAACATAGATGCAGCAGATTAATTTTAGAAAGATTCTTTGGGGCAATAGCTTCTGGACATTCTTTTAAATCGACAGTAACTAGAATTTTAAACACATATTTACATGCACCTCAATTTCTCTTTAGTTTCCAATGTCAACTTCTCTTTGGTTTGAAATGCTAACTGCACAAAGTAGTACACACTGCAATTGTCAAGTGCAGCTTGCTCTGTATACTATAAGACATTATAACTAAAGGAAAATGAAGTCACATTCACCAACAAAACGTTAAGCAGGACAAAGTACTTCACATATAAAAGAAACTGCTGCACAGCACAACACAGCAGCTATTATGTGACTATAAACAGCAATAAACCTAAAACAAGACAGCAATCATGCCACATATTTTCACATTTACAGAAACTCACTCAGTGCAGATTGCCAGAAAGCAAAAGAATGAGAGAAATTACAAGATTAATGATGAAAGTTAGATCATGGCTACCTAGAAAATATACTCTGCTACATCTTCATACCCAGCAATCAAACTCAGATTCATACAACTCTACACTTTCTATTAAAATATTCACTCAAACTAAACAATGAGGCTATCAGGTCACTTTTGCTGTAGTGGGTCATCAGAAAGCAAAGTCCTACCAAAATCTTTGTTGTCAGAACAATCAGACAGTAAAGCACATAATGCATGCAAATTAACATTACACTACTCCAAACAGTTCTCAAACTGAACATGAATGATTTAAATGCATGTTTACAATAAAACATGTAAATTTTAACAACTACACAAATTAAATGACTGGAGCTATAAAAGTGAGAATTCCTGAGAAATAACCTAGCTTTATCTCAGTATTTAGTTAGTGGTATTGCTTGTCTTGTTATGCCAAAAATTTTATAATATGAAAGAAAATCTAGAGAATCTCAATGTGCACTCTCAAAGTTTTATTTCAAGTATAGCACAAGATCCTTAGTTCTTAAAAAATGCAATTTGTTGGACTCAAAACTTAGCAAAAATGCCAATTAGATCCTACCTAATCTCCAGTAAGGGAGGAAGTCAAGAAAAGATGGAGTTACAAATCCAAGAGGAAAGACTAAAAATAAGTGAAGCAACCATTATGCAATATAAGCAGCTAATATTGCCATGGTGCAATTGAGCTAAACAATTTCAGGGATTTTAAAATCAAGAATAAACTATTTAGCTTTTTTTTTTTTTTAAGTACTTGCTTGTAAATATCATTTTCAATGGGTAGCAGATCATATGCCATTGCCTGGAAGGTGAGCTCATGGAGTACAGTTGATACAGGGTCAAAGCCACGATCAATTATTATTAGTTGGGAGTGAGTTTTACCCTAGAAGGCCATCAAACAAACACAAAGACATACAGTACAAAGTTAATGCATGTTAAATCTACTTGCATTAAGACACAGCACTGCAGATATTTTTAGAAAAATAATTAAAAAACACTGCACTATGGTCCAAGTGTTTGAATATTTTAATTATATACAAAGGTTTTAAATACTAATTTTAAGGCAATGCTCTTAACCCACTGCAATACACTCAGAAATCTGAATTTTATTCATCTAGTGAACAAAAAAATGTAAAAGAAAAACAAACAAAACCCAAAAAAGGCTGCCCAAAGATTTAATAGATAACTTCATTGTTTGTATTGCAGATCAGAGTGCTGCAATATGGAAAAAGATCTCCAAACATTCAACTGAAAGTTTCATTTTAGGATTCAGTGAAGTGGCAGTAGCAGCAGGTACATTTATTTCTGTATCAAAGTGCAAAGTCATAAAGTCAGAATGGTTTACCCCATGGCTTTGTGTTCAAGCAGCTGCTCTAATCAGGCCTTATTTGTAGTGACAGATCAAAACCATTATTTATGTGAACAGCTGTATCTTTTTGGACAATAAATCCCTTCAGGGGAAACATTTCAATTCTGCAGGAAGCCCCTTCTACACGTGGCCTTATGAAAGGTGTTATTAAAATAACATTTATCCCTGGTGTTCAGGTTTGTAGCATCTCCCTACATTATCACAGGGTTATATATCAAATAAAATCAGTTTGATAACATAAATACAGCTTTACTCCAACAATTATTACCTCTACATTGCTTTCATACACGAAAACAATTAAATGGCAACTAGTTGCCTTTCTTATTAAGAAAGATCTATATTTGTAGAACTCAATTGTTGAAGAATATTCCAAAGATATTCTACCCCTAGACTTGCAAAAAAAAAAATCTCAAACATTTTAGATCACTTTGTACCTTTATTTGGCTTTTCTCATCTGTTTTGTAGTAGTTTTCAAGACTTTTTTCAACAAGCTGTGCAAGTTTGCTGGCTCTGTCAGATGGTCCACTGGGAAAAAAGGAAGCATGCAAAAATAACTTACATTTCTCCATCAGAACACTAAAATGCTACTTTAAAACAGAAAACTCCCTAAATTGATCCTTTGCTTTCATGAGTTTCTGGACTCCACTCTAAGTATTTTCAATATGTTTTTACTTCTACATTATGATTTCACTCTTTGAATGCTTCAGGTATTTCACACAGCAGAAACAGCTTCAGGCAAAAGACTGGCATTAGCTGGCACATGGCCCAGCACCTGAAGTTTCACTCAGGGGTGGGAAACAAGAAGGAAAAAAAGAAAGAACAGAAAAAAAAAAAAAACAGTCAAGCAATTATTTGTTACCTTTGCAGAGAATAAGACACCACATTACACCACAGAATGCAGTCCTTGAATACAATTTCAGAAGCCTACTTTGACTTCAAAGATAGTAAATCCCTTTCAAAGCTCAAAAGAGGCATTCTTCTCAATATCTCTACTACAAGTAATCCTTATCCCATGTGCCACAGCTATTTCTGAACTCCTTGGTGCCAAGCAGAGCTGCAAATGGCAGAACAGCAGCAGTTCTGTTACAGGATTATGCACACAAGAATGCAGCATATCAGTGTTACCCTACTGACCAGACATGAAATAAACCATTCAGAACAAGACAAGGTATAGCAAGTTCTGTTACATGCATGTACACAGAAAAACACTGCTCTACCTACACTTCACAAATTCCTATCATTCCATATTTCAGACTTGTGGATTAAAAACAATTAATCCACAACCACAAGGAAAAGAAAAATAAAACTGAACTATACTGCAGCCTTGAGCTATGACCAAATTATGTGGTAAGCCCAAGAAGTGAAAGCAGTTACTATAAAGCACTAATTTTGCCCCACCTTTTATATCGTACTCCTGGATTCTCATCTAGTGTGGCACATAAGGTAACAATTTGTTCAGCCATGACTTGCAGTACAGCATCTTTATCCTTTGTCCTTTCCAGAGTGGGGCTGTAGCAGCGGTAGAATGCATCTGGGATGTTGAGAGTAAATACCTACAGAAAGCACAAGCAAGAAAAAAAGGGCCGAACTTGCAGATTGCCCAAACACCCGGTAAAAAGTCTGCTAATAATTTAAAACTATATGGTGCAAGAAAAACTCATACATAGGATACTTAAAAAAAGCCCCAAACTTCATTCCTCTATCCCTGCTGAGCTCATCTTCTTGTTCTCAGACTTTTCCCCTACTACTCTCCTATGTAAATTACTCAATTTTCCAAGCTGCTTACAGAACACAAGGAAGAAACTAAACACCCGTCACTGTCTTGTACAGAACCATACAATGCGATAGCAGAATGAACATACAAGTTATCAAGGTTAAATTGGTTTAAAATAAAATTTCACACATTGTATCTGCTTTTAATATGAAGAATTTATCTTCAATAGCTGAAATTCTTTAAATGCATTAAATCTTGATTAAAGCAGCTTAGTACCAGAGAGATGAAAGGCTTTTTCAACAGTTTTGTAAATGGAATGCAAACATGAGAACAATCCCATTGTCAGTAAATGGATTTTCTCTAGCTTCAGATGGACTCTGTAACGACGAAGCCAAAGAAGAACATCCATCCAGATAAGGGGTTTGCTTCACTCGAGTAGATAATGAGCTGGACTTTGCCCAGAGCTCAGCCTGATTATTTACTCTTAGCATCCCAGAAAGCAGGCAGACCAGTTAACACTGTTCCTCTGCTAAAGATTCAAAAGGTTCTCACAACCCCAGATACTGAGAATACAAAACTACAGGAAAAATAAGAAGAGTGCTGCCCAGGCTAAGTGCTCCTTATTTTCAACTTCAGAAAAGTAGCCCCGATTTCTGCTTTCATGGTGAGTCCTCCAGAGAACCAGGACCACAACATTTTCATAGGCTTTATTTGGTACAGAGGAGCAGCTTTGGCAGGGTTCCAAAAACCAGCTTGAAACAAAAGTTGTAAACATCAAACTCACTGGAAAGCAAACAAACAGGCCACCATACTCATTATCCTCTGAAGGATTCTCAGCCAAAATAATAAAGAGCTCTTTATAATTAAAAGGAGTGTGTCTTCAAACCAGAAAACTGCACCACAGTGAGACATGACTAACAGCAATCCCTCCTATATTCACCTGTCACTTGGTATACATGAGAGTTGTCACCCTTGATACGTTGATCATGTTTGACACAGGAAACATTCATGGTCAGTCCTGGTTAGTTCTCCAGCCCCCAGAACTGGGCAGAGCTTGGAGGCTTCACCACCTTAGTGAGTATTAGTGTGCATTTCAGCCTTCTGTGTCTGATGAAGGGCATTAGCAACACATTATTTCTCAACACAACACCCACTGTGTGGCTGCACATGGAAAACACCCATTGGTAGTATACACCTTTAATTAAGCAAACAGGAGTTCCATGCTCTCCACTCACTGCAAAGACTGTCAAATTGCAGTAGTTTTTGTTCCACTCCCCTTCAGTTCTCTTAGTCCATATGTTCTCCTTTCCTGACTTGCACCAAGTCCTATTTCTATTCCTACCCACCAACCTACCCAACCTATCAAAGTGAAACCTCAGTATCAGCAGTAACAAACTCTTACTACAGACCAACCAGAATACTTGCCTGCTCTTGGGAACAGATTCCTTCTTTAACCTCCCTATTGCAACTGACACCAAGTCTTGCAAAGAGGTCAGGTGCAAAGAGTAAAAGTCTTTGAGTACAAGAACATTTGTTTTCACCTGAAAGGCATAAGCAAGCACTGGAAATTTCCAAATGGAAATATCTCACAGAGAGTTTGTCAGTCAAAAGCCACATTCTATTTCATTGTTTTCTAAAAGGTCAGCAGCACTTGAAAATAATCCCCCAGGCTACTGTTAAGGTTAAGAATTAAACTTACCTGAGACTCATAAGGGAAGAAGGAAATGTTGATCTCCTTGCATCGCTTTATTGATTTTGCACATGAAGCCTTTATTTTATTGAAGAGGCTGTCAGGACAAACTAGGGGGGAAAAAAGAGACTCTAAGTATAAATAATTCCAGCTGTGAGCTCACTTATTAACATACAGTATTCAGAGAAGACAATTCTAAATTAAGACCCAATTAACCATAAAATACCTACTCTATATTGCCTACTCTTCCTAAAGTGAAATAGATCATACATTCAATATTTTTTGAGAAGTGCCACTGCTCAATTTATACTGGCTTTTTGCAAGCAAAAGGTTTCTGAACATTCATTAGCAGTCCTGCAACTGTGAAGGATGTTGATTTTATCAAAGTAAACATTTCTGCTATTTCTTATCATGTAGGAGGGGAAAAAACACTTCCCAAGCTACAAAAAGAAACCATGTATACACATCTAAGAGCAAAACACAGAAATATGGAATTTAAATATATATCTCTAAAGTGTTCCACCACACTTCCAGGCTATATTATATTCCAGTCTAGAAACTGAATTTATGGAATACATGGATGACACAAATATTACACAGACTTGGAAGTGACAGAGTTATTTCTCTAACTCAGGAGCTATTCCTCTCAACAGGTAAAGTTTTGGCAAGTTTTCAAACTGAAAGCTTGCCCACTTGCAACTAAGGAGCATACAGCAAGATAGCAGTTTTCCTGCTGCTTCAGTATGAAAGTAAACAAGAAACCAAGAATTTGGATAGTAATTTAATACTGCTTTGAGAACATTCAGTAGCAGATAGGCAGAGTCTACAAAGACAGGCAGGCCTCAGTGCCTGCTTTCAGCAGCACATTTGGGGTTTTGTTTTCCCCTCTTTACACATCATTTTAGTCACGCTGACTGACTGCAGGGGCATGTGCAGCCACATTAACCCCATTCCCAGTAATTGTCTCTGCTACACAATTTATGGCGTGTATGCAAGGGCTAAGGAGGGCCCCTTCTTTCAGGGAAGGGAAAAAGCTGGCTCACAGGTCTGAAGGAACTACCTGAAGCAACTGATTACTAATACAGCTCTTGCAGAAACTCTTTGTTGGAGTGTGTAAAATAGAAGCCTTTCTGAGTCCCTCAGACAGAGAAAAGAATGCAGGGATTTAATTAAAGTACATTAAACCACACAGACATGAAGTGTAAGTTTTAGTTTTAAGTAGGAATATTATTAAGCCACATAGATATGAAATAGAAGTGTAAGTTTTAGTGTTAAGTGAGAATACAATGTAAATGCCTTAAGACAGCAAAAAGCCCTCAAGTCTAGTTAAAGTTCAAGCAACCTAAAGCTTAGTTAAAAGTTCAGAAACTTAGCCCCAGACAGAATGAAAACATAGCAAGAACATTGCTTACATTTTCTAGATAGAACAGACAGAACCATTACCATGAATGGATAGAGCTATATGCGTAAATTATGACACCACTTCGTACTCTAAAATTAAGACTAACAGGTGTAGAAAAAACCACGAAACTGAATATTGTATCTCATTGGATGATTTACAAATAAAAATCCCTGTATTGGGGTGAGAGACCACCACCACCATCCAGAAGAAGAAATGCCAGGGAGCTGCTGCTGCTTCTTCTACTCAGGACTCTATGCCAGGAGGCTTTAGCACAGACTTTAATATTCTGAACTCTTTGAGACTGATGTACTTTTGCAATAAACAACTTTACAGAAACCAACAACTGCTCTTGCCTCTTTGAAACCCAGACCCATGAATAACTCAACAAGTCCTCACACAGTTATGATTTTAGTACTATTTTGTTTTTGTAGAGATACACAGTTTGACTTGAATTGTCTTCCTCCACACTCCACCACAGGAGAAGACTGGAATACTTAAAAATAAAACTACATTACCTAAAAAAAAAGCAGAGGTGGAGAACAATCAAGACTGTTTGGTAATTGTGAAAGAAATTACTATTGCCACATAGCATGGTGACCACAGCCTGGCAACCCAGATACACGGTTAATGACTTGAGTCTCAAACCTTATTGCAAGAAACAGGGCCCAAACTTCTCATTTACTCAACTCCAGACAAGAGAAGCGAGCAGCTTATTTAAGCATATAAAGTTAACAAACTACAACCCAAAAGCTTACTTACAGTCAGTGAAATACACATATGCTGCTTTGTATCTGCTGGATGATTTAGTGATGAAGTCATCAATCAGTCCATCTACAGACTTACAAGGGTAAGAAAAATAAGAAAAAAAAAAACAAACCAACATCATTCCAGTGTTTTGCCTTTCTACACGTATCAGACAAAGCTTCTCCCTCTTCTCCTCCTGCCCTATTACCAAGTCTCACTTAGGAATACTGAAATTCAACATATAAGAAAACACTGAAGTTTAAGATTTTTAATTCCAGATGAAGAATAGCAAGCAACTACAGATTGTCAATTATGTACCAAACTCATTTCAGGAAGCACACACATCACAGTTCTTGCATAATTTTCCAGCTGTAACAGCACTGAGATTTACTCTTTCAAGAATTTTTAGGAAGTAACAATAATCTCTTATTAGAGGCATTACTTTGAATTCTCTTTTCCAGTGTATTGCATCATCATTTGATACATCTCTTTCAGTGAGGCTACAATAGCTAAGCAATGGTACAGTGCTTACTCTGATCACAAGGTACATATTTGCAAACTATTTCATGGTAGCACTACACTGTCTTTTCATCTTGGGAAATTAGGCATTACACAGAAGAGTATCACAGAAAATGCTCAAGTTAAGTGCACAGCTGTACACAGTAAATAAACATTTTCAAATAAGGTTGTTTCTTTCAGTCTGAAAGATCTTGCAACACTTTAAAATACTAACCTTTTTAGTGGGAGTTATTAAATATATTGCCTTCATGTGTGGGACAGGCTCACGGTTTTTATATACATTCTCCACCACTATAAAGTAAGAAACATTACATTTTTATAATTAGGAATGTTATCTATCTTTAAGGAAAACACTGCACATATTTTAATACAGAGTTGATAAAAATAAAGTAACAGCAATCAAGCTGTCCACAACATTAGAGGTAAGGACGTACCTTCTGCTAAGAGCCGTGATTTATTTTTTTGCTATTTTACATACAGAAGGTTATCACAAGGCTTTCTCAATTCTTGGTCTAGTGACAACTCAAGTTGTAGGACTAAATTCTTCCTAGGTATTCTACACTTCAACAGAATGGCAATGTAAACATACTCCAACTGTGGGGCCCTCTTGGAAGGACAGGAACTCTCTTGGCAAGACAGTTCTTTTCCCAGCACACTGAAGGAGAGGGAAACTATGCAGGGCATCATTTTGGACTACAGCCTCTTCTGTCCTTTGTTTGCCTATTTCCTGGGCAATTAGTCTGTTTCAACATAATTACAGGCACAAATTAAGACATTTTCAGCAAATCAGCTTCACTCATCTCTTGTTTTTCTCTGTTCAATAAAGTCATTACTGTACAGTGTTACAGTACATCAGCCTGAGAATGCAGAGATATTCTTGTGGCTCAGAAATGTTGTGGGGGAGGAACAAAGAAGGTAAGTCATGTCAGACATCTGGATGTGGAAATACAGGTTCCTTTCAGCAGTGTGCTCACTGAAAATAAAAGGTTTCCTCTAGATAAGGAAAGGAAAACATGCTCATCAAAAGTTTCTCAAAAAGGATAAATAACACACACCAAAAAGCAAAATTGATGCAGCTCTACTACGATATTTCCAGAATAATCATGTTATGCTGAATAACTGGAATAAGAATAGTACTGTGGAAGAAATAATGAAGTTTAAACAATGCCCTCTTACACAAGCATTTCTGAAAATCTAGGCCTAAAGCTATTTAAAACTAGTTCATTTACATTTTGGAAGTTTAATTCAATTTCAAAAATAGGCATCAGCAAACAAACACCCATTTCCACCTCCCAAAAAAAACCCACCAAAAACCCCAAACCAAACACCACCACAACAACCAAATCAAAAAAAGGTAAAAGCACAAAAAGCACCAAAAAAACCCAATCAAACAAAAAATACCCTTGAGCAATCTTCAGAAAAAAATATTTTAAAGGGGGATTTTAGCTTTCAAGGAAAGAAACATTTGGTTTTTTCATTAAAAAAAAAAAAATCACAGTTGACTAATTACTGTAGAAGCCTAAAAGTCTACTATATTAATATCCCATAACTACTTGTCTTCATCAACCAAGTAAAGACCATTGCTTGCAAGGGTACTATCAATTTCATCAATTTTAGTCTCTCTCTTTTTCTTAGCAGGATATTGCCATTGGTGCATTAATAAGAATGATGCTTACCTGTGACACCCTCTGCCAGTAGATCAGTCATTTTGCAGCACAGTGACAGTAATTTAGTTGTGTAATCATCTAAAAGCATTATCTATATTTTTAAAAAACACACAAGAATTCAGATAAATTAATCAGCTATATTAAACCCATATCATTTCCTCAACAACTTGCCATAGAAGTTTGAAGCTAAAACTGTTTTATTACTCTGTTTTTTTCATTACCTGCATACACCAACATTGCAGGGGGAAATTAATCTCAGAAGGAAGCTCCTAATGTACAGGATTTCCAAAGATGAGCTCAATCTTAAATATGTGCTTTGAACCCCTACTCATAATAGAAAGTACTTGGAAAGCTTCACTTGAACACAAGTCTTTTGAATTCCTGCTAATTTACCCCATGGCTCAAATATATCTGTATTTATTTTAAAACTGTTTTATAGCTTAAGCAGTTCTAACAGGTATCATACTGCTGAATCCTGCTCCATATGTACTGCAGTGCAGCGTAATTTTTGAAATTAATAAAGTACAAATCTTTCAAAAGGAAAGTGAAGATAAACACATATAGTTTCTAATTTTTTCCTTCACAACTTAAAAAAAAAAAAAAAAGATTACTATTCTGTTCTTCCTGTACTGGCCTCTAGACTTTTCAATATGCATTATACAAAGAGCTGAGTTACCAAAAGTAAAATCTATTACTTGGACAGAAAACAAATCTTAAGTGAAAATGCCAGCCATTAATTTTATGTATTTGTTCTCTACTAGGTGGTACAGATTTCTTGTTCAAGTGAAGAGAGAATTCTTATAAAAATTTTAACAAAATTGTACCTTCCATTCTTCCTCTTTGCTAAAGTCATCAAAAACTGCTGATTTCAGCCCTGTAAGAAGAAAGTTTACAAGTCAGAGGAATCAAATTGTCACCGAGAAAGAAACAAATAATTAATCCATTTAGACTCATATGTTCAGAGCTCCAAAAAGAAAAATTTAAAAAAAATCCATACTGATAAAGAGCTGCACAGAATTCTTCACCACACACTGTCCCTGCCTGTTTCTAGGTCTGTACACGGGTGTAATAACAAATTTTTAACCACATGAAAATTTTATTAACATTCATATTTTCTGAGAATACTCTTGTCGATTAGTCAGTCTTTAGCATTACATAGAATTCCTTTTAATAAACAGTCTCAACAACCTTGTCCAAATTCTCAAATATTATATTTTTTCTACAATATTTGCCTATAAAAGACATCAGAACATACAAATGCATAATTCAATTGTCTTCAACTTCATTTCTGCAATTAAAAAACAGAAGTCGGTTTTCTCCCACAATAAAATGAAAGTTTATTCCAAGCTATCAGTGTACCAGACACTGTGTACTTGTCCCTGCACTGTTCCAACTGTTATTTATTCTGCCCTCAACCTGGAGCTTCTTCACCCAAAGAACTGGCCTACAATGGTCTCAAAATCACTTTTCTCCTGCAAGCATTCTGCACACACCAAAACCAAGCCCAGGTTAATGCTCCACTTTTGTCCACAGGCTTTCATTTTCTTCTCACAGATTTTATACCAACCATACACCCTAACTACCTTTTCAGATTTTGTCTTCTCTCAATACATTGAATTAGTTTACAAAGGCTTTTTTTCTTCTACCTTTACTTCACAATGTAGGAAAAACTATATACAACCCTGACAGAACAGCAGGCTGCCAAACTCCTGTGTGGAAAAAAAAAATATGCAAACCACACCTTGGCCAAATTAATGACCCGTTTATAACACACTTCCTGAAGAAAAGACTGTTAGGCAAGTGCTACAAAAAACAGAATTCCAGAAATCCTGAAACGTTTACAAAAATTAATATAGCTATCTGTGGGTAAGCTAGAACTTGCTATGCAAGTCTACAAAACATTTTAAAGTTGTGAAAATGTTAGAAGACAGAATTCCTCGTGGAAAGGACTTCATTTAGAGATTAACTATATACAGCAGCTCTCTGTATTTCATTATTTTATCCATGGAACTACTGTCTCCTAAATACAGGTAGCTTTCTCTGTCCTCATAACTGTGAACTTAACTGACAACAAATTTGTGTAAATTAACTTTACCACACACTTGTGCTTCAATTCCACACACCACAGGTGTAACTTCTACATCTATTTACAGAGCAGGAACAAGATACACATTGACACAAGCTGCTACATAAAGCATTAGCATCGCTATTTTCAGACAAATCAGTCTTAATAAAAACCCCAACTTAAATATTTGCTGAAACATTAGGAGGCAGTAGTCTATGGCCTTCAATTGCCCATTTAAAAAGTGCCAGACAATGTCTAAAACTTAGTTAATCAATTTTCATTGTCGTTGTAGTCTTGGAAAGACAAGAGGAACTAGCTAACTAACAAAGAGTTCATTTCAGAAGTTCCTCTTAATTAAGCCCGCAATATAAATGTTTTATTATTATTCACTGCCACTCTAATCTTTGTTCCTCACACTGGCAAGACCATTTTCAAAAGTCTTTATGGCGCTTAATAACACACTTATGCTTTGATCAAATTATTCCCTTTTATGGTCCAAGTCTTCTATAAAACATTGGCTCTACAGTCATAAGCACAAATAACAGAGCAAGACAGCAGGAAAAGCAAAGCAGCAAAAGTGGGGATTTCTAAAGTTTAGGTTTTAAACAAAGGTATCTAATTCATACAGGGTACAGGTGCCAGCAGTTGAGGACTGAACTCCAGAGGGACAGTGCGCTTTTCACTTGTAGTGACACAAACAAACAGCTTTCAGGTGGAAGCAGAGGAGGAAAAGGAAAACAAGGCGGCAGCAGGACCTTCCCATTTCAGTGGCAGTCGCCAGGCTGGCTGAGTAGCTCATGGAGTCACAACCTCAGTACAATTAACTTGGGGATGAGGTGGCTGCTAATGCCTTTTCCGCAAAGGTCTTACACTACCTGAAATACTATAAGCCTTTCTACACCAGCAAGGAAGGGAGCAGTTACAACTTCATTTTCTATTACAAACACCAGCAGAACCTGCTCCAAACCATGGAGATAAAAATCAGCAGTTCATTTTTAAGACCACCCGGGAATACCTGCAGATTCTTCTACCGAAAACCGTGAAGCCAGACACAAAGTGGGAAGTGCCGCTCCGTGAGAGAGAGCAGAGAGCCCCTTCTGGGGCAGGAGCACTCTCCGAAAGTAGCAGCTCGGAGGTAACACAGAAGTGCTTGAAGACCTGGCTTAAGTTTAGGCTCCTCAAGAGCCCGTCACGCTGGCTGCAGCCTGCAGAGCTCAGGGCTTTTCCCTTATCTCGGAAAAAGGCAAAGGCGTCTCTTTGCAGCACTGTTTCTGCGGACACCCGCGGCAACGCCGGGAGCCGAGGTAGTCACCTTCCAGCAGCGCGCCCTGCCACCACCTGTAAGAGCCGGCAGGAGCCGCCACGCACGGCCTCCGCCGGACCCGGCTGCCCACAGAGCCGCCCGGGCCCGACCCCGGCCCCACTCGGCCGCCTCAGCTCCGACACGCAGTGCGGCTCCGGCCGCGGCGAGAGCGGCCCCGGACCCCACCTGGGCGGCCACTCCCGACCCCACACACCGGGCTACGCGGAGCCGGCGCCTCAGCGGCGGAGGCTCCCGGCCGGCCCGCGCCCACCGAGCGGCCTCAGGGCGCTCCTGCCGCGGGGCCGGGGAAGGAGCCCCACAGTCACTCACTCTGCCACACGAAGCTCTTCAGCCCCCGCACCGCCGGCGCCATCTTGCTGTCAGCCCCGCCTGGCAGCGTTGCCTTCCCCTCCCTCTTCAGGGGCGGTGGCGGAGGGCGCAGCCCGATCCCGAGCGGGGCGGCTCCTGCAGGCCGGGGTCAGCCTCTCAGGAGCCCGGGCCGGCCTACTGGGAGCCGGGTTCTCTTCGTCTGCCATCGTGGGGTCCGGAATTCTCACTGGGGAAGTGCCCGGTGACAAGGGCTCGTCCCTTGAGGAAGGAGTTTCCTGCTGCTCCGGTGAGCCCGGAACGGCGGGAGCCGCCCCCGACCCCGAGGCGGCCCCTGGCCAGGTGTGAGGAGCAGGGGGGAACCGGACACCGCCTGGCGGGGGTGGCTCCCGAAACCTGCCCTGGTCCCGAGTCCCCTCGGGGAAAACCCGGGGCTCCCTCATGACAGCGGCCCCCAGGTTCTCCCTGACATGCGTGTAAACCACCTAGGAAAACACTGTCGTATGTAGACAGACGCCTGTAATCGTCTGTCAGAAGTTACAGTTTGCAGACGTAAAGTCGTGTTCTCGAACGGAAACCAGCAACTGGAGCAAATACGAAGGAATGCGAGGAAAAATTCTCTTTCCGCAACGGCAGGTATAAGGAAGAATAGTTAGTTCCCAGTCTGTATGGCGGTGTGCCATTCAAAGGGGAGTACGGTGAGGGCATCATTCCCGACAGAAAAGATCCTTGTGAGTGAGCAAAAATGCAATGAGCCGAAGAGCAAATTTAATTTACCTTATTTTACGAGTCTTATGTAAACCATGGAGAATCTGCACCCTGCAAGAGAAGGGAAGAGACCCCCCCAGCCATGCGGCCAGAAGCCGAGTGCTGTGGTGGCCCCGTGTCTCCGGGGTTTGGTGGCCGCTGTCCAGCTGCGATCCAGCGGGGAGGAGCCGCCAGCCCCGCGCGACCTCCTGTGCCCCGCGGGTGCCCACAGACACAGCCCCGCTGGGAGCAGCGCCGGCCAGCGGCCTCGGCTCGCCCCGCGGGACCTTCTGACAAGATGTGCCGTGCAAAAAGTAAATGGTTAGCGTTCACTGGAGTGCTTCTCAGCTGCCTAGAAATGGTGAGTGCGACTTACTCGCAGTCAAGCTTGTTTTAGCGATGATACTGTACTCTTCGGAGAAGTAAACTCAGCGTTAGGGTGGAGCGCTATCAGACATCCGCTCCCACGTTGGTATTTCGTTACTATCACAGTGTTGCACTGTTTACATATGACTGAAAAATACTTTCAAAGTGTGTCAACAACTGCAAACGGGATTAATAGGCAGGTTCAGAGGGGAAAATGCAGAAGAAGTACAATCTGCATACCTGTACCAAATCTCATTGGTTGCGTACTCTTTCCATGCTTAAAGCATCTGAGCAAATACATCTTATCAGTAAAATATGTTAATAAACATAGTATTTTGGGTTGTTGTTACTAACATCCTTAGATATTTAATTTTCAAATTAAAATATTTCACATTATATTTCTAACTTTGTTACATCTTCCTTTTCAGATATTTTCAGCAAACACAGGTAAATATTCAAAATTATATTTTGGTTTTGCCTGTCTATTTTTGAATGGGTCTGAAGACAACCCCCATTTGTGATTTTTAATAAAATGTTCTGTAAGTTCTAGTAGCTTTATAAACAAAAAATGTTTTCATGCTTGATTCAGACTTTAAAAATTACATTGATATCTTAATAAATTTTAGATCTCATTTTGAGGAGTCACAATTCTGTTGGACACTCACATAAATATTTAGACTTGTGCCTTGATACTAGTGTGAACCAAGGACAACACTCGGATGAACAAATTCTGCTGTTCATTCCATAGCTGTGGTACAAAAAATAGTTTCCATATTTGCAAGAAAATAATTGTTGTGTATTTTAATAATTAAAAAACAAACAAAAGAAACAGCAAAAAACAAAAAAAAAAAAAAAAAAAAACCAAAAAAATCCAAACCAAAACCAAACAAACAAAAAAATATCAAAATAAAAACCACACCAGAAGAAGCACAATCTCCTATGAATAAATATTTCCAATATTTTGGAATTTATTGCACAGCTACTCAACTAAGCATTAACATCTGCTCTTAGTCCCAAGCACTTTCTTATCAGTAACAGTCAGACACCCTCTTTTGTCCCATTTGTAAAAATGCTCCCAGATATTCTATCTGACCATGCCTACAGAACATTTGCCGATGGGTCTTTCACAATTGTGGAGCAAAATACTGCACTCTATATTTTTTTAGTTTGTGTTAAAATACTGTCTTTCATAACAATTCATAAAGATTTCTGTGCAGGAAATCCTTACCCAGGTTTAAGTCTTGCCTAACAGAAGAGAATATGTAGCACATAGATGTTAGCTGAGCAGCTGTGTAAAATCCTTGCTCAGGTCTCCCAAAGCCCACATGAGCTGCCTTGCTATGAATGAGTTTCCTCGAGGTACCCATTTCATCCCAAACACTTCTACATTCCTTTTCTTAATTTTATGTGGAATGTACCTTCATTTTATCTTTTTTCTCTTCTAGTGTGTGTTTTGCAGCCTTGCAATATGTGTAATTGCTTTATAAATGCTGCTTTTAGTGTGAAAATCCTGATTTCTGAACATAAATTGCTCGTGGTTAAGAAATACACTATTGCAGTCAGTTTTGTGTCTGCAGTACACAAGAGTTCCTTCTGAATGGCAGAGCATAACACCAAAGCATTGTTACAATATTTAATTTGTCATGCTATTGAATACCTAAGTATATCTGCTCTGAGCAAGGGGTTAGGTGAATTCCTATGATCCCTTCCAGACTAGATTATTGTATGTTGCCTTAATATAGAAATGCCTATGGTTCAGGATTCTATTTCAGACTGCTTTGTATATCTTGCTTTGTATATCACTTTAGTTAGTAATACAGCTAATTTGTTTTAAAGGAGAACCTCTCAGTGCAACCTAGGTTAAATAATGGTCTTACAATAGTGATTTCAGAGTACTATTTTTATGGAAAGATAAAATTTAGAATATCACAAGACTGTGTATTTTGTTAATGTTCACTGAAAGTCCATTTAACTTAAATTTTAATCATTCATAGAAAGTGTAGACTATTTGTCCTGCATTTTGTCTTTTTTAAATGTTCAGAGCACACAGCGTTCCACAGGACTGTCTTTTCCAGCTTCAGTATCTGTCATTATTTCCATTTTAGCTCCAGATATACCTGTTATTGACCGAGCTTATTCAAAACTTAGCAACAGTATCACAGTGGAATGGAGAGCAGTACTTGGGGCTACTAATTATATGCTGACTGCAGAAGATGGAGATTCCTTCATTGAAACAATAGTAAAAAATTCTCCAGGCACAGTGACGGGACTGAAGCCTGCCACCTTGTACCGAATTACTGTCAGATCTATCAATTCAGGAGGAAAAAGCCAGCCTTCACCTTTCAGAAAAGTAAAAACAGGTGGACTTTCAAAATCTTATTTTAAATTCTGTAATGTTATTATAACATAAAGCATTCGTGCATGTACCAATCCCGAATTATTATAATCTTTATTTTAAATTGTACTGATCACATTCTTCTTTCAGTTTTTGAGGACTAGAATTCAGCCATCTGACTTAATGACCAGGACAAAAGTCTGAATTAATGGTTTACTTTATGATGGTACAGTAAGTTAAAAGTTCAGTTGGGAGTTTCACTAGAATTTGTATGAATATATGTATTTTACTTTAACAAAAGGCATAATTTGGAGGAATAGAAGAAATGAAGAAACAATCAAAAATATAAAATAGTAAGACAATGTGAAACTTAGAGGACAGGGAATTCTGTATCTTCTTGGTGATTTTCATTCTTCAGCGCATGCAGCCCTTCACGCTTTCTGTACAACTTTTGTTCATTTCACAAAACATGCAATAGAATAATTGATGCACCAAATCACTTTCCAAATTTATTCTGTTGACCTTGAATTAATTTATTTTTTTCTGGTTTTGTTGTCACTGAATTTGTCACTCAGGGTTAGTGATTGTTTTTTCTGTATATTCATTTCAAATTTAGCCTTTTCAAATTGTACTACTGAAAAACCACAAGCGTAATTTTGTTCTTTCTCAACAGTGCTGGCTGCTCCGATTCTGTCTGTTCATTCTCCGAGTTGTGACTCCATTGCAGTGAGCTGGAAAGCTGTGCATATGGCAGCTGGGTTCTCTGTGTCACTCATGAGATCAGATGGCTTGGGCAGAATGCTGAAGCAGAACACCACCAATACCTCCTTGATATTTACAAATTTAGATCCAGGAACTCTCTATACTATCAAGGCTTATGCCTGGAATGCCAATGGGATGCCTGGAGATGATTTCACGTATAACCAAAGAACAAGTAAGAAATTTTCTTTTCTGAAACCAAGTCAGCATTCCAAAAACAACACAGCAACAATATACCAGAAAGTATTTATGTGTATGTGTGATTGTATTATGTTTTTCAAAGATCCATTGAATAGATTTTCAGATCATATTTTTGCCCCATCTCAAAGTTTATGAAAGCTCAGATGACATGGCTGTTTTAGTGAACATGACTGAGGCAAAGGTCCCATTTACTGTCCACTACAGTTGTACTTAGGATAGGTCTGGATACAGGCTACACAAGGTCAGACTGATTTTGAGGGTTTTTCTAGTTGTGAGAAGCAAATACTCAATCGGGGAGTTTCAGCAGTGGTCAACTAGAACTATTCCTTTTTAAAAATGTAATTTTAACATGAATGAGGGTAAGGTTTGCACCCCAAAAGCATTTAGTTTGCAAGTTGTGAAAGAGATCATGTCTGTAGGCCATAATCTAAGTTATATTTATGTGTTCCAAATTGATATACCATAGGTCCTGATGCACCAGTGGATGTTAAAGTAGCTTTCAATAGTGGTGCTTTAAGAGCTGTTGTCTCTTGGATGCCAACAGAAGGAGCTCTAACTTACAGTGTCACAGTCTTCAGTGGACTCCTGAAACTGAAGTGTAACACATCTTCTGCCTCCTGCGTAGTGCCATCCCTCCAGTGTGGCTCTGAATACTATGTGTCTGTCACAGCATACAATGATGCTGGATCCAGTGAACCTACTGATGCAGTAAGCTTAAAAACTGGTATGTGTCACTGATTCTTATGTAGCTTAGGGCATTTTAACATCTACTTCTTTAATTTCAAGTGTAAATGAGTCCATTGCAACTCACAGGTGATTCTCAAATAGTTCTGCTTCTGCCCTTTGTTCGTGAATTATGCCATATATTTTTCTATTGCAGGAGTAAGAGCCTAAACATTCTTTGTATTTCTGTGACAAGAACTTGCAGTGGTAGAAGAAATTTGTGAGGAAATGGCATTAAGGACTGCCTGAGCATAAAACTATTCTGGGCCACATCCAGTTGTTAGAAAGGGGTCAACAAAAGCACATTCAGCCAAAGTAACACCACTAGACTAAATTAAGAAACCATCAACCATATTCAGGACAGGAGCTTGCTCAGTTCAGCTACAGCACCGCTGCCATGTCAGAGATTGTTTCCTGACCTGTTAGATGTGGCTGTGTAATCAAAATCTAAACAATTTATTTTTCTTATATGCTACTTGAAATACACAACATTATTTACTTATTTGATGTAAGCTGCCTCATTTTGACTTTTGATAGGAGTTGGGAGATCAGTCATGTGATCAACTCTGTGGTACACCTAACAGGATGAGAGAGCCTTATGCAAGAGACAACCATCAATCTGTGGGCTGTAATCTCAGCCAACGCTGCTTCAGCTAGATCATGTACATTCATTCTAATAGCAGCAAGCTGTGCTTTACTGAACTAGAAAGAGAGTAAATGTTATTTAAACAATAGCCATGGAGTTTGCAGTTTAATGGGGCATTTTGGAATGCCAACAGAAAGGAAACCTAAGCAAAGGACAGTTCTACTCAGACACAGACAGTAAATGTTATACAAAAATATAAAGGGTTTTATACAGAAATATAGAGGCTTTTGGATGCCAACTGCTATTCATGCTAGAATTCTAATTGTTATCCAAACCTACTATTTGTGAACACAACTGTGCCAGTTCCTTTTGAAATATTGCCTGGTGCCACTGTTTTTGTTCAGAGGGCTCCTTAAGCAGATGTTTCTGTAAAACATGATGGTAACATCCATTTTGTTCTGTAAAAATCATATCTACTTGTCATCTAAATATAAGCAGCAACCTCTGTAAAGGCTGCTAAGTTGCTGTTTTCTTGATCAAGACAGAGCAACTGTTCAAGCTGAGTAGAATAATTCTGTATATCCCTGATTTTCCTTTAATCCCAAGAGTATAACTTCAAGAAAGAAAAAAATAATTGTATTGAGAATTTTTTCCCTTTTTTACTATGTTTTTTCAGTTCCTTGTGCACCAGTAAACATCTCAATTGAGGAGGATGAACCTGGTCACTTGCTGGTATCGTGGTCTAGCGTCAGTTTGGGTCATTATTATGTGGTTTTTGTGAAGAGTGATGATGGCTTGGAAGTGCACTGCAACACATCATATACTCAATGCCATTTCCAGTCTGACTGTGGTTTCACTTACTTCATTAGTGTCTTTGCATATAACAAGGCAGGGCAGAGTCCTTTAGGTGATGTATTCAATTACACTACTGGTAAGTAGCCATGTATTCCTGCAAATTCATTTGGATCCTTCAATTGTATTTGTGGTAGAGCTATTTTGACATTTTTATGGGAAGATAATGACTTAAACTTCTATTTTTATTCGGGTTTTGGGCATAACACACAAAGGTTGGCAGAGAAAAAGAAACAATTCACATTGCAATTAAACTTAACTTGCATAGTCAAGTGCAATAACGTGCGTACAAACTTGAAAACAGTTTAACAATTCACAATCATCAGGCAAGGACATATGAATAGTACACAGACCTGGCGTAACATTTTGAACTCTAGTCCTGTCTGGATTTGGTTCTTTTTTAGTTTTACCTCAGGAAGAGTGTTCCAAAGACTTCAACTTCCTCATAGGGAGTTTTCATACTTAGAAAATGAAAAAAATAGTAAGTTCAACGGGAAATTGAGAAGAACATTGTTATTTAACCTCTAGACCTTTAAAATTTTAAACCAAGGACATACATAATTCCAGTGTCTGACCTAAACACTAGTACGTCCTCTATCGATTTGGAAGGAGTACCGCTGGATTAATTTAATAAGTAAATCCGGAATTCATTAGACTGTTTGCACAGTACTGGTCACCTCTGGAGAAGACATGAAGCACATAGGTAAATGAAACAAAGCTCTTATTTGCACCAGTTTTCCACTCCCCTTCGGGTTTCCTTGTCTCCCTTTTCTGTTCGCAGCTCCTTGTTGCCCTAGTGACTTCAGGGTTGTGTTCATGTCCAGCGACACGGTGCGGATCACCTGGGCTCCTGTGCGAGGCGCTGACCTGTACGAGACCCGAGCAGCGGGTGGCAGCGGCGTGGTGCTCTGCAGGGACACGGCCACGGCCTGCACCCTGTCGGCTCTGCAGTGCAGCACCCCCTACAACATCACCGTGTACTCCTTCAGCGAGGCCCGGGGCAGCAACACCTCCTGTGCGCCTCAGCACGTGGCAACAGGTAGTGTCATCACTCATTTTCCTTCCGCTGAAGAGATCAGTGTTATACACCACAGTGATTCGTGCATAAAAAACGTGGAGAAAATTAGTGGAGAGCTAAGTTACTGTTTAACTGTTTTACTAAGTTTGGTTTTTTTTAAAAAAACCAAAAAAAACAGCAACTCCAAAACTGAAAGTCCTTAAGAATACACTATAAGAAGGATATCAAATTTGTATTGAAAGCTTCTTATAGCTCCAGTATTTTGAAAATCAGAATTACAATTTATACACAAAATCCTTAAGTTGTCTATTCTGTCACATTTTCTAAGTTCTCACCAGGAGTAAAGCATATAAAGATCACATACTTTTCCAAAGTAATTTGTCGATTCTAACTGGAATTCAGTTTTCACATGTAACTTATATAGTATGCATAAATGATCTGTTTAAATACTATTAATATGAAATATTTCAGCTCCCTGCAGTCCTGAAATTAAAAATATTTCAAAGGAGGGTCTATCTGTAATCAGTGTGCAGTGGCAACCTAACAATGAAGAAGCTACGTATGTTGTCACTGCCAGAGGAGAGGCTGGACTTTGGCATTGCACAAGCACCAGGAATTCCTGTACCCTAATGGATCTTCCCTGTGGATCTGCTTTCTCTGTAAGTGCTATAGCAAGATCACCAGCAGGACAGAGCTTACCAAGCTACAGTATCCCTTTAGAGACAGGTATGGGGAATTGTGTATAGTTCAACATACTTAGCATAAAATTAAATGGTTTTGGCTATTTTGGCTATTTTTTATTTACAATATGTGCACACTGTACTATGTATTGCTGGATGTCCTCTTCATAAACCTGTCTATCTTTGTGTGTGTGACAAGGAAGGGTCATTTGGCACTTGCCTCAGACTGAGAGGGCTTAGTGCAACCAATTATCTTCTGGCACAGCTAACTAAAATGTAATAACATAAGCCACTAATGTAATGCATAACTTCCTTGTCAACATTTTGATATTTAGTATTACCAGGAGAGGCAATGAGGTAATGTCCATTTCAACAAATAAGCAGTGTGAAGAACAGATTAAAACACATCCTACCCACTATTCGTGCTATTAGTTTGCTGACAGGTTTCTGTCCTCTGTCACTTCTCCAGACAATCCCCAGGCCCAGTACACCAAGGTCTATTTTTAACAGGCAGTTTGGCTGCAGTCATATTACATTGTAGAGAAAAAGACTTCAAACAGAGACAGAGCTGGACTGAGATAAATGACTTGAGGGGTAGAGATGGACCCTGCTTAACTAAACTACAGATATACTCTGTACTCTGATATTCTGATGAAAAATCTTAGTAATTTTTAGAATCTTGGTGAACAATCATTTTATAATAATTCCAGGGTTCTAACACACAGTTAGAGACAAATTGATCTTATATTGACATTCTGTTTATTTGAGGCTTGCCAGCAGAGACAACTATTTTTCAGCATGCCTGAAAAGTATGCACTTTTTCATTCCTTTACTCTTGATCATGTACTATTCTACCTGCAACCCTCCAAATACCTTCCATTCTTCAGGTACAAAACGGAATTCACTTCTCTTTTCTTGTTCTCTTTCAGCTCCTTGTTGCCCTAATGACCTGATACTAGCCCAAGTGACACAGTCGGTAACCAATATCAGCTGGTCTGTTGGGAGGGGTGCACAGACATATGTAACAACACTGGAGTCTCCAAAAGGACAGGCAAAGTGTCACACACTTCAGACCTACTGTCTCCTGGGATGCATCACTTGTGGCACCAACTATACAGTGTCTCTGAGAGCCATTAGTGAGACAGGTTTGACATCCAGCTGCACCTATCAGGGATATTCTTCCAGTACGTAAAGTTTAAATGCAATTGGGAAGAAAAACACTCAGTATACAACGTACTTTGTGTGGTGTTCCTCTCATAAAAATAGCACAGCTGAAATTCAACACACAGCTAACACACCAGCTGTCTAACACACCAGCAGTTCCCTCTTTAAATAAATGCACTTCAGAATACTTTCATATAATCAAGACCTGTTCTTATGACAGCCATCAGCTGGCCATATAAAGAAGGTCTAATAATATTGCTCCAGAAACAGTTTTTTAATTTAAATTATGCTATGGCATAATTAAATTTTAGAGACCTCAAAAGGATTCTGGGCATTCTAAGGTAGGTCTTATGTCAGGTGAGAGCAACAATATTTCAACATGTAAAACAATGACTGAACTCCAGCCCCATAAAATGACTCTAATAAAACTTTTCTCTCCTAGTTCAGTTCAAGAATTATTTTGGCTTTGTGAAATAATAATTTTCTCCTTGAAATGCTGGCAATAATATTAATCTGGCTTAAACTGCACTCTAGAAATTTAGAATGCATTGTGAGTTCACAAAATTTGCTCATTAATGTTTACTTTCTTAGGTGCTTGCTGCCCTTCTGGGGTGAAACTCTACAGACTCAACAACAATGGCATCAGGGTGTTCTGGCGACCTTCTGATGAAACAATAAACTACAACGCTGACTTACGTGGCTCAAAGGGCAATTTCAGCTGTACCCCCAGCTCGGGTCTGAGTCACTGTGATATCACCAAGATACCTTGTGGGGATGTCTACACTGTGGTGGTAGCTCCAGTGACTGACAAGGGGCCAAAGGTCACATTTTGTCCTAAGAAAATATATTCAGGTAGAATTTAAATTTCTTTGTACCTTTTTTTTTGTCTTTGCATGCTAGATGGCTAAAATCTAATCCAAAGTTATGCAGGTAAAGGTGGCATGGAATAGAACTTTTCTACTGCAATGTTGACTGCAGAGTAAACTTTATGAGTGCAGTCTTGCAATATCTGTGATGGGAACATCACAGCAGCACTTTGGGTCTGGACATAGTTATTTTAGTTATTTACACAGGTGCTTCTTAACTGGATCACCCATATCCTGGTGAATGCAGAAGTATTAATGTTCAGTTGGGAGATTAGGAATGGTTAGAACATAGAAGCAAATAAATGAGCTTTTTTTGTTTTAGGCATTTTTAAAATAAAGAAACAAATCATTAACTGCAATGAATCATACCTAAGCACATTTTTAAGTAAAAATTGTGTAAAGGGGAAAAAAATTACTTCGCCTTTCCCAAGGCATGGATTTAATCCATTATAAAACTACTGCTATCTGATGGGATTGCATAGTAGTAGAGATGGACTACATTGCAGACTAAATATTTTCCATCTTACAACCTGACACCTAACACTTGTACCACTGATTCATGTCATTTCAGTCACCTGTTCTGGAAGCTCTGTTGGAATGGGTAAGAGCAGTACATTCATTAAAAATTCATGACGTTTATAAACTATTTTTGCATCCTCTTCAAATAAGATGCATATAGCATATAGATTTGATAGTCAAGGCTTCTGGTAGTTTTATGTAGGTTTATCTCATTCCCTCCCCCATCTTATAATGTATATTTAAAAAAAACCCCAAAACCTTACCTATATTATGGCCTGCATACTATCATGCATGGTCACAACACTTACTACTCATTTGATAGCACATAATAAAAGGCAGGTTTATTTTTATAGACTTCCCACATCCCATTACAAATGAAGATAGGTGGCACTTCTGCTAAAAAAAAAAAAAGGTGTGGCTTATCTCAATCTATTCTACCTTATTTCTTTTGGGTTTCAGCAGGATAGTGCTTTATTTGCTTATGTAAACTGCTAGAAACAACTTCAAAAGCAGCCACTGAAACAAAAATTTCTTAAGACAGTTGCTTTTCCGTAACTGAAATTGTCTTAAATTTACGAATTCTTTTATAGTTATTTCTAGAGGAAAGAGCAATGTAAAACACATCTAGATGAAATTGTGGTTCAGATGAGGTAAGTTATAAGAATCGCAGTTCATATTACAATGTATGAATCCAGCTTTTCCTGCTGATTAAATCTTTGGGATTGGAGGGAAATGCTTCACCAGACCTGTATATCATAAATGGTTTGTTAAAATCCACCATATTTACCTCTGAATCTCATTGTCTATTTCTGCTAGCACTACTGATTTATCCTCTCCTCCATTTATAATAACCTTCTTTCACTTCATTAAGCCTTCACTTCACTATGCTGTAGTTCCCCAAAAAATCCCTTAAAATCCAAACAGATAAAAATATTCTTCAGCACTCATTTACTTTCTTCTGGTGTTCTGGACTATTTTCTGCTCCTGTCTCAGAGGGATGGCAAGAAATCATTGCTGACTTCTTCCCCCTAGGGCTGATTTCCTTTTTGCTGCTGTTCATTTACTGCTAAACTGGATGTTAACATTGTTCATAACACCATTCTCCCTAAATGTTATTTTTCAGTCTTTTTTCTCCTGAAGCTGGAAAGACACATCTGTGTCTAACAGCAACATTCACAGCTGCTTGAGGACTGGGAGCAGGAAAGCTGAACATCTCAGCCATATCTGAGACCTAATCCAGGCAGGACCTTCTCTCATACTCCACAGTGGTTACTTTTCTAGCCGACTTTGAAAGCAAAGTTTAAGGTCAAGGGTTCTACAAACGTGTGTAATCTAACAGTCTTCAAAAGTTTATGTGTACCAAGGTATCCAAAGACTACAGGGTTTTTAGCACTATTCTCAGCTTATAAAACAGACACTATCCACTCTGGGAACTGCCTTTCTTCAGAGAACACAGCAGGTGTTAGGTATCAGCCAATGCTTCTGATCACTTGTGCAAGGTCTCGTGGGAATCTCATGCTTCAATAAGTTGCTTGTAGATGGAACAAGAACTATATGCTGCTTCTTAAAACATGATCTGCATTTAGTCACAATCAAGCCTTTCTTTAGGAAACTATTTAAAACTGCCCTGCATTAGTTAACAGAAAGTTGGTTTTATTTCTCAATAAAAAAAAAAATTAAACAGCTTTCTTCCCTGAGGGTTCTATTTCAGTATTTCTTCTTTGCAGACATCATTGCCAAACACTGTCACCACAGCATGTTCAACTGGGTTTCCAGAGATCTTAAAACAACTGGTTTCTTTTAGAACCAAATTCAAGCCCCAAACTACTTCTTGACACCAAAGCAATTCTGGTAATTCCATGCTCTAATAGTAACTCTAATGTACGTCAAGCCATTCTAAACTGTTGGTGTGTGTTTTCTTAATTCTCCCTGGGGTACAGATCTTAACACCTCAATTACACACTACAACGTTGTAGTACTATTTTCATCAGCTCCTCTCCCTTCTGTCACTGAAAAGTAGTGTAATTGTATCAGAATGTATTACTTGTATGTCTGTTGGGGAAAAAAAGGCAAAAAGTTGAATAGAGGCATGATTTCAAGAAAAAAAACACACTGATTCAGCTCTAAAAATGTGGGTAGCAGGGAGGAAAAGCAACACACACTGAGCTAGATACACGCCTCCTACTGTGACACTGTGTAACTCAAGGTGTTGTTATTCAGGCATTAGACATTGTCTAGTAACAATTGTCTAATGGTTAAGACTGCTGATAAGTGAAACAGCATTGACATTCACTGAGCTGATTAAAAAATTTGGTCAGGTTTGGTTGCAGGTTCTCTCCAGACTGAGGTAAGCATACTTTTATGGGTTATGCTGACTTCAGATCACAGGGAAGGACAATTAGATGTCATGTTTTTATAGATGCTGCTACTGTACTATTTACTTGTATGAAGTCCTGGACTTCAAGAATCACAAAAACCCCAAGCAATAAAATTCTCAACCAATCAGACAACAAAAATCCTACCAAAACCCCCTGAACAACCCAATCCCACAGCCTCTTAAAAGAAGACTTGAGAATCAAGAAAACTCCTCTTGAAGGCTTGGAGGTAGGCAGCATATGGATATGCTAAAATGGATGCTTTGAGAGCAGTAGCTGTGAAATCATGTGGACTAACAAATTAGGTGATTAAAACCACCTAGGCTATTTCACAGCAGCATTATTTAATGCTTACTTAATAAAAAATTTAAATGCAGTGCATAAAGATGTATTAGTTGGAATTACACAAGTATGAACATCAGCAAAAAAATCTGTATATATTATTTAAAATACACATTGTCTTTAATTGCATCTGACACAGAAGTAATAGCTCAAAACTTAGGTTTTCAATCCACTGAAGGATCTGGCAAAAATCCACCTTCATCTCATTGCAGACTTGACCCAGTTGTACTGAGATTTAGTGTTCTACCACATCTAACTATTGCTGGTGAAAAGATAAAATGACAACCTCATTGCAAAACCTCGAGAGGCACTTAAATGCTGTTTTACCCTGCTTAATAGTTGGTGGTCATCTATACCTAAAGCTACATGTGCTTCACAGTGGGGCAAAGGGCTCAAACATCTAAAGCCAGCAGAATTCATCAAATTCCTTCAGGTTCCCCTAAAGAGGGGAACTTCTATGCTGTAGGAGGTTATTAATATTATTAATAATATTACTATTCCAGTACTTAGCATTGGAGCCACAGGAAATTTCCAAGACAGATGAAGCTTCACAAGGATAACTATCCCAGCCAGGCTATTATGGACACATGGCATGCTATGGAAACTTTGGGTTCATAGTGCTTCGGTCAGTCATTTACCCTGAGAACTGAAGAATGAGTGCAGAGACTGTGAGACAACAGCTCTGCAACCAGAGCTCCTCCAGCTAAAATGGGCAGAAATTTTCTTCTAATGCCCCAAGATGAATGTCCAGTGCAGCTGTACTGCACTGCAACAACTGCACCAGAGTGGGCAGCACCAGCAACTCCACTCACCTCTGCTCATCAGAGCTGCTTTCACAGCCCTGCAGCTTCTTCTGCTTTTTAAGGAAGGGCACATGAAATACAATGGCATCAGAAAGACAAGAAGGAATTAAGAGACCTTGGATACAAACTGAAGAGCTGTATGACAGTAAATCCCAAGGATAATTTTAGACAAATGTCTTGGTTCAAGTAATTTTCACAGCTATTGGTTGGCAGTGAGTACTGCACTCTCCATTACACTAACTCAAGTACATATCGATCATACTAAATTCAGAAGTCAAAAAGGACTACTTATAAAATAGGAAAATAAAAGCAGAGTCCTAAAATTACCACACTTGTAAAAAGATATTGGGATGGGCCAGTCTTTGCACAAGCTGTATCAAAATGTCCATCATCTTTGTTGTAGTGAGACAGTGCTTGTCCATGCTCAGGTCAAAGATTGTCTCTCAAGTACCTGCATTTTTTCCTGCAAATAAACCATTACTTCACTGTATTACCCAACAGTCTCAGAAGAGGAGGAAGAGCCCTGAAGGAACACCTGGAAATCAGTAATCCATTTTCCCTGACAAACACTGGTTCTGCAGCCTCTCTGCCTAAGAACATATTTGTTTCAGAAACTGAAGGTTAAAAACAAGGCCAAAAGAAGCCCTCTAGACACAAACAAGATAAATTAAAGTTGTCCTCACTGTTTGGACAGAAGCCATGCAATCCCTTGGCAGACTGCAGAGACAGTTCTAGTAATCCACTAGACAGGATATTTCTTTTCTTCTCCAATCTTAAATGAAAGCTCAGTATTTTAGTTTTACGCTGCAAGGGAATGAATTTGTTGAAGCTTAAGTTTTGTTACAAGCTCAGATTTAAAATCAGGTAACAAAATATAAGCAGACAACCTCACTAACAAAAAATATTGATAACTAAGGATCATGGAGATAAAGGATATTACAGTTGAGAAAAAAGGAAGAGCTGGGAGGAAGAAAAGAAGTTTGCTTCTTGGAATACTATGGAATGAAGTATACTGTTGGAAGTCAAACAGTGTTTTCCCTGGATGTTTAAAATGAAATATGCCTAGATGACCTGCATCACACAGAAGCAAAAAAAGGCACAAATATTTTATTTCTACCCTCAGGTTACTTCATGACTGATTCCCACTTCATATTCTTCCTATCTTGGCGCTGAAGCATTTCTTTTGTTTGCTACATCTTTGTTGTAACTTACTTATTACATAAAATCCCTTATTCATACCAAGTGTCACTTGATCTGAAAATAAAATGTGGAGGAACTGAAGCACTCTTTAACTGGCAATGAACGTGCAGGGAAAAGCTGACACTCAATACAAAGGAATTAATGAGAGTTTATTCCAGATGGTTCTCCTCACTTAGTATACAAGTCATCAGAATAATCTATGGACTTTAATGGTATGATCTTTTGCTATAATGCATTTTGGTTTTTGCTTCTAACAACCTGTTTAAAAAAAAATCTGCCAGATGAAATGTTCAGCACAAACTGTGATCTTTACTATTTGTAGAAAATATGAATTAAAAAAGGACACTATCAGTTAATTCTTATTTTAAATGTTTACACTTATAAAAATGCTTTGGAAGCTTGAAACTGAAATCCTTTGTAATATTTTTCTTCTTCCTACCTCCCTCTTCCCATCTTAAATGCCTTTATTAGCCCAGGATTATTATAAATGACAGAGTGCAGCTGCTTAAAAACATTAAAGGACCACAAATGCATAAACTGTGTTTAAAAAAAGAAAAGGAAGCTTACATGGATTTTCTTCAAACAAATAAAATGCATAGATGGCTACGGTACTCATCCGTCAACCTTTACAGTGTCCGCTTGAGGTAGCCTTTCTACAGAATTACTAAACAAGCCCCAACATAATCTAAATCCTTGCATCAAAACCACTATCTCTGAAAGTCCACTCAATTTAACACCACTGGTGATCAACATAATACATTTTAAAAGCTTTGGACAAAACAGCAGGTACAGTGGACGTAAATGTTAGTTCTAAATCTGCAGCCCTCAATGTACATTGTACGCACATAAATATCTCAGCTATAATACACATTCCAGATCCATCCCTAAAAGCCATACTATTATGGAAAGCACAGCCATGCTAACTTCAGGATACAAACCATAATTCCACGTCTACAAACAGAAAGTATAATTAGTGGCAGTTTATTGCCTCATACAAATTTAACCAACATGGCAACCATGCCAAAGGAATTAAAACATTTTCAGGACATATGTACAGACTGTACATTTCAGAAACATCTGAACAATAAAAATGCAAGAACAATCTCCGCATTACAAATTAAACTAAACAAATGGTTTGAAACCGTCAATGCATTGAATGGGTTTACAAAGGCACTTCCCTACCCAAAATAGGAAATGACAATCTGCAGCCTAGAGGGAGGTTGGAGAAGAGTGCTCATCAACTACTGCACAATCTCAACTTTAAGAAAAAATAAGCAGGATTTAATCAAACATTTATAGGATTCAATGTGATCCACTTCTGAAAGAATTCACACAGTCTCATCTTTGTTTTTCTGTTGCTTTTCTTGGCTCTCTCGTTCTGTACTTTGGCTCCTTCGACGATCATGTTTGTCAGAATGGTCCTTGCTATCACTGTGATCATGTTTGTGGGAACGTTCTTTGCTTCTGCTACGCTTCCTGGATTTTTCTTTGCTGGGACTCTGATCTCGTTTTCTGGACTTCTCAACACTATCTGTTCTTCCTCTGCTCCTGCTTCTACTTCGTTTATTTGACTTCTCCTTATTTTCATTTTTATGTTTACTTGATTTTTCTTTGCTCCTGCTTCTGCTGCGCTTACCTGTGTTCCTGCTTCGGCTCCTACTCCTATGCTTTCTTTCCCGGCTTCGACTTCTACTATGCTTTCTCTCTTTTTTGGAATCCCTCTTGTCGTCACGGTGTTTCTTCTCATCTTTGTCATCCTTGTGTCTTCTCTCCTCTGTGTCACCCTTACTTTTCCTTTCTTTTGACCTTTCTCTAGATCGATCTTTTTCCCTCTCACTACCTCTTTCCTTATCATGATCTCTCTCTTTTTTCCGACTCCGTTCATTTTCTTTCTCTCTCTCCCTATCCCTGTCTCTTCTATCTCCTTTCCTGTCACGACTTCGACTCCGGCTTCTGTATCTGTCCCTGCTTCTGCTTCGCCTCCGTTCTAGTGAGCGATCGGTGCTTCGAGATCTCCGCCTTTCCTTTTCTCTCTCCTTTGCTTCGCGTTCTAATCTCTGCCGTTCTCTTTCTCTTTCTAGTTCTCTATCAAAACTAGATGATCCATGGCCTTCCCGATGGTGACTTCTGCTTCTGGATCTTCTGGGAGACCTCCTGGGACTGATGGATCTTGGTCTTGGAGACCTTTTAAGATAGAAGATATTATATATGAAACACCTCCTTCAATAGTTAAGATATTTCCAATTTATACTTTACACACAGAGCCTATATTTAATCTTAAATACCAAATATCATCTGATTATTTTAATCCATAAACTGTTGCCTTAAAACCTATCTCAGTGAAAAAGACAACATGTTGCTGGTAATAAGTTGTTCAATATTGAACTTTAAACATTCACTTTTAAAATAATGTGTATGTGACCTTGAACGTCTACGTTCTGCATGCCGGTCTATTTCTTCCATCCCCTCCTTGCCATCTTTCTTGATTTTTCTAGGTCTGCTTTTAATTTGCTGGTCAATGGCTTTCTGGACTGGCACAGGAATTCTTGGAAACAATGTGGAAAACCATTCAAGCTTAGTGAGGAAGGAACGAAGCATCTCCCCTATGGTCATAACGCAACCCCCACCTGCCTTCACGTCCAGGTCCTGCAAAATACAAGCAAAAAATATCCTGATGGTCAAAAATATTCTTTACTGATTTTAAAAAATGCTGCTACATTACTGTCCTATTGAAGTCTCATGATTATGAAAGTTTACTTGTCTCATATTCTAATACATTTCCTTAGAGAAATTCAAACTCTGCACCCTTTGGATTTGGCAGAATGTTACAGATAGGGAATGGGACTTAATATATATGCATGCAGGCACATACTAATCCTGCAGCCATCTGGATGGTAAGGGACTGTCGATGAAGAGATTAATGCAAAATCCCCTTACACAGTCTGGTTATATGGTATGGTCTTGCATTGCATTTAAATGCCACAAAGTTGAGAAGTCCTCTGAAACTACATTTAATACTCCATTTTGTGTACAACTGTGTATCATCATACCCAACCCTGTGGCCTAAATCATTTATGAACTACATCATTGCCTATCTAAAAATGATCATAGAAAAATCTCTAGTACAAAATGGCATCCTAACAGAATTGGAAGCAATAGCAAACCAACTGCCATGAAGCAGTGAGGTTTCTAATTTAGAAATATGTAAAAAAATAAATAAATGAACAAATAATTGGAAACGCATAATCCATGATGACCATTGTCTCTGAAAAGGGTCATTACCGCATGAAGGCCTTCTTGCTATGCCCTCTCACAGCTCAGGACATGTTAGTCAGCTATTGTCAGTCCCAAACCTATAGTGCAAGCACACAAGGAAAGTGAGATTTGTTATCTAAACAGGAAGAGAAAATCTGAACGTAAAACTGCTTGCACTCACACACATTTAAGTGTTCAGATATACAGTTTTTCCAAATATAATCGCTGCAGAGATCTAAAGAAGAAAAAGAGGAGTTAAACGTAGCACCTGGAGAGTACGTACAGTTAAACAAAATAAACATAAGAAGCATTTTGAAAAGTAACTCTGTGTCCTGGGAAGATTTTCACAGCAGCATGACAAAAGATGAACTGCTTCCACATATTTAAGAACTGGAGGGAAAAAAAAATCCTGTAGGTTTAAATAATTCCATATATAAAAATTTGCTTCATCCTATTGAGCTTGACCAGGACTGGTAAGAAACTTAAGCAGCCCCAAGCAGTTTTTCTACGTAACACAAAGCTACTGATAGCAGCTGGGAAAGAAACACTAATTCAAAAAATATAATGGGAGATTTTAAACAACAAGAAATAAACACATCTTGATACCCAGTATCAGCAAGAACTGAAATGTAAAAACCAAAAAATGTGCTTTGAATAATGAACCAGTTAAGACCTGCACAATGAATTGCACTTGTGACTGCTTTACTGTCCTAGGAATTGACTTTGTGGGACTCTGAGAATGAAGCCACCCCAATCCTTCTCATAAATTACAGTCCAACGTTGTGGAGAATTCATTAGCTAGCCCTGCCTGGGGGAGAAGGACACTGATTCAAGCAAGAGTCCAATTTGGTTCCATTTTTGTTAAAAATCTACTATAGCATAGGTTTACCTGAAATTACCAGCTGTTTCCTTTGCTCAGTATTTCTGATACTTAGCATGAAAGAAGCCGTTTAAAATACATACACTGCACTGCAGTTAGACACAGGTATAATTAACACTATTTTTAATACCAGTATTTGGACATCATTTGCAACTAAAACATTTGAAATTTCTTCAGGTAGATGCCTACTTGTCACACTGAAGATGGAAAGTGATCCTTCCTGTTGTGGTCTTAAATTCAGGATATAATTTAAAATCTGCTCATAAATACAAATTGCAGTGGTATATAGAAAACTGTGTCTTCATAGCCCAAGAAATCTCACCCACCAGCTCCCTACTGTTTCTCCAAACAGTAAATCAGGACTGGGATACTAAAGGTATTCTCCTATCTGACTGCATAATAATGCAGGCACTTTACTGAGCTTCTTCAGTTAGCAACTCCTCTCTTTATCTGCCCCATTAACAAAGACATCAAGGTTCCAGAAATAATGCCTTATGCATTAATCAGGGTTTCTGCTTCTTCTCCGAAGAAATCCTGGGTATAGTTGTTCCAGGACATGAATAATAACCAGAGAGATTTCTGGCAATATTTTCCAAGGTGAAATGTTGTTCCCACTCTTTTATGTAAGCATCAATTCCTCCATCCCAGTAATAAATAGATACTACAAATTTAGCACTCACATGACTTACTATACCTTACCTAAAAGTAACTATGATTTTAAAGAACACGTAGAAGACACATTCACATAGCCTGTTGTCTGCATTCTGATTCAGTACACCTGTTCCACATGGCTTTGTAAATCTGACACAGTAACATCTTAACCAATGAAAAAATCTGTTAGATCTTCAAAATCTAAGAGAAATCACCCAGGTTCCAGCTCAAACCCATTTCCTGCACTAATTAACATACATAATGTAATGAAGAACATAACACTGTAACATTCAAACAACAGAAAACCCTATCAAGCAATGTTTAAGCCTAAAGTAGTAATATGAAAAGAAACAAAAGAAAACAAATTATTACCCTCGCCGACATACCTCCTCATCATCAAGAAAGGATTCAAACCAGTCCCATAGATCTGTAGGTGGCTGTGTGTACCTTTAAGCACAAAAACAAGGTAAAATTTTAATACAGCTTTCTGCATATTAGATCAGTCATTAGTTGATGATATTGATACTTACCTAATATACATAAATCCAAGAGCCCTAATATATGGGGAGTCAGTATGAGTGATAAGGCCCATCACTTGCTTACGAGTGAGCTTCAGTGTAAATAATTTGTAGAGCAGACAAAAAGCAGTAGACACAATTCCTCCAGTTCCAACGCCACGCACCTTTCAAAAGCAGAAAGTTAGGTGAGGATGCAGAAGTCACAAAGACATTATCTCAAACCTACAAAAGAATATGAGAACTAGCACAGGATAAAATCTAAATCTACAAACAAAGCTATGGGAAAAAAGTAACACTACTTACATCCACAGCTTTGGAAACAAGAAGAATGTATCTACTCTTTAAAATAAATATTTTATATCTAGAGCCAACATACAAGCACATTTTATATATGGTTTGGAAAGTTATTCACCAGACAGAAAAGTTTAAGAAGGCACGTACTTCTACTTACCCCTCCACACATCCCTGTCTGGCCTGCTGTTTTTCTGCTGCCCTTCTCCCATGGTTCAACATGCGTAACCTGAAAGGGTGAGGTGGGGGACAGGGGGAAAGAAAGAAAATTACAATTACAACCTTCATAATGTTTAGGTTACCACACAAGCCTGATACAACAATGGATATGCTAAACCAATCTTAAAAAACTGTCTTCTAGCAAATTCAAGATCAAGTCTGCTTTGTCATTAAAGCAAAGCACTTGGCTTTTTAGATTGCCACATTAAGAAATTAAAGCCAAAATCTTCAGTGAAATTTAAATCCGAGAACTCCAAAGGAAATATCCATGCTTATACTATACTCTACATACCTTCAAATACTTTAAGTCTAAATCCCATCACTACTACTTCCTTGTGTGAATAAACAACTACCCTTATTTAAACTATTTCCTTACAAGTTTAGCGGTAACTGCTGATGACAGCTACAAAAGTCAAAATATACAGTCTCATATTCCTAAGTCTCATTTCTAAACTGAACTTAACTAGAGATTTCTTTTCTTTATCACTTACTATTAGGACAAAAGAAATATGTTTATCAAGGGTAGTATTTTAACAAACATAAAGTCCATGGTTTTTCTCTTAGACTGCAGTTATGTTCTTAGATAAAATGATTCCTAAGTACGAACAAGTAAAATTTGCCCAAGACAAATCTTGTGAGATACATTTAGGGATGAACACACAAACACAGCTAATCAACACCAATCCTGAAACTTGACAGTAAGAATCATAAACAAGCTCAGAATGAAATTCTGAAATTTAGAGAACCAATATCTGGCTCAATAAACAAGCATATTTCCTACACACATCAACTTAAAATATATGCAAAAGACAAAAAAGAATGCAATGGTGTATCCGAAGGATACACTGGATGGGGAATAAGAGTTCATGCTATATGGTACTTCACAAATTAAGATTCTTTAACAATACATGAAATAAAACCAATTATGCCCAAATCACACGAACTCAGAGCTACACTAACAGCAGAAGTTGCTGAACTGTTTGTTTGGGCATTTTACAGTTGCTGTCTTTGCCAAACAGGAAATATGAGATATGCCAATACTGTACAATTCAAAATCCACTATGACTTCCTGTACTGTTAGCTTGAGAAGTTCACAGATACTACATAAATAATACTGCATATTCTTCTGGTTATATAGCATTGCCTCTCACAGGAAATGAAAAGCATTTTTCAGTCAAAAGATCGAGTATAACACTACCACAAAAGGTAGTCTTCAACTTTTGAAAATTACATTCAGTATAAACATGATGGTTTTGACAGGTGTCAATTAAAACAAACAACAAAATCCTGAAAACAACATTCATTCCAAAAATGAGTATTTGAAGTTTTGATCCCACAAAGACTGCTTTGTATGCTTAACTTGTCAGAAATACACAGATGAAATGAAGCTGAGGACATGCAATTGGTGTTAAAGGTCAGGGATAAAAAGGAGGAAGTCCTACACTTTGTACATACAGAACTGAAACAGGAGCCTAGAATTACAAGTTAATTAATTCAAGTATCTGGACACAATCCACATCTTCAAAGATGGTCCTTATCGCTATCTGCCTGTGTGACTTACAATCACCATTCCTGATAATCCAGCACCTAGCATTCTAAAATTTTCTAGAAGAGCCACTTGTTTCTTAGGCAGACAAATACACTTGAAAATACAGCTGCTATGACAGGTACCATGCTCATTTAAAAAAAAACCCAAAACCACAACAACTAACAAAAAAACCCACAGTAAGTATTCAGGAATCTTAAAACATGAAGAGAATTCAAACATTCTTAACATCAATGAAGCAGCTTAACCATCAGGTTATCTTCTCCCGTACAGCCATTACTCAGGAGTGAGTAAGGGGCTGAGTTTTCTCTTTATTTAGCATGCAGTTTTGAGTCACACTGTCAAGTTCAGTAAACAAATCAGATCAATGTGCAGATTTTTAATGGTATGTCAAAATTCTTCCTAAATTTAAGATAAAATCACTTTTGGAATGAAACGGTAGGTCAAGCAAATAAAATATCTGAGCTAATGCTGCCGAGTTCTACCGGTACAAAGATGACAAATTGCACCAAATACTTTTCAGTGCATTTGAAGGGGTTCACTTTAAAAATAGAGTAAGCTCTCAAATTTTCTGAAAATATGTTTCTTTCACAATTTTTTCAGCTCTAAAAATCAATTGCGTAAGTAAACTCTGCTTCTTTCCATTCAGATAGTCATGAGTCTCTCATGCAGCATGTAGTAAATAACTGGAGAGATGCTGCCGACAATATGTTACATGTACGAAGTATCAGAAGAAATAAATAATCAGCTCCAACCGACAGAGCACATGCAGAGAAATGCTATCTTTATGTGAAAAAAGCTAGCAGCGTAAGTAAGTGCAAACTGCCAAAAATCTCAAAATACTGTGGTGGAGTTATTTTTAACAATTATAGTACCTTAAGTAACTTACTTTGGCTTGAATAAATGAAACAAAAAGGCTACCTTTGCTTCTTATTTTATTTATTTCAAATATACTGAAACCCACCAGCTGACACAGTATCAAGCAAAATGAATTTACCTGAAAAAATACGCCAGTAACGACCAAAACACGGGTGACTAATTGAATTATCTAAGCTTGAATTATCTAAATTTTGGTCTCGTTATCAGAAGAAAGAAAGTGGCTGCGTTGATTAGCATTAATTATGCATACCTCTACCTGGGAGAGTGGCTTGATGGAAGCCCCGGTGCAAAATTGATTCAATCCTGCTAACAAAACAAGAACCAAGACATAGGTGCCCTGATATAGATCATTCATCTCCCCAGCACATCCTACCTAACGCCATGAGAAAAACTAAAACCAACTCGTTAAGTTGTAAGCTGAGTTATGGAGGAGGGAATCCTAACCTGGAATCGAGAACGAACGCCACAGGCAGACACCTACGGTCGGCACCATCCCTCCTGTGCGGTCACACGGCGCGCTGGCAGCCCGGCGCTGCGGGAAGGGCCGGTCCGTGGCGGCGGCGGCAGATCCGCGCCCTCCCCGCTCTCTCCGGCTGAAGGCGCAGCCCTCAGACGGCCATTTCGCCCCCACCGCCCCCGCTCAGGCTGCCCTCTTCGAACCCAATTTACAGCTCCGCAATTCCAAATCCGACGCGGAACACGTCTCTGGTGAGGCTGAGAAGGCAGAGCCTTGGATTCCCTCAACTCAGCAACACAAGCCATATTTACTCCCATCCCTCACCGCAAGATAAGGGGCCAAAAGGCGCGGGCCGCAACCAAACTGGGCCCGGCGCCAGCGCGGCCCGCGGGCTCACCTTGAAATAGATCTCGTCCACCACTTCGTGGTAGGTCTTGAGCTCGTAGAGCTGCACCTTGAAGTAGGGCGACGAAAGGATGTTGGTGAGGATCATGGGGTTCAGGTTCATGGTCTTTTCGTTGCCCCACAGCGGCAGCACGTTGCCCTGCTTGCCCGAGGCCGCCGGCTTCGGGCCCCCGCTCTGCAGCGGCTGCTGCACGGGCGGGACGGCTCCGGGGGGGTGCTGGGCCGCCTGCTGCCCCTGGCAGTTCGCCACCGCGGGGCTGTTGTTGGCCATGGCGGGTCGGCGCTCGGGGCAGGCGGGCCGCGCACACGGAGCGGGGCCGGCGGGCGCTGCCTCAGCCCCGACAAGATGGCGGCCGGGGAAGTGACGGTGGCGCCTTCCGGGGCCGCGTCACCGACCCGCGGGGAAAGGGCGGGGGAGCTCCGGACCCTCGGCGCGGCCCCTCCCGCTGACACCCCGGCGTTCTCCCGCTGCTCGCCCCGCACTCGCGGCAGCCCGGGGTCCGGCAGGCGGGACCTCACCGCAGGGGAGAGTGAGGGGACTCCGTGGCCCGGAGGGTGGTAGCTGCTGACACCGTCACAAGGAGTTCAGTAGATTAAGCCACCGATTTAACAACGTTGAAAACTGGTCCCCTGTCGTTGGTAATGAGGCCATGGCACGGCTTGCGCTGGCCGCTTCTGCCAGCTTCTGCTTCCACAGCAGTAGAGAAGCAAAGAAGTCATAGAATGACTTGGGTTGGAAGGGGACCTTGAAGCTTTATCTGTCTAGTTCCAACCCCCTGCCATGGGCAGGGACGCCTTCCATTAGAGCAGGCTGCTTCAAGGCTGCTTCAAGCCCCATCCAACCTGGGCTTGAAGGGTTAGGGCATCCATCCACAGCTTCCTTTCCACAGGGAGAAAGGAAAAGGATGGGCACGTTCAGTGTGCTGGAGCCCCGGAGGGCAATGACACGGCAGTGGGCATGGTCCGGCATGGTCCAGCCTGTTCATTTGATGGCAGTACTGGGTATGAGGCCAAGACCTGGCTGAGCAGCCTCTGAGAACCCCTCAAACACCCAGAAAACTCCAAATGCTCCCTGCTGCTCAATTCCAGCTCAACAGCTCTTTCTGAAACTCATAGTCCTACACATAGACTTGGAACAAGCAGAATTAGGTTAAATAGCTAAGAGAGAATCACTGTCTACATATAATTACTAAGAGGAAAGAGAAAATCATCTAGTTTTTCCTGCAAAAGCAAAAAAACTCAAACCAAATATAACTAGTTACATATGTTGGCATCAGTCTTTAACCCTAAAGTACAAAAGGGAGACTGAAAGTGTGATTTAGAAGAATCGCCAAAATATTTTAAACATCAAATGACCGTGCAAAAATACTCTGAAAGTTCAGTGAAATGACTGCAAGCTGGTTGTAATGTGCTGAAGTATATTCAGTTCTACACAAAAGGGCTCCTCCCCATTGCTCAGCACATCAGGAAACAGATATAGGGAGAAGCTGGTATGAAATCATCCATGGGAATAGCATCTCTACATGCTAGAGCTAACCCAGGTTTTTAATTTAGAAAAGAGGAGATAAATACTGTTGGAAGTAACATTAAAATACCTTCACTCTTCATTGCACATTGAAACACTGAGAAACAGTTTATTTTCATTACCCTGACCCTTCAAGTACATTAGAGCTTGTACTGTAGCAGAGAAGTGTTATCAGGGCCCTGGCAGCTAACAGTTGCTCTAAGCTGCCTGTTCTGCTATCAAGGCTTTTCACTCCTCTTTTCTAGCAATAATCACCAGTCTCCTTTTGGCCTCCTCTTCTCATCTTGGCTGATTTCCAAAGACATTTACAAAATCTTCATTACTTGCATGGCTCTACCATACTGGTGGAGTAAATACCCATTTAACAATCTCGTATCAAATTGGAGAACTAATCATAAAAACTGATTTCACAAACGAAGAAAGTGTCTTTATAACAGTGATTTTGTTCTGAGGGCAGTTAGCTGGAGTAGTAACTTTTCTTTGAACATAAGTGGTTTCGTTATTATTGTTTGAAGCACTTCCTTAATTTTTATTGTGTAACCACTTCAAGACAGCCCATACTTCTGTTACAGTTTATACTGCCCTAATTGTATTTCCACGCATTTACCTTTTCCTGTTGGAATTTAGCCAAATATGTTCCAAACCTCAGTATTTTTTACTTTCTATCAGATCACCTTTTTATACTTCTTTCACTCTTTGGTAGTGATGCTGAAACCTCTCATATAGTTGCAACCTAGAAATGTATTTGCTCCAAATTAGATTTTCTTCCCTCAGTCATCCCAGCTGGCTTTTATAGAGTACAGCCAAAAAGAAAAACAAAACCAAACCAAAAACCAAACCAAAGAACATCAAAACAAGGTGATTTTCACTTGCAAACACCAAGATTTATATATAATTAGAGTAAGAAGAACATGATTTGTGTGTAATAGCAGCTTCACTTCTCATTCACACAGATGAATTACATTTTTTATATGGGCCAAATCTGTTGATTGAAGCTGAGGAGAAAAAGACTAGTACTTCAGTCACTAAACTTCCTCTGGATTTAGCTGAGAGTATTGTTGTTAGCTCTTGAATTACAGATTAAGCAGTATTGCTGTATGGATATTCCTGTCAAATATCAATATGGACTAGTGTCTCATGGCAGCAGTGCTGCATTGTTTCTTTTGCTATCAGGTTTCATTATATGCACTGCAACTTTATGGGGAAAGTACTGGAATTGCATACAGTTGTCTTTCTTATTCCAGTTACTGAAGGAAATAAATGTCAGCAGTTTAGGATTTCTTGATTCATGACTTTATATTGTGATATGCTTTTATTCCAGTATAGTCATATCATTTGTTGCTCTGTGTAGGGTGCAAAGGTAATAGGCTTTTTTAAGAAAACCTGCTTGATTTGTGGCATATTGAGCTAATACAATTTGAGTATTCAGTTTGAAATTATAGAGTGTAATGTGAAAATTACCTTGGAACTGAAGCTTCCAGGTAACCTCATTGACTTGAACTTCCTTTAAGTAGGGGGTGCACTAGGTAACTTATTAAGGTCCCTTACAACATAAATTATTCTATGATGCCTTGAGACAATTACATAGATGTACTACTGCATAAGGGAAAAACAAAACAAAACACCACAACCAGACTAAATCAAATAGTTTTTTTTTTTTTTCAGTGAGAAAATAATTTTTAAAACCCTTTATTTGATTTAATGGGGAAAAAATCAGAAGAATTTTTCAGAACTTTTTTTCAGCAAGTAGATCAGACACCCTGGAGTTAAAGCAGATTTTCCAGCTCAGAATTGCAAACAGTGCTCACCATCTCTTTGATGTGGCCAGTCGACTGGCTCTCCAATCCAATGTCATCACCTAATATGGAACAATCAGAAAGGATATCTCTGTGATTATATTGTTCATAGTGGAGAATTATAACACACACAGTGAAACATTTTAGGGTGAATTCTTTTGAACTGTTAGCACATTGCATGAATTTACACTGTGTTATGAATTGAATTATACTGTAAACTTTACTATTGTTCTTATCTGTCCTTTTTTGTTCTAAAGAATCCATTATACTGACTTGTAAGTAGAATTTCACAGGATACCAGAATCTATAGCATTGGAAGCTGGTAAGTAGAAGACTTCTATTAATAAACCTTTCTCTCAGGTAAAAAAAAAAAAACACTGGGCAGAATTTATAGAATGAGATGTAGGTACTAAGTGATAGTTGAGGTTGAACAATTACTCAACAGTCAAAAAGATTAACTGTGTGCTCTGTGTAGGCCACAAAACTTAAAATGTTAGCCAAGAGTTGGCATATACATTTCTAGTATATGCTGAAATCTTAAAGGGCATTGAATTATGATCTAATTTATCTAACGTGAGCCTCACTGCCACCAGAGTCCTGTCTCCTTCTACGTGCCAGGCCTACACTATCTTTATTAATAACAGCCCTGCCTGTGATTAGCAAATGTTTTACATGCTGTTAACAGAAGAAATGGGACATTTAGAGCCATGCTTTCCTTTCTACTTTCACCGTGCAGCTACGCAGCAGCCTGTTCACTGAGAGACAAATTTGCCTCAGTGTGGAAAAGACTTCATGAAACCCTGCAGAAGACATCGATTTTGGATGTTTGTGCTCTCACTCACCCAGGCAGGCACTGCAAATGGCAGCACAACAGCGCATTTCCCCTCTGCGGCGGAGAAAGCACGGCTTTATACACAGCAGCAGCGCGAGGGACTTGCATGAGGAGTGCCGAGATTTCTGGGGTTCAGTGTAAAAAAGTAGCGACACCGCTCCCCGCCGCCAATCACCTTTTAATTGCACTGAGGGAGGCTGGCACGGACCAGTACAAGTGGAGCTCGGACGATTTGAGGTGCTGATTTATCGCCTCGCCTTAGCGAACACCCCCCACACCGGGGGCTGTCCCTTGGAGCTCCCGGCGCTCCCCGGAGGGGACGCACCCCCGTGGGGGCGGCCGCTTGTGCCAGGCGGGAGAGAAGGTGGAGCGGGGAGCGCGGGGGAGCCCGGCAAGGGACAGAGGTGGCTGGGCCGGGAGGCAGCGGCTTGTCGGGGGTCGGGAGCCGGCGGGGCTGAGGGGCTGTCGGGGGTCGGAACCGGGGTGACTGAGAAGCCGGCGGGGCTGAGGAGCCATCGGGAGTCGGGGACCGTCGAGGCTGAGGGCCCGGCGGGGTTCGGGAGTCGGGAGCCGGCGGGGCTGAGGGGCCGGCGGGGCTGAGGGGCCGGCGGGGCTCAGGCCGCGGGTGGCCCCTCAGGCGGGCGCTGCTGAAGGGAATCCAGCAGGCCCGCTCCGCTGCTGAGGCGATGGGGGACTGGCCTGGACACCGAGCCGGCTTTTGTGCATATATATATACACAAATTCATATTTTTATTTGTGTGTGAAAGACCTCGTAGAACAATCAAGTTGTGTGCGGGCTTGGCCCTGATGCGTTTGGTTGTGGTCGTTGTCCAGGTGTGCTGGATGGAGAGTGACAGATTATGAAATTTGCTTTTTTAGATTTGTATATGATTTATAGTTATTTAAATAAGGTTATTTAGATAATTACATGTGGAGACAACGGCCTAATCGTGCTAATCCAAATGTTTTTGTCATTCTTTGAATAGAACTCAGATCAGGTCTACCCCTGCTTAATTGGGACACCACTAAAACCAGCTAACTGTAACTGGATATTTTATTAAGTGCTTCAGAAAATAAGAGTTAACTTTTTATTTTAGCATTGCCAGAATACTATGGATAAGAACTTTCAAGGAGAATTTACGCAGATTATTAAATTTGAACCTCCTTTGTACAAACAACGCTACCAGTTTGTTAAAGATTTAGTGGAGAAATACAAACCTAAGAAGGTTGGTATGTTTTTTCTCTTCAGGTTATATACACTTGAAAGTAAGTTGACACTTGGCATCTCAGGAAGACAAAATGCATAAATAACCTGTTGACCTAATTACCAAACCACAGTAGTGAAGGAACTGTTAAAACTGAATGGCCTTAGCAGATACCTTGTGATGTTGTTGTTTTTCAGGCGTGCATAAAATTTATGTTACTTGATGGGAAGAGGAGAATATTTAAACAAGAGAAATGCTTTAGACTGTTTTTGAAAGTAGTGGGCATTCTGCTTTTAATTTAATGCTGTGAAATTAAGTTCAAGTTGCTTTCCTCATAGTTGGGTTTTGCTTTCCAGAGCTGTTAGTTCTGTGTAGCGTGTCAGGTTTATCTCATCATTTGCATGGATAGTCTCAGATGAGAAGTGACACTGAGAGTGTGGGATTATGTGAGGCTAACTCATCGCCACTTTCTTAATGTCTTGTAGTCCTCCACCTGTGTTGTCATCTGTGTCCCCCAATATACCAGAATTTTTGTTTCACTACTCACTGTGAAAAGTTAAATTATTTAAGTAACATTCTGTAGTGTTTTCTCGCTTCTAATGTGTCCTCCCCACTTCCTTCCCCAAAAGATCTTCTCAAGTCTGCAGTGTTTAACCCTTAAGCTGCTGTTAATATCTTGAGGGACATGCAAGAAACGGATGCACCTGCATTAGTTATGTAATCATACTTCTAGTAGCTAATAAAAATCTAATCCAGTCTATGATACTGTGGCACTGTTATCTGCTTTCAGATAGAACGTGTTCACCAGCATTGCATCTGCCTTTGAGGGTTTGAATTTTCTGATTTAGCATGTGGAAGAGGCGGGAGGGTGAACTTGCTGTTTACACAGACCATAGATAAAGTGGATAGAAACAACTCAGGATTTTCACACGGGGAACAGCAGTGTGCTTCAGCTTTGACTGAGCCTGAGAAAGAACAGTGGGGGTTGGTTTACATACTCAACTATCTCTTTAGCTTACAGGAAAAACTGTGTATTATTTGACTTCATGGTCTGAATATCCCCAGAGTTCCCCACTTAAACATTAGACTGAGTCTAAACTTGTTCTATGCAGATTCTTTGCTGCTAACTTGGCTGCTGGTGAGCTCAGTGTTTTGGAGGGAGAACAGCCCTGTGAAAAGCAGTGGTGAATGTGAAAATTTCTGCAGCTTTTATAATTAAAATCATACCGTACTGTTACTCATGTGGAAGACATTCTCCAGAATCAATGGGATGTCCTACATGTACTTGTTTATAGCTGTACTAACAAAAGGTTAAAAAATGTATATGAAGATCCTGCAAGATATTTTAAAAAGAATTTTCAAATCTTCATCTATCCTGCTTGCTTGCAGCTGTAAATTTTACTTATGATTCTGAAATGCGTTATCATTACAAAGTTATTTTGATAAGTATGGAATTTTAATTTTATGCAAGTCACTGAAATTACTTAGAAATATATAGCATTTATACATTTTTTAATATCTAATTTACAGGTGGCAGATTTAGGATGTGCTGACTGCAGCCTTCTCTGGATGCTGAAATTCTGCAGGTGCATTGAAGTGTTAGCTGGGCTAGATATCTGTGCAAATATAATGAAAGAAAAAATGTAAGCTCTTTGATTGTTTTGAGTTTTGCATTTGTCATGACCTAGTAGTGTGGTGGGTTGACCCTGGCTAGAGCCAGGAGCTCACCAGAAGCTGCTGTATCACTCCCCTTCATTGGCTGGACAGAGAGAGAAAATACAACAAAATGTTCATGCCTTAAAGGGCAGGAAGAGATCACTCATCAGTTACCATCATGGGCAAAACAGACTTGACTTGGGGAAATGAGTTGGATTTATTATCAAAATCAGAGCAGAATGATAAGAAGTAAAGCAAATTTTAAAAACACCTTCTCCCTATCTCTCACTCCTTCATGAGTTTAACTTTATTGCCTATTCTCTACCCCCTCTCCTGCAGTGTTGCAGAGAGATGAGGAATGGAGACTACAGTCAGTTCATTATGTGTTATCTCTGCTGCTGCTTCCTCTCAGGGAGAGAAGTCCTTCCTCTGCTCCAGCATCTGGTCCATCCCGTGGGGGAGACAGACTTCCACGAGCTTCTCCAGCCTAGATCCTTCCCGTGGGCTGCAGTTCTTCATGAACTGCTCCAGCCCGGGTTCCTTTGCACAGGGTGCAGTGCTGCAGGAGCAGGCTGCTCCAGCATGGGTGCCCTTCTGGGTCATGAGTCCTGCCAGCCAAGCTGCTCCAGTGTGGGCTCCTTTCTTCCTGCCAGGAGCCTGCTCCAGCATGGGCTTCCCCTCAGAGAAGCCTCTCCTATAGCCCCCTGGCCACCTGGCCATGCAAACCAAATACAAGTGGCATGGTGCAGCATTTCTTGTAGAGGCTTTCAGGATCAGGGTAACTGCAGAAACATCAGCTTGTCAAATGAAGAGCTCTGTCATTGTTAGTTACGTCAGACCTGTGCCTGGGAGCTCATGGGCTGTAAGTGCCCATAACATCACCTAATGTAGCCAAAGGTCTGGGTCATGCAGAGGCCCTCAGGGTGTGCACCTCTGAGAAATACACTGTAAAGGCTCTAATGCATGGTGTTAGGAATATCTCTGTATGCTTATACATGACATTACTGTCTTCAGAAAGACCAGTTTTGATCTTCTTGAAATGCACATGGAACTTTTAGTCACCATGGTGGGGACTTATTCTTGTTTATCATTTTAAAATAGGAAGGTTAGCTCAGGTGTGTGGTGTCTGGTTTAGAACCCCTCGAAAATGAGAGGTTTAAGTAATCTTTGAAGCACTGGTCTGATGGATGAATGTAGGTTTCTTGAAAGCAGATTAATAACAATTTCAGTGAATATGTAGGAGCAGGATGCTGATGTTATCTCTTGCTCTTCCTCAAGAATGAAGTGAAGTAACCTTTTACATTTAATATTTATTGTGTGTTTTGTCTAGTGCTGTATTTCAGAATGGAATTTGCACATGTATCTTGGTTTCTCGGTGTATTTTACTTGGAAAAAATAGGTAATATACTTGCCTAAAACTCTCCCCAAAACCCCACAAAGCTTGTCTAAGTGACAAGAATTTTCCAAGTGACTTGAGAGTATAATGGAAATTTTTGTAAACATGAAGGACAGTTTTAGGATTAACTTCTGCTCTTTCTGTTCTATCATAGGTAGTTACAAAAAGTGTTTGTATTACATATTCTTTTTTATATCCATGTTAAGTTTGAGATTCATGAGGTATCCATGCAGGGTATTAGCTAGTTCATTTGCATGCACTATTTATCTTGTCTTAAGGTCCTTCCTGTAACACCATATTTTTAATACTTTTGTAGGCATACATTGTCTCCTCTTCCTGTGGATTATTTTCAGCCATCTGAAAGATCCCTAACTGTTACCTTGCATCATGGTTCAGTTGCCCATAAAGATCCTTGCATGCTTGGTTTTGACCTGGTGACATGTCTTGAACTGTAAGTATTAGGACAATACAAAATGTTTTTTTAAGTCCATTAGAGTTCAGTTTGGAATTTGGTCCATGCTCCAAACAGGCTTGATCAAACCTTTCAAGCAGAGGAATAGAATTGGAAAAGTAGGAAGTAGAAGAGTGCCTTCTAACTTGGGTTTAAATTAACCATACTAAGCAATTCAAGTAGTTCTTATGGCTGGAAGAGGGTGCTGATGAAAAAGTACAAAAAAAAAAAGAAAGAGGAGATTTGCTCAGACCAAATCCCCTGTGCTGCCACTTGGCCATGGTGCCAGTGCTCATATTTCAGAGGTAGGTGTAAAATTGCAAGGTACAGATACGGGTTTGGGGTTGTTTTGACTGGTTGCTGAGATTACAGTAGTGTGTTTTTAAATACAAGACATCAACTTATTCTTTTCAGAATAGAACACCTGGAAGAATCAGAGCTGAAGAAGTTTCCTGAAGTGGTGTTCGGTTTCATGGCTCCAAAGATAGTTGTGATCAGCACTCCAAATTGTGAATTTAATGCTTTGCTTCCAGGAGTGAAGTTATACAGGCATCCAGACCACAAATTCGAGTGGAGCCAAGCACAGTTTCAAAGCTGGTAAGGTATTGAACATCATATGCTGGGTGCATATGAAGCAGCTCTGAATGCCCACTAGAGTGAGAAATGAATGGCTGTGCATTTTCAGAATGGTTTACTTATGTGGTTTGCTGTCTGTGAAGTGTCACCTCCTAATTTGGTGGTTTCTTTGCTGTTGAGAGCAGTTAAGCATATTCCGTGGGTTTTGTATTTTCTGATGGTGGTTATATTGACTTTTACTGTAACTGCTCTGCAAAAAAGATTTAAAACTTTTACTTACTTTTTATGTATCTTTATTACAGTTAACATAGTTAAAGTGTAAGGTATCAATTAATCTTTTTCCATAATACCCTGCTATAGAAATTCTTCATAAAATCCAAGAAATGTGCTTGCTATATATGGTGCGTAATCAAAGCACTCAGTAAGAGTATGCAAGCAGATTTATCAGATAACCACAGCAGTGGGGCAGGATGGTTTAATGGATCATGACACAGTGAAGCATTTAATGCAAATCATATGCATATGACAGAGGGTTACATGAGATCTATCTTGCCCTTAATATCAGGAATGTAACAAAAATAAAGAGAAAGTGGGATGCTGTGATAACATTCAGCTGTTGAGCAGTTGTGGAAGAAAATACATGGTACAGTAAAGAATGCCATATCTCAGTAGCCAACTCTTGGTGTATCTATCATGGAAATTTTGCCCCTTAAACTATGTTGTTTCTGCCATGCACTTTAAAGTATCCAGTGATTTTTGGGTAAATAGTTTTGTAAAGCTGGAAGCATGTATTTTTCCCTACATAATGATACTAAAACCTGCCTGTAATTAGCTACCTTAGAATACCTTAGAGACAATTTCTATGAGTTTAAGTATATTTAGATTTTGCTTTTAGATAGACGTGATTTAAAAGTATTGAAATCACTGAAGAAATGTGGGGGTTCTTTGAGCTGTAAACTTGAGAAAGCCTTTGTGTTGTGAAATAGAAATATTACATTATTCTCTAAAATACATGAGATGTTAATTTAGTTTTCTTCTTTTTCATGGAGAATGATGCAGGTAGGTAGTGCAGTTTTGGTTCCCTGCCCCATTCCTTTGTTCACATTATGTACTATAAGATATTTTTCATTTAGATGTTATGTACACCATTGTAACCTTGATTAGGTAGATTTTAGTCTTTCTATATTTACAGCAAACCACACTTTCTCTATTAACTGATCTCTTGTGGTTTAGTGGTGTGTATGTTTTTTATGGGTTCTTCCCAAATAATTTTGTTCTTGAAAATCAGTTTCTAGCTGACTTCCAGATTGGTGACTAAGCAACTGTGAGCATTAATGTTCCATGCACATATGTTAGAAGGAATAGTAATGTTTGGATGGCTAAATTACTGATATTAAATGATTCAGACTATGGTAGGCATCTTACAGCTCAGGTACAATAAGATGTGACAGTGCTTATTTTCAGGCATGAGAGCATTGTTAGAGAAATTATGTTCAAGCCTTCACAGCCTGAGTCTTGTTTCTCCTTAAGAGTGGATCTTTATCACATGGAAAGGTGAATATTTCATGTAATTGGAATAATTTGTCTGTCTTAGGGCTCTAGAGATTGCTAGATGCTATGATTACTCAGTGGAATTTACTGGTGTCGGGCAACCACCAACAGGAATGGAGAAGATTGGGTTTTGTACCCAAATAGGTGTGTTTGTTAGAAAATATCCTCAAACTGGTGAATCTGTTCAGTCTGAGAAACCCACTGAAGCAGTTTACAAAACAGTAAGTATTATTTTCTTCCTTTACAGGTATGAATAAAGTTGTCTCTGACTGCCTGTGAGGTTGTTCACATTAAATACTGCCACTGTCCTGTCTTAGCTCTGATTGTCATCAGAACAAGACAGTCTCATTCTTCGTGTTTCCTGTTGTACAAAGGCCTTAAATTTTTAGGGTATTTGCTAAATAACAGTATGGATAATCATTCTTATCTTAAGATGCTCCTATCCTTGGAATTTTTCCTTTCTGCCAGCTATTTTTCCTCTAGTCATTAATTTTATTTATTATGTGGCTGTTGACAGTGACACAGATTTTTCAGATACATAAAAAATTTTAAAAGGCTTTTCTTACTAAATGCCATGTGGTATAAATCAAACTTTTTTCAGAGTTGACATGAAGTAACAATGCAAAGATAAATACACTGTTGGGGTTTTACTCAATTTTGTAAGGACTTAAATTATTTGTTTCAGTGAACATACTTTAATATTTCAGTTATTTATGTAAAAATATATAAGTATCTTCAAATACTTATGACCTGAACTGAAACTAAAGCAGTGTTATAGCTTTATCTTTTATGGTTTCCAAGCTACAAAAACATTTGTAATTTCTGTATTGGAAATTTCTATGCATGTGAAATGTCACCTGTCATCTACTGCCATTAACAGAATAATGAAGTGCTCTTTAATGCTCACCAAACTTGGAAATACATCAGGTGATGTACATGTACTAGAAATTGCTTTCATTAGCTCCCATTACAGGGTCATTTTGGAGAGAGTTTTGACGTGGGTATCCTTTGAGATTGATCAAGAGTGTTAATGTTGTGTGTTTCTTACAAAATTAATTTTTACTAGGTAACTAATTTATAGGAATAATTCAACATTTCAAGATGTATTTGGAAAGTAAGAAATAATTATAGACAATGGAACTTCATTGGTAGTGTGCTGGTATAAAGCACTTCCTAGTAACCCTGGTGGGAATGAGATTGTCTGCTTAGTTTCCTTAATTGCCTTGGAGTATTGCTCAGTGCAGAGCACACTACAAGTTCACAGATTTTGATGTCACAATTTATTTATTAGCATTCCCTACAGCTGTGAGAGCATATTTAATGTTTTACTCTGAAAACAAAAAATGACATGCTGTAGTCTTGGTTTCCAGATGACTGATCAGAAGTAATTTAGAATCTCCATCACTGTGGAACTGTCCCCAGAACCCCATAATGTGAGAAGTAAGAGAATTATTAAAAAGAGGTAAAGAATTGCAGGGCCTTACCTTTCCTGATCTACAAGTCTAACTTGCAGGTATAGCCTGCTGGGTTTTGGGTTTGTTTTAAGTTCAGTTAACTGCCAGTGTAATTGTAATACAGAAAAACCAGCTCATCTTGCCTAGTTTTTTTTAACTAAAACCGTTTAATAAGCAAAATAGGATTGAATAAAAATGATAGTCACATTTTAGAAGTTTTTTTGGACAGCAGATGTTAAAATCTGAGATTTTGATAGTGATAAACATTTTATGTATTCTTGTATATTGTAAAGGTCTTCAAAGCAGTGTACCCAAGTCTTAAGGATGAGAAGTACTTGCAGAATGCAGTAATCAGAGAAGTTGTTTTCACAGCCCAAATCATTAAGCACCGTTTAATGTCAAAACGTGAGGAGTACAGTGATGATCCTGAGAGAAAATCCAAATCCCAATCTTCAATGGATTGTTTTTCTGATTATCTTGAAAAACTGGTTGTTGAAAAAAACATGGAACCATTTGTCAGTGGAAATGAGGTTTACATACCTCTTGCAACAATCTTTTCTTTTCCCAAAGTGAATCGACTTTGTGGTACCTTTGAGAAGTTATGCAAGCTTATTGCTGGCAAGGTCACACTGAGCAGTGATGGTTCTGCTGTGATGTTCAATATTGAACATGAAAATGAAGATAATTAGATCACAGATTTCTCACACAAAGTTCAGTTGAAGTAATGAAAGTGTTTATTTTAGAAGCTGTCAAATTGTATGTTCTGTATGCAAACTAGACCACAAAATCTTTTCTAACCTTCCATCAGTGGTACTTATCTGTAAGCACCTCTCATTGAGTAAACGTGTGCTTCTGACAAGGGTAACAGTAACTCATAGGGTTCTCAAGTAGAGTATAAGGGGCTAAAAGGAAATAATTATTTCCCAAGAAGAAAATTAGGTATTTCTGTTTGCTTTCTATTGCTTCATTGTAGCTATCATTACTAGGTTATTTCTGGTAGTCTCTTGTTAACTTCAAAGATAGTTTGTTTTACCATCTACTGTGTTCTGCTGAATAATATGAGTCAGACATAAGTTTTGGGCAAGTTTTTTCTTAATTTCTACAAAATTTATTAGATACCTTTTCCAAGAAGAGTACACACTCTGCCTCAATGAAAACCAAATGTTGTTCCAGCTGAATTGAAATATGAAACTGGCATCTTTGTTCTGTTTTTGAAAAAAATTAAAAAATTTAAAGAACTGCAGTAATTGTGAATGCTAACCTGCCTCTGGTGTTCCTGAATTTTTTCTGTTTTTTCAGATGTTCAAAACTGTAAAATCCAAATAGAGTAGATGGAAAAAATTTAACAAGAACAAAACCCCACAACACAACCAAAAATCCCATCCAACACTAACATCAAGAAAAGAGTGCAGTATCCTGAATATAAGGGAAATAATGTGGATATCTATTGTTTGGTTATGGTCAGACTAGTTGAACAGAACACTTCTGATCAGTGTTCTGAATTAAAAATTTTCCTTCTAGATTAGAAGAAGAATGGGATCTAAATGACACATTTTCCTGATAATACAGATGTCACTTGTGATAACACAGAAGCAGAAAAAAGTGAAGCATTTAAAAAAGAAGTCCTTAACTGGAAGTGGAACTGGACTCAAACTTCCAGTTAAGTTTGTAATTTTTTGCATTTAAAAAAAGAGACAATTGTTTAGGAACAGATTCCAAGCTGAAGACATGAGTTTATTGAGTGTCTGAGAGATTTGTATTTAAATACAGTTTAAAAAACACATAATCCACCAGTACATCCCAAACAGTTTACAACATGGAAGTCTCTAGTATTTATATAACATAGTTTACAAAAAAGAAAATACAGCACCTAAATGTGAAGGTTATGTTCCACTTACATGATGCACGATTAGATTATCACTTCATGAAGAGTTGTAAGTCAAGTCAGAAGAATAAATTACTAAGATACAGTTTTATGAAAAGCTGGATTTCTATGTCAACTTCCCTATTATTTAAAAGATATGCTCAGGCAAGAAAATACTGTTTCTAGTAAACAAATTATCTATGACCATTAGCTGTGTTGTTTAACATAAAATGCAATGGGCCGTCGAAATTCCTTTGAGAATTACATAAGTAGCTGTACAGTGTTTTTTAAAAGTTTGTTTTCCTCAAACTTCATGTAGTTTTCCTAGTAAATGCAAGTAAACTACCATTTAAGTACTACTAGTTTTAGTGGATTTGTAAACAAGTATAGCAGGGTCAAAGAGTACTGAAAGCAAAGAATGGAATCAAATTTCTGACATCTTTTGCCTGCAATGGGATTTTTTTGGTATGAATTATTATATAACAGGAAAGGAGACTATATAATGTTCTGAGAGAGAGTTGTATATCAGCAGTTGACTAGTTTCTGTTTAAAATTCCTGTGGAGACCAGAAACTGATAATACCACACTTGAATTATGAGCAGCTAAAATAGAATCTTTGTATTAATTCTTTTACCTAATTAGACACTCTAAAGAGATTATAATTAACAGTAGAAATAAAAGTATGCAAGTACCAAAACAGAGAAATAGCTCATATTCATCATATTCAATAACAGCATTCTGTCTTCAAAAGCTGAAATTTTGTTAAAAATACAAATAAAAATTTAATAATTCTACTATGATTTCTGGGGGAAAAAAAAAAGTCTGCTTTTCCTAATTTAACCTATTAAATATGGCCTACTTTTACATCAGTATAAAAGGTGTCAAACATCACTCCAAGCAAAATTTGAAGCATTCTGAGCTTTCAAAAGTGGCCACACTATTTTTACTTATTCCAGGCCTTAACTGATAAACAGTACCACTAAATGTAAAAAAAATTAAGTCATTTGCAGTTTACAATTAATTACACCTATTTGTTACCCAACATATCCCTTTAAAAATTGATTCTTTCATATTCTCAATGAAAATTTTAAGAGTTCTTTCTTGCCTTTCAGGCAAATCACTACTTGTGCAAATTTAAATACAGTACATTGACCTAATGTAACAGTGGACAGATAGCAAAAGAAGAAGTGTTCAACAAAGTTGCACACTAAGACTTTTTCAGTGTGCAGAGTATGTCTACAATAAAGTGCTTCTCTTAACAAGTTATATTAATAATAGTATAGATGTTTACCTAGTTTTAAAGCTTAAATTCCTTAGTAAATAGTTTAATTTCCCTGTACACCCCCAATCCCGCAAGGCACATTCAAAACACAAGCAAAGCACTGACTGTGAAGGATTAAACTACAATTTAAAAAATGAAGTGGTAGTAAACTACTGACTAGGTTTGTAAACAGTACCATCCTATTGCATGTCAATGTCCATGCATTGTCGAAGTGAGTTTCTGTGGGAGCAGCTGCTGAACTCCAGATTGAACCATCAAGGCAACTTTCTTGATAAAACACTACTGTGCCCTAGTGTTTTGATGTGGAATCCCACTTTTTTCATAAAAAAAAAAAAAAGTCACATTTGATGCATTTAAACCTGTAGCCTTAATTTACAGTTAACACAACTGATTAGTGGCTGGTTTAGATCTTAGGTCTAGATGTATTTAGTTTTGGGGTGATTTTTTAAATGTACATGACATTCACCTCTTCTGTTGAACCTTACAATGAAGTTGTGCTCAGTACTCTTAAGATAAGGTTTTGGTTATGTTAAAACATAGCTGGCCTGTTTTTTGGAGGGCCTAACTTTGACCTGATAAAAACTTGACTTGGTAGGAGTAATTAGCTTCTGTAAAACTAAAATGGCATGTAGGATCAAATTCAGTAATTACTTTTTCAGGTTCTTTTAAGACCAGCTTTTAAAAGTGTCTTTAGAAACATCGTTACAAACAAAGTCCATCACCACAACTGATCTCTTTATATAAAATACTGAAATGGGACATGCTTCCACAGATGTTTCATAGAAATTGAGTAATTCCACTAACATCAGAGCTTACAAAAACGGTCTAAGTGCTCTCACAAGGTACACATAGCTAAACATTGCCTTCATACCACTGAAGACGATGCTCTATGAGCAAGAGGCATTCCACTGTTTTTCAGAAAAAGATCACATTGAGTTCATTTTGTCTTTCTCAGCTCTTGCAACAGAGCAAACAATACCAGAAGTATCAACACCAGAGCTCCAAGTTTTCCTCATTTGTCATTCCAGTTTAGCGTTTTATCACCACCTGCTCATATGCTCCAGATCCTACTCTGAAAGTGTGAAAAAAGTTAGTTAAATGTCAATTTAAATAGAAGATAGATAGCAAGTACCACGTATCAGCAAGTGTATTGTTTAAACAACCCAACCAACAGCCCTCCCAAAAAAACCCCAACAAAACCTCTTCAACCAAACAGCAAATACCAAACCAGCTAAATGTGAAGGGTAAAAACCATTCGTCATGATTACCATGCCAGGGAGTCACCTACAGTTTAATGCACTAAATAGATTTTGTTGTACTACAGTCAAAATGAAGAAAAAGTAATTTTACTAAATAAGAATTTACTATTGGACTTAACTAGAATTTCTTAAAAGTCACATTTAAGGTACCCATGCCCACAGCTACATCATAAGCAGCTAATACTCTTTATATACATTTATACATAAACACATCAGTGTGTCTAAAAAACCCAGAAGATGATTGTCATTTTACATTAAGATACAAGAAAAACTTTCTCAGTCTTTTGTTCACTCTGAATTGTAAACAAAACTGTCACGTCGCACATGACAGCCCATAGTGCGTAGTTTTACACAGCAAATTATAGTACTATGTAAAAAATAGGCAGTAAGGCAAGCTCTGCCTTAGTACAGTATTGTGCCTGGACTGTTTTAGCAGCTGCACTAGGACAGATCTCTGTGTGCTACAAGAGCCTGCTCTGTACCCATTCATGTGATTCTACACAGGTATTGGTGTGCCCAGTTTGCAGACGAGCCAAGGAATCACCTTCTAACCATTAGTATTACATACACATATAAAATGCAATTATTTTATGACTTTCAATATATTATCAACTGCCTTTTCAATATATTATCTACTGCCTTTATACCTAAGTTCATAGTAATTGCAGATATACTGAGGCTATTCTGATTTCTTCAGCTAAAAATGTAGAGTTACATTGGTCTGCAGAAACAGAGCATATTCTTTCCTGGCTTTCATGCTTTCTCATCTGAAGATGAACACATTCAGGTCAAATCATATGAAGAAGGTTTAGAGAAGAAAAAAAGGTCTCTGGTTCTAAACAAGAAGATAATCTGAAGCAGATTATCGAAAGAATTTAGAGCTGAAATAGTTGGAAGATGAACAAACCATTGAAATAAATAATATAACAAATGGAAACAGGATTTGTGAGAAAAACTATACTGAAGAAAATTAACCTTGTTATCAGGAAGGTGTAACAGTTTGATACTGTAAAGGCAGATGTGTAAAACAATTAACATTTTCTTCCCACTTCAGAAGAACGTAATAAAGCTGTAGAGCTCCCATTTGAAGCTGGTGGCTGTTTCTTATGTCCATACTGAAACTTGTATCTGAAAATCTTGGAACTGAGACTCTTCAGGAACTCTGAAAGTTCCAATTCTTATGGCTGACACATCAGTTCTGTTTTGGAACTAATCTATGTGTCCTATTTTAAAAACTGACAGTCTAGCCCTTTTGGTGCTTTTAAATGATACAGAATAGAAAGATACAAAGGATAAGAATATAGATACAGAATAATTGCTGCGTAAGATGCATTTTTATTTCATATTGCCTAAGGATTAGTTGTTCAGGATACATACCTGTTAGGTAGATGGTGGCTTCCAAAAGAAGTGCTTCCACCAGGGCCCACAAATAATCTTAAACCTTCTTCTAAAAGGCAAATGAATTAAAATATGTTAGCTTTCTTTAATTTTGCCCTAGCTAAATCTAAATAATTTTAAATCTACCAGTTTTGTAGCTGATACTTTCAGATGCAAATACTTCAGGTAATGAAGAACCAACTCCTACATGGTGTAGGTTGGAGGAAATGCCTCTGTCATAGATTTGCACCTGCTATTTTAGGCTTAAAGTTGTGATCTGGGAAAGCTCCCTGTGTCATGAACAGGTATTTTCAGTTTCTGGTAGATAAGATGAAGTAGAAAATGTAGCACAGTCCTTATGAATACAAACAACAGGGACTGTGAAGAGAGTGGAGGACCTTTTCCTAAGATCCATAATGTAAATCAATTTTCCATAAGCTTCCTTATTTATCTCCGTACCTTCTGCACTTGAGTCTAAACTGAAGTCTTGACTCTGGAGTATTTTTTCAACTATATCATCAGCATCAACTCTGGTAGCATCAACCCTCTTCAGCTGTGACTCCACAGAATCTTGCTTTACAGGATGTCTGCAAAATAAATATATTTAGAGCTCTTAGATGTGATAAAGTAATTTACTTTTGCTAGATAAGGCTTTCAAATTAAGTGTACCTGCATTGTTTTTCTGGTGGTGCATCTTCAGTGGATGTATCAATATCAGCTTCAGTTACTTTTGGCTCAGTCTCTTCACATGCCTCTAGAATACTTCCAGTTCCTGTTGAGGTACTTCCTACTGAGGTACTCCCCACTGAGGTGTTTCTCCTGTGGCAGAGTTCAGACAGACTGGATGATCTAGAGTGACATGTGCTATATCCTGTTGGGAAAATGCAGGAGAGATGGATTAGGTATGTTCTTGACAGGCCAGGTCCATCCTGAAAACTGAATTTGTGTTTTTCTTCTTATAAGGGGACTTTCAAAAGCCCTAAGAATGTACGTGCATACGTCAACTAGACACTGACTTCAGGTTTTTTATCCTTGCACCTGCCATTTTCTTTTTGTTTTAAGTAACTCCTGTTTATATCAGAAAAATCAGAATGACAAATATCATCTCCTTCAGCTTTTAGAGCTAAGTCTCCATTTTTTACTCATGGAAGAGGTAAAAATCTCATTCAGATATGTTAATTGGAGGGAACAAAGGCAAAAAGTTGTCTTGCTTCTTGAAGAGATAAGAAGAATTCGGTAAATTTTAAGAGGGAAAAAGTGTTACCTTTGCCACACCTGAAACTTCTAGGAAAAAGCTTTCAATCCAAACCCTCTTTAAAACATAAAGTAAACTTATTTTCCACTGTCCAAGCCTGGAAAGAAAAATAATCCCCAACAATTCATAACAAAATTGTGAACAGCTACCTGACAGTTTTGATTGCTGACTTGCATAGCTTGATGTTCTGGAATGTCCACATGCACCAAGTTCATCTGGGACTGAGGCACTCTTTGATGAGGCACCTGCAACATGTGCATATCAGACACTGTTCCTAAAGCCAACCTTATTGCTACTTCGCCTGTAATCTTGATTAAATTCAAAAGTCATTTCCCAGAGGGATTAGAGACTTGACACTGATTTTCTACAAACCTTTTGGAGATTCAAATGCTGCAAAAATACCATGCATGTTAGTGAATATGCATTCTTTAAAAAATAAAAATCATAATATATATCTGAGCAAAATAGAGAGTACCATTGGGTTAGACAGATCTGTATGAAATGTAGTTGTAGATGTGTCTAGTGTCAGTACTGAAGAGATGACCATCTTTCTCCAGTATCATAGTAGAATGCTGGGCCAGATGTTTTGTCTGAAAAGCTAACCTGCTTAAAAACCAGCTGTGTTTGAAGCAGAAACTCATGAGCCATGTAAGAAGGTTCCTTTGCAGCCAACTGTCATCTTTGAAGTATTGTGAACATCTTGGAACTATGAGGCCAGTTATAAAAGCATTGAAAAATTAAGAACATTATTCTATACCTGCTATACCCAGATGTGCTACTTGTAAGTTTTCTCCACCTTTCCTGTCTTCATGCAAAGACTCCGATTCTCCAGCAATGGCTATAGATGTTGCTGTGGAAGGAGGCCTGTAAGAAAAAGCTAGTTAAGATTTGCTGTACTTCTGTTGTAATCCCTCCAAAATGATCAGCACATAGTTTTCCTTTCAAATATGTTGACATACTTCATACTCTGCATTAAGTTACCAGACCTACAGTTCTTTTCTGGAAACATGCTGCCTAGTCCCCCATTAAGGAAAAGGAAAAAAAAAGAAGCTTTTGCTGTTGAGCTTAAGGACATTTTACAGAATCAATCTGCTGAGGCTTCTGAGGATACTGGGAAAGGCTTTTCCTTTTACGATGATTGGTAGAGTGGTATGTCTTTAATTTGAAGTTGTTTCTTATTTTTTTAAAGTGTATGAATCACAGAACAGTTTATGTACTAAGAATATATGTCATTCAGAACTTCAGCACATGAAAAGGTGGTAAGTCTCCATGTATTGTCCTCTAAATTTTACCTTCTACAAAATCAAAAAGCATCATGTATGATATAGTTTAAAATTTAGTTCAATATTGAAAGCTTTTAATAAAGCTCAAGTGCTTGTTTGAGTTAATACCAAGACTCAAAGAGATATCTTATTAAATTAATAAAGCTCTTTGTTTGTGTTTTGCTAGTGCAAAAGAAACTAATTAGAAAATTACTAAGTACAAGTAATCTCTTTGAAGCAAATACAACCAAAATACATTTCAAGATGTTACCTACAGGTTTTTTTTAATGGTTTGTTATTTTCTGCTTTGGGAACAGACTGTTGGTCTGCATGCAAATGGGTATTTGTTGACATTTTTAGATTTGACATAGTCAATAAGTGAGTCACTGTCTTCATGTAAAGTAACACAGCCCCTCTTAGGTTATGTTTGAAAGTAAAGAGAGAAAGAAAAAAGCACTTCTAGAAATACAGTGCCAGTGTGACTTAATTGCCTAACATACATTTGAAAGCAAGAACTGGTTTCAGGGATGTCATCCCAGATCAAACACCAAGCCTTCTAGGATTCTTCATTAAATATGTAGTTGATGCCAGATTGTGAAACTGTTTTAAGGTTTATTTTTCCCTCTACAAAGGACATCTGGAATAGATAAATTTTTTGTTCTGTTTGTGTTGAAAGTTTATGTTCCAGGAAATGGTTATATCACCAGTTTGGAAGAAAATGCCAAGTCTGAATAATTTGAGCAAGCGGTTTTTTCCTAGGAATCCAGACAGCTATTTAGGTACTTATTTCAGCTCCTTCAGTACTAGGCAGTATAAAACAAATACATTGCTTCGTTAGTATCTAAGACTAATGATTAGTTGCCTTTGAGGAATTGTTTATCAGTTCCAGTGATGTATTTATTAGTAGGTCTGATTCTAAAGTAAATCTATTGAAGTTGTTCTGAAGTAAAAGAGATGTTAATTAACTAGGGATACAGCAAAGTTTTGCCCCATCAGACGAATTCAGATAATACTCACTCGCTATTTATTCAGTAAGCACGAGATGAGATTCTACAGTGTTCAGTGTTCTATTCTTCTCATTAAATGTTAGTAGAAGAGAAAATAAAGGACATTTAGTGGTGCAAGGGGACATTGAAGAGTTCTGTGGTGAATCACCTAAGCTAGACTGGTACAAAACCACAGCACAACTATTACACTTCCTTAAGTACTGATTAAGGACAACAAGGCCAAAGGATCCTGGCTTTCTGCCCTTCAGATGGTTACCTCTTGCATCTTTTGCTAAGCTGCATCATGTCTTTGCTCAGTAAATATTTGTAAGTGCTTTCTCTTGTACTATGTCATATTACACTTCTGTTGTTTGTTGGGGGTTTTTTTGCAAATGAATATTTCAAAATTGTCTGAGACTTGTGAATAAAAGGTATAGCAGCACATTTTCCAGACACAAGTATTAGTCAGATCACCCCATAGCAAGTATTTATATAAGGCTGCTGCAGGAACAGTTTCCCTGAAGTGGGGGGGTTTGTTCACATTACAGATATACAGATGAGTATTCTGTGCTTGATACTAAGTACTTAACAGTAAGAACTATGACACTTCTACTGGCAGTTTTACCATGTTAGTCATTATTCAGCTACCATTCCATTTTTTGTGGCTTTTTTTTTATACTGTTTGCAGATTAGAAAGATATAAAAACTCAAATTAGAAGTGTAATTATCAACATGGAATGTATGATTAAAACACCATCCTGCAGAGATTTTTTACAAACTTACGTTTTAAAGCACGGGTCTCCAGACATCAGCTGCATGTTGATCAAAACCTACAAATTAAGAAAACAAAATCCACCATAAGAAAAAAAAAAACTGTCTGTGACACATACATGGTCATGTAAGTAAGTTATATTTGCCACAAATATTATATTTAAGGAAAATAAAATGCCATCATCACACATGCAAATAAATACAGGCAAAAAACGACATATTTTTTCTTAGGCATACAAACAACACAAAATACCATTTAAAGTAACATAGTTACACAGACAAGATTTTGAAAAAGACATATATATCAAGGAGAATCTTAGAATTATTAATAATTAAGATGGCTTCAAGGGAAAAACAGAACCAAGAAACCTAAAACCTGATTGAGCAAACAGAAGGTTGTTTAGAGAGCGGGTGCTGAAGTATGTTCTTTGCTGAGGGTGTTCAGCAAACTGCTGCCTCTCAGGACGGGCTGTGCTAACATCAAAGACAGCAAAAACACACAGGGTAAATAAGCCATAGGACTCAGTGCATTGAAGGCTTGTTAGGCAGGTCAAAGCCATCAATTAATTACAAGTGTTCTGACAGTCTGTGACTGTCAGATCAGAAAATCCATGCACAGACTGTATACTGTGGAAAATTAACCCCAGTGTCTCAGTAGAAAAAGAATTTTTTTTAATTACCTGACAATCTCAACGGATTTTTTTCAGCTTTATGACGCTTATTCAGTTTTTTTAACTCCCTGGACTAAGGGAAGAGAATGTCAGAGTGGGTGTCCTGCAAGAATTCTCCCCAACTGTTACCATGATTGCTATCAAATAGAAAACAGGAAAATCCCAGGAGTCATGGAGGTATTGAAGGTGACTTGTACATAAATAAGCGAATTAATAGATTCACTCTCGTAAAGATGCACAGAAGGTTGTCCAGTCTCGAAGATACCATATATTAACTTCTTCATTTTTCAGCTCCCCTTAGACTAGGAACACCTTTTAAAAGCTTTTCTTTTACAGCTATCCAGCTCCATTTCAAAGATAGGACAAATTCTATTTTTGACTGCGTAGATTTTAATGATTGTCTCTAAACAACACTTTTGGGTTTACTTCAAATAGCTTTCCTTCCAGAAAGATGTTCAGCAAATAAGTTTTAAATTTCATTAAGTGCTTAATAATAGCACTTGTTCTCTGCTTTATTGCTTTAGGTATGATAAAGGAAAGAAATTACTTTGAGAATGGAGTTGTCTTGTCTTGTATTTTTGGTATCATAACCTTCCAGTAAACAGCGACGAGTGGTATTTCCTGATCCAGCAAACTCTGCTAGATTTAGATCTGCAAATCCCAGCTGTTAAGAGAAAATGACAATTAGTAGTAAGCATTTAGCTAAATGAAGGTACTTGCTAATTACATATTGAGTACCACTCAATAGCAGTTTCTTTCAAATATGTATGAGATGCCCATTAAAGGGAATGAACCGAGGCAAAAAGCAGAAAACAAATCTAGAGTTTGAAATTTAGCATAGTTCTATTTTCAGTTAAAAATTTAAAGTGCCAAGAGAGAAAAAGAATGAGGAGAGTTTTCTTTACTTTTTAATGTAAAAGTTTACTTTTGCTAATCCTTTCCACATACCAGCTCAAAAGAAAAAAGTTTTGGTGGTATAATATTGTTATATACTTATTAAACACACTGATTGAAAGTTCCATCAATGCTGTATCACTGCACATTATGAAGTCATGGGTATTAAGTACTATTCTAGAATTACTTTAAAAGGGCATAAAATGACAAGAAAGAAAAGCTTATCTGTTGGCAAAATTAGCTACATCTCAATTTACCTTTGCATATGCCTTTCCTCCTTTTAATTCCTAGGAAGAAAAAAAGGACATACCATGAAGCCATTAAATATACTGACTCAGGATTTTTCTTTGGGTTTTTTTTAGAAAAGCAGGTATTAATCTTTATTTTAAAATATCTCCCCACACATTTGCTAGATTATGCTGTCATCATTTAGACCTTAATATTCATAATGCCTTTGGAGCAGGCCAACAAGACACTGTTGTCTTGGAGAGAGGAATGGCATGTGCCTGATGCCAGCTGGCACTGGGCTCTTACAAGGTCTAGTCCCAAAGGTAGAATGTGCTGCATGCAAAATTCTGGTACTTAGCACAGTTCAAGGCTTCTAAGCTTACTGCTGCTTGCTGGAAGTGTCAATCAAGAGCTAACTTTATAAACACTGAAGAGAAATTCCTTTGCTGCCCTGCTGGAAAAAGAGTTTTCTGCAATAAAAACATAAAATCCCGAAAACTTAAAGTAAGTAATACCCCAAAGTAAAGTAAGTAATAAGATTACTACAAAATTTTGAGTAAAGGAATACCTGTGTGTATTACCTGCCATGTGATTGCAGCTAAAATTTGCTTTATGAAGTTTATCACACATTCAAAAATAAAAACAAGACAAAGGAAGAATGAGCAAGGAAGGAGAAGAGGAGGGGAAAAAGCTGCTTACCTTCCGTACAGACACCCTGCAAGTGCAGGTATCCAAAATCCCTGTTGTGGCACTGGCACTGATCTTACACATAAAGAAGAACTTTTTCTTCCAGCGGACACAATTTGCCTGTACAACTTCCCTGCAAGTAGAGAGCATATGCTCAGTGTTACTTGCACATACATTCAGAAGCATACACTGCACTAAGCTCAAGAACAAACACTGGTTCCACTCTTTGTAGAGTGGCCACTTCATGCAAATTCTGGTCCAAGGCCAGAATAATAATCGCCCATTCTGCTCTTAACAGTACAGCATGACTAAAGCTGTTTCAAACCTTGAACACAGTATTAGACCTCCAGAAGAATTCAACAGTCATATCTTTTTGCAAATGAATGCAAGTGTAGTTTCTGCAGTTTGCCTCAGGAGAGTGAAGTCTTCCTGAACACCAGCTCCCGGGCACTGTCTCCCAGGCTGCTGAGCTTTGCAATGCTCAAGATAGCATCTTTGACAAGTAGTTTTTCAGTTCAGAGGAAAGGAGCATCACACAAGCAACACTACATAAATTTGGGGCCTGGAAAAGTAGAAAGGAGATGATGTGCAATAACCAGACACAAAGTAATGCACTTGGGGCAAACGAGAATTGCAGTTACATACTGTGAGCTTGCCATTTGAGAGCAAAATAAGCTGACACATCTGAAGGGATCTGTTTCTCACAGGAGGATAACAATCTGACAGTATGGTGCAGTGAGAAAAAGGCAGGATGTAGGATGCTTTCAGTTATGAATGTCATTTTATAAGGCTCAGACAGAACACATTCTGTTTGGGTAACTCTGACCAAGAACAGATTCCAAAAAGAACAGGCATAGGGAGGACAACTAGAAAACCCCTGTATACAATGTATATAATAATAATACACTGGTGATTCAAATACTTGAGAGACCAAATAACTCTTAAGTCAAATGAGAACTGGTTAAGACCAAAATAAAGCATAATTAAACATCCATTTTAAACTGAAAATTAGAAGGCCTCAAACTACAGAGCAAGTTTCTTTAACAGCTTTCAAAGAAGAGCAGATGCATAAAAAGTCTTTACTGTATTTTATGACAAGGTTGGCCAGTTTGCCACTAACGGGGCATAAGGACTGTGATTCTGAGGACTTGCCTCAATAATCAAAAATTCTTTACTAACCCCATGTTTCTAAACTCTAAACTTGGAACTGTGAAGAAACTGATAATTTCTTCTATCAGTCTAACCACTGAAGTACCATCTTCACATATAAAAGTATTTCTCCTTTTCTCCCTTCCATTTTCCTAATACATACATTCCTATGTTTTATACTAACTTCTGACAGCAACTTATTAGTGAAGAAGCAGTTTGAAGTCTTTAGCAGATAGAATCCTATGGTTCTGCAGAAGCTGGAGTCAGAATTCATCACATGTACAGAAAAGTGAAGAATTACAGGGCACTCATAAAAGTTCTCTTTGCTGTGCTGTGAGACTGCCAGCTCCAGGGCTCACTGGCACTATGACTTCCTAAGGTGGGAATAAATCAGCCAGCCTAAAATGAGTCAGTGTAATGACCACAACAGACTAACAGATTCTGAGATACAGCACTGAGTCACATTCAAGCATGTGACCTCAAAGGAACACACTCTATAAACACCATGATCTATTCTTTATCTGGAATGTTTTACATTGCAGACTTTCCTGTACTGGGGGGAAAAAGAATCCCATCCTGCTGTTATGTGAGTTATTTAAATACAAAAAAGAACCAGAATTAAAAAAACGCAACTTACACATTGTTACATCTCTAATGAAACAGGCTCAGACAAGAAGACATCACATAAAATACAACCTTAAAAGGGATAATTGAAAACTGGTAACATTTGTGACACATATAAAACAGTGCCACTAAACTGCAAGAGTTCACTTGTCATCCAAAAAGATCAGAAAATCCTTTCTCATTACATCTGTTTGTTACAGAAGTAGGACAGCAGTCATCATCATCTTTCCCACCCTTTCCTTGTCACCCAGGACACCACTGGCTATACCAATAACAGCATCACTTCTGCTGCTATTCATCATTCCGCTATGTTCTTGTAGTGTTTTTGCTTCTGTAACATTTCCAGTAGTAATAATGATACTTTTTTCCACTGAAGAAGTGTTTTTGTAAACTCATAAAGTCAAAGTGATTGCCAAAATCTTTGTACTACTCAGTATAATAGTTCAAGTTGTTTCTGCTTATCAGAACAGCCTTCTCTCTCTACAGCAGTCAAAGCAGCTTCACATTCTACAGCTCCAGTGTTCCAGACATCACTCACATTGTAGCAAAAGATAATGCAGTGAATATTAAACACATTTTTGCTTGTAAATGCAAGATAAATATAAGTAACGTCTGCTTGAGAAACGTAAGCAATCTTAAAACCTTTAAGGATTTTGAATTTATTTCAACATGCCAATACTCCTATATGCATATAATGATTCAAGTAAGGGAGATAGCACAAAACCACTCTGCTTTCAATAGACTCTGTCCAGTCATACCACAGGTCAGGATTTGCAAACAAGAAGTAGAAGTGGCAATAAAAAAGTTTCAGTTGTGGATGCTGATGGTCTAATTTTTCTAAAAATAAAATCAAATCAGGAATTCTGCTTCCTTCTCATAAGGATGTCAGAAAAAAGTGTCATTAGTTTGCTTCACTGGCAATCACAAGACACTTGAAAAATTTGTACACAATTAAAAAACAGAAAACAAAATCCCAAACAAACAAAAAAATTAACCAACTGCCCCTATTCCCACAAAACAGTTCTTCTAATTCTACTATATAAAAGAAAAAATTGGTGTAATTTAATTCAGGAATTTTTTTAGTAGAGAGGAGTATCATCTAGCTATTCCTATCATGCTGAAAAAAAGGTCAAATAATCAAAACATTTAACTTCAACAGTAACATCTAAGTTTCTAAGACTGTGAGACTTAACTAAGTGCAAGGCCGTTAGAAAATAAACAGCTGTATTGATTGGCTGCTATGGAAATGAACCCAGATAACTCCTGGCAGCTGTGCCGGTGCTGCAGGCACACTGGGGAGAGAGAGCTTTCCGTTCTGAGTCACTTTCCTATGACTGAGTGTGGTCACTTTACCACATGCAAAGCAAAACCAGTTGTTTTCTTAATCAAAATGTATCTTAGTTACCAAGATGCACTGGAATACAAAGTAGGCTGTAGTGCTTTGGTGTAATTGAAGAAATGCTGTCAATAGTATGTAACCAAGAATACATTCAATAAACACATATTCTAGGATAAAATTACTCCAAAGTATAGATGTTACTATCACTGTTTTTTCTTTAGAGTGACAATTTCACATTGACTTAATTTCAAATGCAAATTTTAAGCTGTAAACAAGTCCTTAGTTTTGGATGTTTTATATACTGTACACAACTGCCACTTAAAATGTTGAATAAAAGTATTGGATTTTTCTTCTGACACAACAGAGAAAAAAGTAAACTCAAATTATAGACAATAAGTCCTAATCCAGTCACCTCCTCATCCTAAATTGTTAACAAGTGATGGACTTGTTCATCAGATTGTTTGTTCATTTTCACATGGATAAAATCTTTGAATAGTGGCTTGGTCCAGCAAATAGCTACAAACACAAAAAATAATAGTTTTAAGGACCTTCAGTGTCATGGGGAAAATCCCTTCTTGCTATATGGAAAAGCTTTAGCATGAGAGGCTCTGAAATAAAGAAGCCAAAACTTTTTGTCGACATTTACCAAAAGACTGTGTTCCTTTAATCAGAAAATTTACTCAAGTTTTTATTTGGGTTCTACACAGCCTGTTAGGATCTTTAGCCATATGGGGATGATTATGTTAAACTCCTTGTGTTTGTAGTGCAATTATTTTAGATTTATTGGTCACCAAAGAAACAATAAATTGGGATAATTTGTTTTAAGATGCCATTCAGTTTTTATATCAGACTATATTCACATGAAAATACTTCCAGAGCTATTTGTGGATTCAATTGGGTCCCTACACTTCTTTATGTCAAGGAAAGTGGTGTTTGCTAATGTGTCTTAGAGCATGTGAACGGAACGTGAGTTATCTATTCACTATAAATACTGTGAAAAAAATAGTTTTTTCACTACATGAGGTAAATGAGAATATTATTATTATCTTTTAAAGCTGGTAATTTGATGAGTCACCTAAGTTTCGCTTGTTTATTTTAAAAGATCTCTCATGTCGATAAGATGGCCCGAGAGAGGCTGCAGCAGCTGCCCTCAGACACAAGCAGCAGCAGCAGCGAGGTGAGAGGTGTTCCCGGGAAGCCCCGCTGGGATCCCAGCACTCACAGGGACTCAGAGCCAGCCTGCACCCAGGGCCTTCCCCAGCCTCGGGCTGAGCACGACAGGGGTGCTGGACACATGCACGGGTAGAGAGAGACCCGTGTATGGCTCCCAGGCTGTCCCAGCCGTTCAGTGCAGCTCCATCCTGAGTGCATCTGCTCCAGGTGCTGGCAGCACAGGGATCTCTGACTGCCGGGGCCACCCCAGGGGCTGGCATTCGCTGTAACCCATCTGGAATCTCCAGGTGCTGGCACCCAGGTGCTGCAGGGCAGCTGCTGGCACAGTGGAAACACAGGGCCCTGTGACCCACAGTCCCACTCCCATGGCACAAGGTGCTCCCTCTGGCCTCCTTTTCTGGAAGCCCTTTGACACTCTTGATTCCAGTTGCTGGCACTCAGACACCCCGCCCCACAATGCACACACAAACAGAGAGCCCTTCCCCAGGAAAGAGTCACAATGTACTTCAACAGGAAGATACAGCAGACATTACTAATTAGATTAGACAAACATACCAACCAGCAAACTATTTACATCCAACTGGTCCTTTATCCCCTTAACTCACTATTTTCCCCCACACTTGTTCCTCCTCACACTCATCCTTTCCTCCACCTTTAGTTCCTCCCCAAACTGTCCCATGTTAAGCCTCTTCCCTTGTGTCCCATAATATGTCTCATAGGCAGCAACCCCCCTCAGTCCAAAACATGCTTTAGTTTTAGTTCAACATGATGGGTTTCCTGCCTGGACAATGGGGCTAAGGGTCTCCTGGGACAGCCCTGGGAGGGAGTTCCCTTGTCCAAGCCCATAATTTCAGTTCCCGACCTGCCTGTGTGTCCCTGGGCTTGTATGGATGGGCTTTGATGGGCTGATGATTCTTGTGACAGGACTGGGAATAGCTGGAGCTGGGTATTATTTTAGGCCCTCCACCCTCCCCTGCCTTTGCTGACTGCACTCATTTGTGGATGTGCAAATGTACTTCTATCACCTAAAGCTTCCTTTAATCAATCACTTTCTGAATAAAGTTAATACAGGTATCACTGTCCTTTTGATAAAAATACAATATTTAGTAGACTAGAGTTACTTTTAGTGTAGTAAATAGTCTGCTGAGATGGGAGCAATATCCCATTCATACAGATACATTAAAAAGAGTGTGTGTGTGTGTATATATATGTATATATATATATATATATAAAGTATCTAACATCTTTCTTCTGCAGAAAACTGGAACACCTAACAGAGGCCAGTGTCATGATCCATGTCATTACAGAGACAGGAATTAAGACACTAACCTACAATCTAACAATGTAACCACACTATCAGTGGATTCAGGTTCAGGGACTTTAAGATTCAACCTTTCCTACGCTATCTTTAGTATTAGGAAGGCATGTTGGGTATAGAGTTCTCATTTATACTACACATTAACACAGAAGGGTTTGGCATGCAGGAGACTTTCCTGCACTCCTCCTACTCAAAATCTACTTCTGTGAAAAATTCACACAGTGCCATAGTTGAGGGAAAGGTACAGGTACCCATACAACAGGGTCCTGCAGCAGTCCTAAACACACTTTAAATTGTTATCCAATAACCAAAATGCTAAATTTAGGCTTCCTATAGGAAAGTGCATCACTTGAAGTGCTCAGAGCATGAGCTCCAAAATATATGCTGTAGCAATAAGCTTATGCAAAGCTTTAATGTATTTCTCCATTCAGGAACAAATTCAGTTTACGTTTCCCTTAATATTGTTTCCCTCGTGCCTGAGGCATATAAGATGGTGCATTTTCTCCAACAAAAACTTTTTTTCCTAACCATTGCTAAAATACCAAACAAAACAAGTAATTTACAAACAGAGCTTCAATGGTTCACAAATTTCAGGACTAAGCAAACAGCTGGCTCTGCAGGAAGAACTCTACTTGTTTACAGTGCACAGCTCCCCAGTTAATTTGCTGTTAGTACATGCAAAATTCGAACAGAGTAATCATTTTCTATTCCACATGTTTTTACTCATACTCATTTACAGGTTACATTTTTAACTAGCAGCATTTCATATCAACAACTTCTTGTATATGTGTAAGTTGATCATGGATGAAAAACTGCTGAGAAAAACTGGCAAATGCAGAGACCTAGAAGGGAATTAGCACTGTGAAGGGTAAACTGCATTAGAAGACTGTAGTCAGCAAGTCAGAGGAAATTGAACATTTGAGACTGCACACACACTGCAGTGTGCTTGGTTTTGGGGCCTTGGCAGAAGACTGATGAACTGAATCAAGTCCGAGAGGTGTGAGTTGAGGGTCTGGAGTCAGGGATGAATTCTTCTCTGATGCAGGAGAATTTGGAAACCTGGGATTTTTACAGTCTGATGATGAAGTGAAGGAAGATCTAATTGCCATCTGTAGCCATCTCTACTAATTTAGAAGATGGAGCCAGACATTTCTTAGTGGGAGACAGAGAAAGGAAAAGAGGCAAAACCAAGGAAAATTCCAGTAAAAGAAGGGAAAAAATGTTCACAATAAAAGTGGTGAACAGCAGGGCAGGTTATCTACAAGAATTGGCATCTCCATTATTGCAGATTTTCTAAAGCTGACAGGACAAAGCTCTGAGCTTCCTGATCCAACTGAAATTAGTCTCACTTTCAGCTGGATTGTGTGAGCTCTAGCATTCCCCTTCACCCTAAATTATTCCATGAACTGATACAGTCCTTAAAGTATGAAGGCAATCAGGTGCTATGGTACTTAAAAATGGCAAGTTTGTGGGAAAGAAATACTGTACTCCATGTACTGTGCTGAGGTCAGAGGAAAAAACAAACCAACAAGCCAGCACCAGCTCTTTCAAACCCAAGAGCCAGTTCTGCACCAGCCAGGCACCTTAAGCATGAAAGCTTTTCCCACTGCCTCTCCCTCTTTAACAGATGTCTGCCATGTATCTCTTAAACTTTTTTTGTGACAAGTTAGCTGTTGATACATCTCTTATCAGTTCTTACAAGTACAGTAACAGAAGTCTCCCAAGACTGAGCCCTTTTTATATCTGCAATAACCAGTTACACCCCATGCAAAGAGCAGACTGAACAAACATTTTCCTCTACTGAATCCCGAAGATGAACCCCTTCAAAACTTCAAATATTATATTCTTTACTTCTTTGATTAATTCTTTGTTTTTTTCTCAACCATATTCTTCAAATCAGTTGACTGAACACATTTTACTGTAACTATTAATGAAAGGAGAAGTAAAAAGAAACTACATGTTGAAAAATATGTACTTTGTGTAGAGAACTTCTTACCTTTTCCTCCCTATAGAGTACAGTGTCTGAGAGCTGCTTAACCAAGTTCCTCTTCACAACTGAGGAAACCTTAAGTGGACATTCAAGAATCTGAAAAAAGCAGCTACAAAATTGCAAGGTAGGATTTTTATCCCACCACCAACATTCTTCGCAGTAGTTGAAAACTTATTTTGTTTGAAGTTCCCCAACTGTAAAATCAGTTACAGCTGAAAAAGCTATTAAAAGTAGCATTATCCAGCTATGAAGACTGTCAGCAGGATTCATACATCATGCAGGAAGATTAGAGTGATAGGGACAGTGATTCCATGTGACAGGTATGCTTTTCTAACAAGTACTGTTATTTAAAAACAGAGAGTTAGGCTGTGTTACTATCAGGAGAGTTTTTCAAATGCAATAGCAGCAATCAGGAAAAGAATGGTAAAGAGACAACTTGGAAGAATCCAGTGAAGCAGAAAACCTACTTGCTGGTGTCACAAAAAATAGGTACAGTTTTAGACAGTTGAGAAGGAGGTGGCCATGCATCACTAGAAGTAAGAAGTACTTATCTGGCAGATAAGAAGTCAATTTCTACAGAAAGCAATTACATGCCCTAGCCTGTGCCTATTAGGAATAAAAATATATTCATGCATGATCTCCCAAGACTTTCTCTCAGGATTCAAGGGTACATAAAACAAAAATCCCCACGTTGCTGAAATCAGTTGGAAAATAAAATGATTTGATGAAAAACTTAAAACTCTTGGCCACCTTGAATCTCTGTCTGTCACATACAGCAATCATAATCAGCTTCTTAGTTTAAAACGTTGTTGTGTAAAAGAAAGAAGATAGAAACATCAGTAGTCTAAATTGTCAGAAATCAGATTTGAAAGGAAGGGGAATATGGCCAAGCTGAAGGCTGCAGTCAGAAGACACCAAGCAAGTCCTTTTCTTGAGTGGGGTGCAGCTGGAAACCAAACTAAAAATGGAACTAGCAGGCTTATAGCTACTGTAGCCTCAGTCGATAGAGCATTGAAAGCACACCCTCAAGAAATCAGATCCTTATTCCCAAAATTTCTTGGATTTCCTCATATTCCATCTGTTCATTTACTGCTGATTGAGCAACAGCTCAGCCTATGAGCCTCAGTTGTCTGCTCTAGGGACCTATTAATTTTTGATTCAGACTGTTAAAATGAGGGCAGTTGCAGAAAGCCTATACTTGTTATATATTTATATCTACATTAGAATGGCCACGGATAAATATGCATAGAATTTAGTCAAGTCTGTATCTTAAAACAGTAATTTGTTTCTGTTCAAAATATTCATAGATGCAATTTCTGCCCTGAAATAATCTTGTGTCCTTTCATGGTGCATTAGCCATTATGTGCACACTATTTTATGACCAGGCAGAATATAGACACACAGTATCCTGGAACCTGCACAAGTGTCATGTATTAATGTATCCAGTTTCAAAGAGAGATATCTAATGTCGTTGGCCAGGGGAAAGGTAGAAACATGCCTTGCCACACAGGAAACCAGGCTTAAGTGATGAAAGCTTCCTAAACAAAAATGAGGTTTGTTAGCATAACTTTGCATACATCCACAGTCTATTTGCTGAAAATCCAGCCTTTATTCTAACATCTAAAACACAATGGTGAAGATCCAGAAGTCATGCTAGGAAGCAATTTCAAAAAGGGGAGGGCAGGAATTACACTGTATGGCTGATTGTCAGTTTGCTGAAACAACCAAACTGAGCCTCCCCCCTTCCAAAACACCCTTCAAGGTTTTTTTTCCCTGGTTTATAGTCAAAGCTTATAACACATTCATTCCTGCCAGAATTCCAGAGTCCTGCTCTTGCAGAAACTCTCCAACAGTTCTTCCAGTTTAAATACTGCTGCCACTTGGCTGGTCAATGTCCTTGGATAAAAAATTGTATTTGGCACTACCAGATTACTTTAAAAGTTGAATATTCTTGTCAGATAATTAAACATTTAGTGTTATAATCCAGAATTTTCTTTTCCTACAGTAAGGATTCTCAGATGTGCATAAGGATGTTTCATATAGAAGTTTTCTAAAAAACTATGTGCAAACACAAAAATGTAAAGTGATGTGTTTGCTATTTACACACCAGCCAGATCACTGTGTACTGCACTATACACACTAGTTTAACCTGGTCACAGAATTTCTGTACATTTCAGGCACACATCTGTGGGAGACAGAAATGTAATTCCAAGTTATGTTTTATTGTGACAAGTCTACAATAACATGGCCCATGTCTCCATAACATATTTCTTTGGTAGCTCTTTCTCATCAAAGATCTGAGAAGTGGAAAAAAACCCTATTTTTCAGTAGCTTGAACTTTTATTAGTCTTCTTTTCATCTCACTTCAGTGATCAGAGGGATAATGAAGGTACCACATTGCTTGTAGGATGAGGACTTGAATCATTCATACAGCATGATCCATAGAGGGCTGACAAGACAATCACTTGCAACTTTTTTCATGACAACTTGCCACATACATACGGGCCCCTATTCCCAGGCAACTGCTGCCCTGGGTTTTTATGTCATTCTTCTCTGTGAGTAGGCTTTGGAAATAAAATGCTAATAATGTTAGGGTGATTTATAGACTAGAGTGCCAGTTTCCTCCTGTATTATAAAATTTTTGGAATGAGTTTGTCTATTACTTTCTCAAACAATAGAATTCTTTTAATATCTTTTATAAAGCTAAAAAGATCAGTACTTTAGGGATATAACTGCTAGCTCACAGCAAAACTAACAAATGCATGCAACTAGAAGACTGTGGCCACCAGAAAGTGTGCAACTGACAAGTTTTGAAATACTACCACTCTGGTGTAAACTTAATTTCTTCCTTATTTGTTCAGCCCTTTGCTGAATCACCACTCTGAAAATTCATCTGTTAATTCTTAAGCCAGGAGCAAAGGCACTCCCTAAACTGGCACTGAAGGATCACTGCAGAAGAATTCTTTAACTCCCTACCAGCATACCCAAACATTCTCAGTCCAGCAGGAATGAGTTACACTCACAGGGACCTTGACATACCAGCATATGTTCCACTGCTGTTAGTTTTTAAGCCATAGCCTCAGAAAAAAAAAAGAAAAGAAAGAATTTCTAAGCTGCAGGTCCAACACATTTTTTTAGATCAGTTTCCTTACACACATTACATCCTACCACACACATTTTACTCTAATAAACCATCCATAAAGATATGAATGTAGGCTTTCAAGTGTCTAATTTCAGCATCATGAATAGGCAAGGCAAAAAAGACTAAGATCACCATAACATGTCAAAACCATCTGCTCAGCTGAAAGCAAGTCCTTGAAAATAGACATCCTGTCCAGAAGATGTATGTCAGCCTGTGGAAATGACTTCAAGGCAATAAGGGCTGGAATAGGACAGTAATGGCACATTAGTGCCTGAATCATGATTGTCATCATCATCATCTATTACTTATGAAGTCGGTCACAAAAAAACGTTGAAGAAAGACATGAAATGAGAACATAGCACAGATGGACTGAGCAATTTCCAACCATACAGAAGAAAAATTTGTCTTCAATTATACATGCTATTATAATGGAATGGTTAAATAAGGAGGTACGAGGCCAAAGTTCTATTTTTACTCCTTCTCCTTAATTAATTTAATTTAAGGAATGAAAAGCAGATAATTTAGAAAGCTCCATAACAGCAGTATTTTAATAAGAAAATAACTGAATATTCATGGATTTGTTACTGTCTTCTCCCAGAATTATATGAGACATTTTCCAGTAAATCTCTTTTGTAATAATATTAAAGTAAAATAATAACTCATACAACAAGAACAAGTGTAATGGGAGGGGAGTCTCCTCCCCAGACCTGAAGCCACAGCACACACCCTTCCTATTGACAAGGTTCTGCCTCTGCCTGGTACTTGGAAAAAATAAATACACTGGCACTCTATTTACCCATTGCTACCCGTGGATCGGGGAGCCACTGTCACGACAGATGACTGCTCCATTACTGAGGCACAACTGAAGGAAAAGAGAGGAAAAAAAAAAAAAGACATCTGCCTTGCTGCACTTGCACTGGCAGAACTGAGCATGAACAAAGTCAGGAACACATGACCTGAGCACTTAGAGGAAAAATTGAAGACTTTCCATGGAACCTAGGTCTCCATGTAAATATCCGCAGAACGAAACATAGCAAGCCAGTGTTCAATAATTAAACAATAAGGTCGCAGAACTCACAGGGGACAGCTCAGACTACATGTGTGGGGACGAGAAAGTCTCTCCCCTGCGGTTACCGATCCGCTCAGCAGCTCCAGCATTATGGCACAAGAGACCCGTTTGTCTGGGACAACCCTCATCATCAATCCAAAGGGATTCCTTTCCTCTGTTACCCGTGTTTAGGAACCTCAGTATTTATTTTATAACGCTACGACTCCAGGCAGCGAGCAGCCACGCAGACGAGGAGTTCCAAGTGCTCCCACATGTGTTCCCTCGCCATTGATGCTGGCAAGGCAGGCGGGACGAGAAGGCGGCCAGGCTGCCCGGTGCCACGCCGTGCCACAGGAGCTTCCCCTTCGGCGAGGGAACGGCGAGCAGCGCGGCCGCAGCCGCCAAGAGCCCCGGGCAGCCCCTGCTCCTTTCCCCGGGTCCCCGCGAACCGGCGGAGCCCCGGGCTCGCCGAGGGAGCCAAGGAGCGGCAGACGGGCTGCGGGGGCGGCCGCGCTTCCCCGGCTCTCGGGGGGACGCGGACTCGAGCGGAGCCCGTGGGACGGGGCGGGGGCGGGCACGGGCAGCCCGGCAGAGCCCGGCTCCCGATCCCGGAGGCACCTACCGGGAGGACTCCCCGCTGAAGCTGCCCCCGTCCAGCAGCCGCACCTTGCAGAACAGGATGCCGTTGACGAAGGGCACGGAGGAAAGCTCGTCCAGTTCCAGCTCCACGCGGAACTTGAACTTCTTCTTCTTCATCATGATGAAGGCCATGAACCAGGCCCTTCCCGGGGGCCGCCCCCACGGCAGCTCCGCTGCGCTCCGGCCACCCCGCTCCGCTGCGCTCCCATGCCCGGGGCGAGGGCGGCACCGCGGGCCGGGCCGGAGCGGCGGGCGCTGCCAGCTCAGCCCCTGCCGGTCGCGGCGCTCCCGGCCAGCGCTTACATGGCAGCCGGCGCCTCCCTTTCAAACCCGCCCGCCTCCGCTCCGCCCGCTGCCGCCACAGGCGGCCCGAGCCACTGGCGAGCGCCGCCGCCAAAGGCTCGAACGGCGGCGGGCGGGTTCCCGAAGTTGGCCGGGGCCGGGGCGAGGCTGTTCAGTAAGCGGAGCTCGGCTGCCGCTCCCCACGGCCCGCACGGTGTCCGAGCACTGACGTGGCCGAGCGGGGCTGGTGCGGCTCCCCCGCCTCGCAGGGACCCCGCGGGGCGGGGGCGCGTCCCGGGAGCGGAAACCTCCTGGGCTGCTCGCAGCTCGTCATTTACAGAACAGCAACAAAGCATCGTTTAGGCGTCGACACTTCAACTCAGAATTTAGATTCCTTTCACTGTAATTTAAACCCTATGGGAGTCGTGTACAGCCGTTCAACCTGTAATTTACAACCAGCGCCGCTTCTACTGCAAGCAACAGATGCTCACGGTCTTGTAGAGAAGGGTGCACACATCTGTGTTTACGTTTAAAACAGTCCTGTGGCGCAGATGATTACGGCAACACACACGCGACGCTCTTGTTTAATGTATAGTTCAAAACCAGCACGTGCTCTCTAGAGAACGGCTTTATCTTAAAAAAACCATTCCAAGAGATTTAAACATAAAGCAAGCTCCGAGCAGCCTCCATCAGCAGATCAGTTTCCTCTTTACAGCGTTGCATAAGGAGTACACAGCACATCTTCCAACAACTTAATCACTTGAAAAGAAAACGAACTTGTAAGACTACATATGCAGTGTGATCTGCCCCTGTAATCTTCTTGCAGTTTGTGGAAGCAGTGCTGCCTCTCATTTAGTATGAATATATGGAAATATATTTTTCGTAGAATATATACCTGATGAATACAGGTAGCACAAATAATATGCAGCTAAGTACATCAGAATGTCCCCAACTGTCCTGTAACATAATCCTGGGGGGGGGGGGGGGGGGGCGGGAAGAAAAAAGTAGTAAAGAGTAAAATCAAAAAACACAAACAAACATAAAAATGGAGTGTCTGGAAAAGAAATGCTCTTGTTTTTTTCCTGTCTTAAAACATATGTAGAAAGAATTTATATACAGCTTTCTAGTAAAAAATAAACTACAAGGGTAGTTCTGACGCCATTGTCAGTTTCGCATTCCTAACAAAGAATTCCCTACAAAACTCCTAAATGTCAGGAAATAACTGGCTCTGAAAGAAGTCTTTTTACTGGAGTAAAATTAATAGAAAGATATCTTAGAGAGGAGATCTAGGTATTTGGCCTTGACCTATGGCTTCCCCTTTGAGAACATTTCTTTGGGATGCCCTAAAGTAATCCTGAAAGTCTTTTCTGTCTAACAGACCACAAGCACCTACAATATATCATACAAAGCAATTCTCTGGGTACTGCACTCATCAGCTCTCTGTTCAGAGAAATGGAAGGTGAAAAGCTTTCAGTACCTAAAGGGACTAAATTAGTACTTACTTGGTATCAGGTTATACCAAGAGCTTCCTTTCTTTTCAAGTAAAAGACCCAGCTCTAGAGTTTTGGGTTTTTTTTATGGTTGATAAAAGACATTATTTAGCTGGAAGGTCCATTGCATTAAGATGTAGAAAGAAAAATAGGATTACAGACCAGATAAATTGTCTGTTAAAGGTCAACAAATACAATTGATCCAGTTATTAATTAATATTTTAAAGAACTGGATTACTTCACTCAATCAAAGAAGTAGATCAGTAACCCTCATAAATTATAGAAGCCTATGTGTACTCTGAGTATTACCCTATGCAAGCAGGGTATAATAATAATTCCCTGTATAACCAAGCTCCTTAGGCAGCTGTTAGAGTTTACCCAACAAAACAGGCCAGCCTGACCTGGGCCCTCACCCACCCCTGCTCAGGGACCTGTTTAAGCTCAGCCATGAGCCAGCAGTCCTTACTTGAACCTTGTTTCAGCTCTCTTTGTCAGCTGGTATCTTGGCTGTGATGTCTGTGCCTTGCTGGGGGCCCTGACCCACAGGCTGATTTCTCAGCTGGATTTCTGAGCTCTCTGCTGTAGGTGTGGCTGGCTGTGGGTGCTGCTGCTGGAGCCTGCGGTGTTCCTGGCACAGCCTCGGGGCTGCCTCCTCTCCCTGCTCAGTCCAGCCGGGTGGGCTCTGCCCTGCTCTCTTGCACTCATCCTGCTGCTCCTGGGGACAGAGCTGGCCCTAGCTGTGCCCTGCATCCTGCAGGGCTGCTGCTGAAAAAAAGACAAGGGACATGCCAAATGATTTTAGGAGGTTTGAGTCAAAGGCAACCCTTATCTGAAAAAGCCCAATCTATTCTAGGGCTGTATTTATGTTCTGTACAGGTGACTAGAAAAGGCTCTCTATACTCAGTATAACCTTCTTGACCAAAAGAGTCAAAGCCAGAAGTGTCAGAAGTATAGATTTTAAAATATATTTAGAATCTTTAATCAAAAGATTCTCGGAGTGTTGCTGTAAGGCTAAGGAGTGGCAAAAAAATACAGCAACACAGGCTTCATCTAGAAAGCAGAAGAAGCGATTTACTGCAGGAGTAGGCACACTTTTATAGACTGGTTCACTGAGCCAGGGATAGAATAAGCTCATTGGTCCAAGGAAGGCAACACTTCTTGTAAACTTGCTCTTACCAAAACATCACGTTCTTCACACACTCCTCCTGTCCACAACACGAGGTGCTAAACTTTATTATTTCTTTCCTTTCTGTTTTCCTTTGAGTAGCTTGGGAAAACTCTACTGTTTTCCCTTGCTCTCACCAGCATCCACATCAGAATAGCAGAAGAGTTTTTTAAAAACAGATAAACACGGTAGGTAATGTAACAATCCTGTGCTGTCATTGATAAAAAAAATAAACAACTTCTGTAAGACTAAAGCACTGGAGGGTTTTTTTAGGAGAAATTCCTAAATCTTTAAAGAAGTTGGATGTTACAGGTACAAAATCTCAAGTATTCAAGAAAAACATGTTTTACAAAATGTAGCTCTTTTTCCTACTAGGATAGTGGCATCAGAAAAGCATTGGAATGCTTCTAGGTTTGGCTTTAGGTGGATCACTGCTCTAGCTCTGATGGAAGGCCTGGGCTCCAGCCTGTACCCAGATCAGTGTTTCCCGCAGCAGTGCATTGTAAGCACTGTGTCTTGGTCATGGAAGAGATTCATTTGGATGCCTAAAATGAAATTGAGCTAAAAAGGAGGTTGGTGGGAGCTAAATGCAATGTGTGTAGGTGAACTCTATAATAATGACATTTCTCATGCTGCTGAAGTCTCAGTCCCCCAAATGTGTTTGCACCTAATACAGACCCACAGAGCTGTCCCTGGATCACCCTCTGAGGGATCCCTGCCTTTGTGTGGCTGGGCTGTTTAAAGCTGTGCTGTGAACAAAGCTCAGGTTCCAGCCCCTGTCCTGGGCTCTTCTGTGCCCTGCAAAATGGCCATGTGTCACAGGAGAAGTCAGAACCCAGCTGAGCCTCCACTGATGATTTTAAATCATGATTTCTTAGCTTGTAAATGATATTTACCCGAATTACAGCACCAGTCTGTCTGAATTAAGACATAATACCTTTGCCATGCTAAACCAGTCTAATGTTGTCTACTAGACAAGAACTGGTAAAGAAAAATATGTGAAAATAATAAAATTATCTAAATTTGCTATAATTCATTCTATAATAGTAAGACTCCATATGGTTTTTTTAAGAATTATTTTTAAAGTTAGCTTAAAACTGAACAAATTGCATCTATATAATGAAGCAAGTATTCATTTTACCTTAAATAAATTAAAAACATTGAACTTTGTCTGTTCCCTCTTAAATATTTATTGTCTTTGTGTTCTTTGATTATATCCTCCCATGTGTAAACTGAAGACTGCTCCATCTTTTATGCTCCATCATAAAATCTCTGGATGTAATTAACAGGCCATTTTAAATGTGCAGCAGAACTGGGTTTGAGCTCATAATTTAAAAATTACTCACCTTCCCTGCAGTCCTTGGAGTTATGCCAGAAATGATTTCTGGCTCATGCAGTAGATGATTTTCAAAATCTTAGGATCATTATAAAGAACTTCCTTACTCATGGAAAAAGAGCTACAGTATCTAGAGCAGACACCTAATAATGCAATTCAGTGGAGTTATCTTTTAGTCTATTAATAATATATATCAAGTCTGCTTCCAGTCTCTGAGGTTTTGTGATATTTATAGCACTTCATCTAAGTGGATTGTATTGATGTAATTTAAATATTTATTGTATATGTATTGATATAACACTAATTAAAAGCTTTTTCTGGTAAGTTAAATGCATTTTTTTGGCTATGTTTTTGCTCTAGTGACAACTAATCGGTGTTGATATCAAAAAGCCTTATAATACTAAAATCAATACAAATGGAATAGAATGAAAACAAACAAACAAACAAAAAACCCACCCCAAAGAAACATTTAAAATAAGATGTATTGGGCAAAAGTATTTCTTGACTCAGATGTCCTTTGTAGGTCCTTTGCAGTCCCTTCAAGCAAGGTAAAAATCAGTGTGCCAAGTCATGGACTATTCAAGACTCCTTTTTAACAAACAGGGACTTTGTAAATGATACAGCTCCAAAACAAGGTCAATTGTAGAAGAAATTATAGTTGTGGTAGAGCTAGCTTCCAAATAATAAGTGAGACTCATTTTCTTGTTGATGTAAATGAGGCAGATCTCTGGATTTGTGTTTGTGGTCACTGTCTCAGATGTCCCTGCAGGAGGTTAACCAGACCTAAGGAGTGTCTGTATCTTCCAAAGAGCAATGGCTTATCTATCAACATGTGTGAAATACCTGAGGCTCTCACCTCCTCGTTATTATCAGCCAGTCATACTAAAGTCAAAGCATTTAAGCCTTGTGCACAGCTCTATGCTACTTACTCCATTTTCAGGGAGACCAGTGCAAACCTGAAGAATGAATTTCACTGTTGTGTCTCATTGTGGATAAACAGCTGGATCAATGACACACAGCTGCTACTTCCAACATCTGCTGTGCATACAAGTCAAAGCAGAATCAATTTGCATGTGTTCATTGTCAAACCAGCAAGATATTATCTGCTTTTCTCTGTGGCCTCCTCATTCTTCCTACACAACTGAACAGTATGGCACACCATATAAAATATGCCTATGCAGATGCATTTATGAAAGTCAGGTCTGCCACAAGTAGCTTTTTTTCCTTGTTCAGGAAGAACAAATGCATCTCTTCCTTAATTACCTTGAATTTTGGATTATTGACACTAACTTTATACATGTTTTAATGACAGAGTGTTGGTGTTACTTTTTGAGTGGTTCTAATTGATGTATGGTCTTAATATACACATACAGCACTTAGTATGATACATAAGAAAATAAGATTTTTATCTCATTGAGAGCTCAGACAGCAACAATGCTGGATTTTATTAGGAACCTATTGGTAGGCAGTGAGAGCTTAGGGTAGCACTGTTTTTCATTCCCATGTATGTAATACAATACCTAGATAGGTATTGTATTCAGTAATGAGTACAGATACTACTTGCATACTCTGGTTAGGAATGAAAGAGAATGTTACTTAATTAGATAAAGTTGTAAGGATAATGGTATGAGGATAAACATGGAATCAAAAACTGTACTTCTTAGCAGTATTACATTGCTGAGATGCAGTGATTTTCAGCAGTATTCACTTTCTTTATTCCAGGTAGGGGTAAAGTGTGTTCAAGGCTGCCTATCCCAGTGTTTTCCAGTATTTCCCACAAACTGTGGAGGACCCCCTGGTATGCTTGTCATTCAGAGAACCAGGAGGAATGGGATGACAGGGACTTTATGAAATTCAACAAGGACAAGCATAAAGTATTGTACATAGGAAGGAATAGTCCCTTGCAACCACAAGGAGCAGCTGTACTGAGAGGACATGGGGGTCTTGGCAGAGAGCAATCTGAGCGTGGGCCAGCACTGTCCTGGGCTGTATGAACAGGAACATGGCTGGGAGATGGAGATTATCCTCTTCTACTCTGCACAGGACTGCATTTATATACTAGTCCACTACTGGGCTTCCTAATGCCTGAAGATCATGGATAAACTGGAGAGTTCAGCAGATAGCCACCATGATGTCTGGGGGCTGGAGCACTTGTTCTGTGAATAGGGGCTGAGGAAACTGAACTAGCCAACCAGGAGAAAATAAGGCTTTGCAGGGACTCTAAAGGAGGCCTCTACCTTGCTGGTACCTACAGAGAGTTTAAAAAGGAAATAGGATCAGGTTTCTGTAGTGGGATATGGTGGGATTATAAAAGATAGCAGACACAAAGTGATACAAGAACAGCTCAGTGTTTAGAAGGGAAGATCTTTCTTCCTCTAAGAGGACAGTCAGGCTCTAGGCCAGGCTGCCTGGAGACATTGTCTAGTTTCCATCCTTGGAGGTCTTCAAGGCTGACATAAAGACCTGAGTAACCTGGCTGGACTTCATGGATGAGCCACTTGGAGCAGGACATCCCTTCCCACACCACTTACTCTGTGGTGCAATGAACCTATAACACAATCCAGCAGTCTTTATACATGCATGTCATATTAGCATGTAGCCGTTTTTCAGACACTGGTCCATGGTCAGACACTGTGGCACAATAGCTTCATTAGTTACTCTGTGAGCAAGGTTACAGGGTTTCTGCTGTAAGGATAAAATTTATTTTCCATGGTTGTGTGTTGGCTGAATATGCACTAGGAAAGCAAGACTCAGTTCAGTGGAAGCTGAAATTCCTTTTCACTGCAAGTCTCTTGTGGAGAGAGACTGTTTAGTGACATTTTCTATCCATTTACTCTTAGACCACCTGTGTACTTCTCCATTAACTCCACTGATTTATTTATGAAGCCATTATGAAGAAAAAAATAAAAACCCTAGGCGTTTCCTCTTCTAATGTTTATTCTGTTAGGCCAAGTAGCCAAGCTTTCAGACTGCCCTTAAGTTGGGATGCTCTTCATACACCTCAGTTGAGCCCTCCACCGCTAGACTAGAATGGGGGGGACTCGAATGAGCCCAAGTATCCAAACTGAGTCTTTTCCAGCTTGTGCTGGAAACGCTGGGCTGGCAGAAGCGTGTGAGCGCGGGCGGGAGCGCAGTGCCGAGCCCGAGGGGCTGCGGGCCGCCCTCTTCCCCTAGCGCGCATTTCCCGCCCGGCGGGGCTGGAGGGAGAGAGGGAGGGAGGCACGGGCGGAGCGAGCCCCGCTGCTCCCCGCCCTCCCTCCCTGCTTCCCTCCCTCCTCCGGGCCGGCCCTTCCCTCCCCTGGCAGCATCGCGGGCGGTGTCTCGTCCGCGCCCAGCTGGCGGGAGCCGAGGGACACCGTCCGTCCGTCCGTCCTCCCTGCACGGCCCCGACATGTTCCAGCTCCTGCGAGGTTTCCTTCTGCCCGCGGCCGCCTGCGACGGCAACAGGGATGGCGACTCCCGCTACGCCAACCTCTTCCGAAAACTGGACCTCAACGAAGACGGCAGGGTGGACATTGCCGAGCTCCAGACGGGCCTCCGGGCCATGGGCATCCCTCTGGGGAAGGAGGCGGAGGAGGTGAGCGCGGCCCGCAGGCGCTGCCGAGCGGGCTGTGCCGGCCCTGGGCAGGGCAGGGGAGGGCAGGGAGGGGAAGGCAGGACAGGACAGGACAGGGAGGGCGAGGCCGGCCCGGCCGCTCAGCCCCAGGGTCGGGGCGCGGCTGCTGCGCCCCCGGGAGCCGCGTCCGCCGCCTTGGGGCCGCTGCTGGATGAGGCAGCCTCGGGCCTGGCGTTTTCCTTGGCCGGGCCGCTGTTCCAGGCCGGGGGCCGCGTTGTGCGGGCGCGCCCGGGTTGTAGGCGAAGGGTCCCGAGCGGGCACGGCTGTCGGCAGCTCCTCTGCCAAGTAGGTTTGCTCGTCATGGGTGGACTTTTGACGTGCTTTGACTTCTTGATGAGTGATACTCGATAGCGCATTCCTCTTCCAGCACGATAAAAGATGGGAATTTACAGCTTTTGTCCGCCGCTCCACCCATGATAATCTAGATCAGAGTAAATTAGGGTTTGCTTTGGGCAGCAGGTACTGTAAACCTGCATAGCCGTAGGTTGCAATTTCAGAACTAGTTATTTAAGCTAAACACATGGAAGTTATTCTTCTTGGCATAGACTGTTGTCAGATACCGAGGCCCTTTATTAGAAAATGCGCACTTGTAACAGTGGCCATCAAACCAGGAAACTGACAGTGCTGAAACTCTTTGTGGTGTGGCTTCTACAGTGCTCAGCTGGACTGTTACATTCCTTTGTCCCTTGTATCAGTGTTGTGACCTCAGAAGTCAGTAGAACTAAAGTCATCAAGCATTCCAGTGTGATGCTGACTTACACTAGCAGGTCTGACCTGTAACCTGGAAGAGAAACTTCTCTTTCCTAATTATTTTTAGTAATCCCCAGGGATCAGCATATGAAATAATTTAATGTGCAATTCTGTAGGCACAAGTGTTTGTGTGGTAAGGCAAGTCACACATACATAGGTTCATTTAGGCTGAGCAGGTGTGGGCGGAGCTACTGTTTTAGCAATTCTGCTTGTTTCAGTTTAAAGAATGATTCCTTTGCATTCCACTGCCGTGCCTCTACCAGCTGTTGCATCCTTTCTGAAGGAGGTGCAGGAAAAGAAACTTAAATTTCAACTCCATTGTTAAAAGATGTGTTGGGTCAATAATTCAGTGAGCTTATGCTGATTGTGTGACAGTTTTTCCCTGTGGTCTCGTTATTTGGTCTCTGTTTTGCTTCCTTCTGTTCTATTTAATTCTCTGTCTCCTATACTTAAGAGAAAAGTATCCAACATGCCTCTTGAGTTGAATGGTGTTTATGCAAGAGTATAAATGAAAGCACACTTTCACTTCAGTATTACTGCTGGTCAAAGTCATCTTTACAATAGGCACGTTTCCTGTTAGGTTTTTTTGTAATCAAGGGAGGGACAGGTTGGCCTTTCTGGTTATCCATGAGAGTTGTCTGTTCAGAGCATGCTAGCTATGAACTTCAGTCGCACATTATTGTAAACCTGTTGTACCAGTTTGATTGTAGCAATTTGGGGGTTTTACTTACATTGAACAATGGGGAAACAGGTGATCAGCTAATTTTCTGGTGTTTAAAAAGGTGGTCTTCCCACATAATTCACTGAAAGGCCTGGCGTGCTGCTGAAAATTTGAGCAACTTAGAATTGAAGTTGCAAGTTTTTTCTCAAAATCAGTGATCTTCATTAATAGTGCACATCTGAGTAGATGTCAGATTATTCTCAGTTGCTTCAGGATAAACTGAAAGGGATACCCATGAAATAGATAGATATAAACTATACATACCTGGATGTAACAGCAGAAACTGCTGCCTTAGTTGTTAAAGACACACAGAGTAAACAATATGAGTCATCTTCTCATTTGGGAGGGGTGGAGGAATTGTTGGAGTGCAGGGGAACTTCTGTGTGCTCACTGTTTAAACTATGGTGGGCACAGTTGGAACGAGAAACTAGAGCAGTGCTGTGTGCCTGTTAATAACTACGCTTCTTGTAACATGAGAGCCTCAGTAAGTCTTGCCTTCTGCTGCTTTCCTGCCTTTATGTGGCTCATCTGCTTCCTGTAGCTTCTTGCAGCTCAAAGCTGCCTTCTCCCACTTCAAGCTCTACTACAAGCTCTAAAGTGATGTTGAATTCACTTTTCTTACTGCTTGGCAAAAAAGTATTTTATTAATGAAGTCAGATATTGAATCATCATATTTGGAGAGGCAGAAGTAGTCTTATAATTACTGATAACTAATAAATAAAGAATTGAGACATGAAAATATTACACGATGGGGCAAAGTGCTGTCTACTGAATAGTATCTGCTCAGCCCTGCCAGCACAGTGGCACCGTGGCACAGGCAGAGCTTGGGATATCCTAGAGCAGAGTTAGCTTTGGTGCATCAGAGACTTAAACCTCATTATGTTGATGCTGCTCTGTGTTATGTTTCCAAAAATCTCTTGCAAGGCTGGCTTCCAACACATAGGATGAAATCCATATACCTGGGAGTGTTGGCTGTTGTTCTTCTGAGCTGCACAGCAGTTTCTGGCTAACCTGTGGAAAAGGGACTGTTTGAGTGCTCCTGGGTTTCACTGCTAAGTTGGTTGATTCAAAGCTGTACCACCTTCACAGTACGGTGTTTGTGCTGCTGGTACTGCTTTGCTCTTTTAAGTGCAGTTCCTCTCTAGAAGGAATATGCCTGTTTTAAAAGAGAAAAGCTACTATCCATTTGAATAATAGACTGCTGGTATGCACCTTCCAGCATCTGTGAACCTGTGTGGTAAGCTTTGGAGGTGGCTTGCATCTCCCACTAAGGAAGAATCATTTTTCCCCCATAGTAAGACATCATAGCTCAACCTGACAGAACCTCCTGACTGTGTTCTGCTTGACCTGCCTTGTGGCAGTATCTGACAGACAAAAGTAAATGACTAGTAAATCTGGAATGTGTGCTGCTTGGAGGCTGCCAGGGTGACTCCTGTTTTATATTGTAGTATCTTACCTGCCAGGAATGGGTTACTTTGCAAAGCTTTGCAGGAGATTCCCCGACATAATGTCTCAACATCTATGAAGGAGGAATTTAGTGTGGTAACTATCAAATATTGCTCTACAAGCAATATTAACAGTTATTGTACAGTGACTTTGATAAGCAGGGACACTAAATAGATGCTGGGATCAGATCACAAACGATCTCATGCTGTGTCTTCAGAATGCCATGAGTCTTGTGGGCGGGAGCACCATAAATGGTGTGAGTGGTTGGGTGAAGCACTATTTTTGTTCATCCTTTCCTTCTGCTGCAATCAGTCCTTACAGTAAATCTGTAGGAGGTGAACCCCATATTTCAAGCTTCAGTTTGTGATAGGAGCAGCCAAGTGTTCAAATTCAGGTGCTATTTATACATTGAGTTCTGGAGCTAAGAGTGGGAAGATGTTACTAAAATGAATAACTACATTCTGGAACCAGTCTGATGATCTTATTTGGACTAACTCTCTTAACATTTTGACATAAGCCTTTGGCTACATTAGAACTCTTTTGGATAAAGAAACAGCATGAAGAGACACCTCTGTGTGGTGGAGACAGGGCCAAATGAGACTAAATTCACGACAGTCAGATTATCGTCTGTTTAGAGTAATTGACTGTTTCCTAAAATTTGGGTCCAATCAAGTCTAAAAATACTCAGAACACTTGAAGTATGTTTCTGCATTTGAAGCACAGGAAATTCAGAATTCTGCCAAGTGAGGCAGGCCCCTGTGCTGTGCTCCACTGCTGTGTCTCAGCATGGGGATGGGTGAGAATGGCCCAGGTGTGTTTTTTTTCCTCCTGTGTGTGTTGTTTCATTCTGTGCCTTTCTCTGGCCTCTAAAACCTGCAGCTAGATAGTGCTTCAGAGCTTGGACTTTCCATAGCAGCTCTTAGTCCAGAAAGCACACACTTGTTTAGTGACTGAGATAAATATGTCCTTAAATGTTTCTTTACTGCTTTATTAAGATTTTTGCACTTATTTTAATTTTGGTAACTTCCCCTGTGTGGCAAAATTAAAAGGGTTGTGGACCAAGGCAACTGAAGCCTCCATTATGTTGTAGCTTAACTGGAAACAGTTATTACTTTGGCAACTCTGAGGAAGAACATCTTATATAGCACTGTATCTACTCTTAGAATTTATCATACCTGATATGCAGCATTAGAGTCACGAAAGCTTCAGTATTTCCCTGTCTCTGTGTCATTCTTTATATGCATTGAAGCTTTCTCTCACCTTAAGAGTTTGCCCAAAACCTGGTAGTCTGGCAGATTCAACTTGTTATCAGAATAGATGTCATGTGATTGTAGAAAACTGGAAGCATTTAGTTCCTTTAAACTTCCCTTTTCAGATCATAACAGATGTGATGATTATGACTGGTTATGAGGACTTAACTGTGAAATTCCACAAGTATATTCAGTAATGTATTCAATTTGTAACTTAGAAATAAAATGTATTGAATTTACTAAGTCTCCACATGAAAGAGCAAGATGAATCTGAAGTTTGTTTTCATAACACTTTAAACATCCAAGGAAATAAAATGAATTATTTTTTAATACTAACTTGATAGGTTTTTTTTCCTGAACAGTGACAGGGTACAGTGAATGATTAATTCATTCTCCTTTTGCTGCAAAGTGCAAGAATGCCAAGAATTCCCAAATCTGGGAAGCCTCACCTCTGAGACATCTCTTAACTGCTGTGTTGAAATGTTCTGCTGTATCCCTGTCTTGTGACAGCAGTGTGTCCCAGGTGAACAAACAAGGGAAACTTCAATCTTTTGAGATGACTACAGCCAGGATGCCTCTGTAGCAGAGTGGTCCTGTTTAATGGGAAAACTCAGTCTACCAAGTATGCTCAAAGTCAAAAATACCAGTGTAACTTGCAAAGAATGCTGAATGAAAGTTCAAGGGATAGTTTGCATCTTCCATGTATGCTGTTTCAGATTCTTGAAATTTAATTCATAGCTATGAGTTGAGAGAGTTTATGCAGGTCCTGAAGGAGCAGGCTCTGCGAGGCATTTTGGGAGAGTGTACTCACACTTGCATCTTGTCCTTTTTTGTCCCGTTTTCTGGAGATTTTGTTAGCTGACATGGAGCAGGGGGAAGATCTCTGCTGGTGCTGTCCTGCTGCAGGGAGGAGCAGTGCCTAGGACAGGGAGCAGGAAGGGGAAGCTCTGCAGCTGAGAGCAGCATCTGCTGCTGTCAGAGATGTGAGTCTGCTGTGCCGGAGTGGGGGCTCCTCATCTCTGTCTGCAGCAGGTTTAAAGGGCCTGCTTGGATGCTCTTTACCTGTTGGTAGTATCCTTTGGGAGGCAAGAGAGTAAATATGAATGCTGAATTTGGACCAGTTGGGAGGCCTTTAGAGGCAGTGCAAATTCCTGTTTCACTCAGTGTTGTGTTGGATTTCTGGAGGTGAAATGTCAGTCTAGTTTGTGTGTTATGTGGACTCACTGGGCTATGATACTGTGTGAACACATCCTCAGGCCCTTTCTCTTTATTCTGGATTTATCTCCTAACTGATGTAGTTTGACAAGGCTGACTTTAATAATCTTTGCTAGTGTTTTGGGGTTATCATAGTCTGCATAAATTTGTGTAGACTTAGCAGATATAAATAGGAGAAGGACTGTTGTCTGTGTGTCCAGTAAAGGGAGAAGTGTTGTGTATACTTCAGCTGTGACTGAATTTGGCATCCAATAATATTACAATTGAATAATTTAAAACTGTAGATTGCAGAGCTGTGTGAATGGCTGAAAAATACTTTAGAGGGAAATAACTGAAAAAGGGGAGAAAAAGGAAAAAAAATGTCATGATTGGTTTTATATGTAGTACTTCTGATTTTAAAAGCAAATGTGAAATGTGTGAATGTCTAAAGGCATGATGATGTTCTTACTGTGGCCCTCGAGTTCTTTGTATGCAGCATTTTTATCTGTGCCCTTTGAAACTCTGATTGCAGAACACATAATTGCTACTTGCACCAGTGATGTATGTTGAAGTGCTGTTTTGTGCTTGTGTCTTGTAGATAGCATGATAGGAAGCCAGTAACTTCTTGATGAATCACTTCCTTGTAAATATTCTTTACATTACATTAATTAGCTGAAATACCAAGCTAATGAATAGATTGGTAATCCTTTGTACTCAGCAGCCCCACCTTTCATGCACAGTTCACTTTTGTAAAGAGAATGTAAAGGCTCATGCACAATACACAAATGACACTAAATAATGTAAAAATTAGACCGTAAGTTTAAAAGTCTACATAAAAACATGAGTATTTCTAGTGTATTGCATTCTTTGTCTTTACATTGTAGCCATGAATGTGTTAAAGTTCATAACTTTGGCATAGAGCAATCTAATAATTCATCAGGACACTTACAGAGAAGGCTAGGGAGTTTTTGATGTGTATATAAAGCCTGTCTGTAATTCTTTTTTTTAACAGACCTGACTTACATTTCCACACCAAATACAGAGGTCTTCTGACAGAGTAGGAATTCAACACTGCAACATGATTTATATAACGGGGAATTTTTTAAAAAATACTTTCAGTGTTTCAGTCTGCTTGTGGCCTCGTGTTGGTGTTGCCTGATTGTGCAGAACTATGAAAGTAGCTGTATTAACAAAATATGCAACAGAAAAAGAATAAAAATAGTAGAATTATGAAGAAAAAGGAAGAGGAGAAAAGACAAAGGTGACAGTGTCATGACCAAGTACGCCAGCACAGGAGCATTTTAGTCTGTTTGTTTGAAGGTCTGTAGCATTAAAAAGAAACATCATAGAATCATTGCATTGTTTGGATTGGTAGTGACTTTTAAAAGGTCTTGTAGTCCAATTCCCCTGCAATAAGCAGGGACATTTTCGACTATATCAGGTTACTCAGAGCCCCACCCAGTCTCACCTCAGATGTTCCCACTGTGCCAGTGTTTTACCACCCTGGTAGTTAAAAACTTCTTCCTTATATGTAATCTAAATTGACACTCGTTATGTTTAAAACCGTTGCTCCCTGTCCTATTGCTACAGACCCTGCTGAAAAGTTTGTCCCTGTCTCTTTTTTAAGTCCCTTTAAGTACCAAGAGGCTGCAGTAAGGTCTCCCTGGAGCCTTCACTTCCTCAGCCTGAAAAACTCCAGCCTTTGCTCACAGGCATCTCACAGGAGAGGTGCTCCTGCTCTCTGATCATGTCTGTGGTGTCTGTGCTGTGCTGAGGAGCCCAGAGTTGGATACAGTGCTCCAGGCAGGGTCTCATGAGGGCAGATAGAGGGATGGAAGCTCCCTTGAGCTACTGGTCATGCTTCTTTTCCTGCACTCCAGGGTATGATTGGCTTTCTGGGCTGCAAGCACACAATGCTAGCTCCTGTCATCATCTCAACTGTCTTCCTATATCTGTCAGGAATTAACAATTCTTTATGTGGTCACCATTTCATTTTGTCCACTGAATTATCCTTATTGCTTGGGGTTACAGTTTTTAGACAATGAGACAAGAAATGGTGTGCCTTGAAAAGTAAGCATTTGGATCTGGGCCTTTGTAAAGGTGAGGTGATCCCACAGTAAGGCTGTAACAAGAAATGGCAGGTTTTATGTGGCAGGCATGCCAAACATTGTTTCCCAGGACTCCTAAGCTAGTGTTGGCACCTTGGTTGGTTCCTGCTCTATTGTAAGCATGCCTATTTTAAAATGTGTGTAGTTCTCCTCCACCTGAGAAGCTGGTGACCCAGGCACTGGCACAGTGACAAGTGGCTGTAATTACACAAAATCTGGTAGTGTATTAAATGCAGAACAGCAGAGTTGGATTCAGTGTTGAACTGAAGTGGGGGATGATTGACTGATGGAGTGGTTTGCTTGTGGAATCTCCTTCCTTGGAGGTGTCCAAGACTCAGTTGGATGTGGTCCCACACAACCTGATCTTATTAGACATGCTTTCAGCTGGGGTTGAGTTCAATGGATTACAGAGGTTCCTTCCAACTTGAATTATTATTTGATGCTGTGAAGGGGCAGTTTGTACCTAGGACTCAGTGTGCCAGGCTCCCCACAGAATCCAGGGGGTGTCTTCCTGCTGGCCTTGCCCATGGAGTGTGGAACCCCCCAGGAGGAAGTTTCTGCCTGCCAAGCAGAAGACAAGCTTCTTTTGGTGTTCCTGTTACTTCCACAGACTTGCAAATTTCTGATTTTGATCTGAAACTCTAGCACCCACCTAATCAGTTCATTTCATAGACAGCAAGAGGCTTTTGTTTGCATGAGCTTTTAGATTTGTACTGAGAGAAAAACACATGTGCCATACGTTTTTTGTTCCCTGTCATTTCTGTTCTGCTTCACTGAGAGTGGCTGAGACTGGCTTGAAGTCTGGAAAACAACTGTCAAAACAAAAGCAGGAAATAGAGTATGTTTGTGCTTACCCTTTTCTCATTGTTGCAGTATGGAATCCACTTCTTTGGCAGATGAACTGAAAGGTGCCTCCCTTCACACTCAGAAATCACCAGCTCTCTGAACTTCCTAGGAGTTCCTGTTTTCTTTGGCTCACATCATCTTCAGCAGCGGAGGTTTTGCAATTATAATTTAGTTCAAGTTTTGTCCTATCTGTGAGCCAGAAAACCTTGTTCTGCATTTTGGTTTGTGTGGTTCAGGTAGCTATAGGGAACAGTAACAATTACAAGTGCTCCATAAGTCACCTCTTCTCAGGAAAGCCTGGGAGCCCAGCAGAACACTCAGAGCCTGCAGCAGGAGGTGCCGTGCATGGACTGAAAGGTGATTTGAGATTGCAGTGTCTTTGAGAGGGGACTCTTCAGACTAGAGTAATTTTTAATGGTGAGGTTTGGTTGGTTTCTTGTGTTTTTTGTTTTCTTTTTTTTTTTTTTTTTTTTTTTTGAATGATTCATCTACTAGCCTTTCTTAATTTCTTGTTAGAATGTTGTGGTCAGACTGTATCCATAAATATCTATAATTGTAAACTAACTTTTTTGTAATGGGAGATTGTGAACAGCTCTAACTATATTGACAGAGACATAAAACTGAATTGATGAGTATATCTATCTGTGGTGACAGGTTATTAATAGAAATTGCAATCAAGCTGGACTTGTGACTGTATTAAGAACACTGTTTTTCAAAGCTGATACCAAATCACAGTTATCTGAATATGTGGTATCTTGAGTTGATTTTTGTTGTGCACAAGTGCTGTATTACGGGAGGGAAATAATTTGCTCATTTCACTGTGGTGTACCACATCGTTTTGTGCTCCATTTCATTGAGAAATCCTTGATCATCTTATAAATCTTGGTTTTTGAGATGAAGTTTTAAAGTATATTACTTTTTGTAGAGTGATAGGGAAGATGAGGGAGGCAACATACATACGTTTAGACCTCTTCAGTCTTTTTCAGATACCTGCAACAAATACATCAATTTTTCTGCTTCCTTTGTGTTTGGTTTCTGTAGCCTAGAACTTGTTGGACTTTGGTCTTTTGAGGACCTCTACTAATTAAAGAGGATTAAAGAAAATTAAAACCAGATTTTGCAGATTAGAACAGGCATTCAAATCTTGTTGAGGGTTACTTTATTCAGAAACTGCAGTTGCACAAGGCAGTCTGCTAAATAGAAGATATTTGGGAGAATTTTTGGCATATGTAACCTGAAGTGCTGTGGAACTGCAGTTAGTGAGGAGATCAAAGTTCCATTTTCATGCTGAAGTTTTCTGGCCCTTTGTTGGTGGAGAAGTGTCTGCCTGGGCTGTGTTTGAGACTTGTTTCCTGCAGCCCTGGCAATTGCATACCATGCATTCAATGCATAGTTAATTCTACATGAAGTGTTTCTATCTGCAGGACAGTTCCTAGGAAGCACAGGCAAGAAAGGAAGATAAGTGTGTTTGTATTTGTTACAAGTTTGTTTAAAACTGTAGTCAGGGCTTCAGTTTGAAGTAGAAAGCCAAGTTCTCTCAATCACTGAGGGCTGGAAGTGCCAGTGAGGCATGATCTTTGTAATTTTTTGGTCAGCATTTAAAGAGTTAATTGCTGTTTGTATTTTTTAATCTTTATAATTCATAATTAATAGACTTGATTAAGATGGTAGTCAAGGTTCTGCTTATTTTACTGGCGAATTTCATATACAGGAAACTCACAGGCTTTAACTGTTCTCAGGTTTTTCTCCTGTCCCCCACCTCTTCCTCCATAAATTATTTGGTACTTGTAGATATAACTTGCCAGTGCTGGTAAGAAACCTTAACATTTCTGCACAGAAAAGTTATATAAATAATAAATAATTCTTTCTTAAATATATATTTACTGTCAAGTGTTTTCTCTTCCTATGCAAATACTGAGTGTGTTAAATTCTGAAAAAAAATGATGCTTTGTGACCTGCTGTAATTTGGACAAATAAAATATTCATTTTTCTCTCAATAGAAAATTTTTAGAGCTGGGGATACTAACCAGGATGGACAGCTGGATTTTGAAGAATTTATGCAGTATCTTAAAGAACATGAGAAAAAGATGAAACTGGCATTTAAGAGCCTGGACAAAAACAATGATGGTATACTTTGATTTATTTTATATGTTCAAACATTGTTTGAAGAAACTGCATTAAAAGTAGTGTAACTTATATTTGTCTGAACTGGAGCAAAAAGTTGTGAATATAGAATCCTTACTTCTTTTCCTTAACATGATCATAATTGAAGTTTGCTATAGATTGAAAACAAAATGATTAATTATAGTCTTTATTCTTTCTATTTTCTCCAAGTCCACTGAACTGGGGTTCCTTCTTCCCCAGATGGAGAAACTGTGAGGAAATTTCTGACTATTTCTAACTATTAAAGATAAACCAATTTTTAACTAACTGTATATTTGCGTCTCATTTGCTTCGTCCTTGTAGTAGACAATCAAAACACATCATCTGTGGTAAGTTGATTTTTAAATCATCTTTGCAATTATTCAGCTGTTACAATGAGCTCCAAGGTGCTATGTTTATTAAGATCCGTGTTTTAAATGTGTATCATCTTTATTTTAATGTTTCAAGGAAAAATTGAAGCCTCAGAAGTTGTCCAGTCCCTCAAGATATTGGGTATAAACATTTCAGAAAAACAGGCAGAAAAGATCCTGCAAAGGTCAGGAATTATTATTTTTTGAGGCAGCTTAATCTTCCTTGTATTGTTAATTTTTATATTGTTCTGTTTCTGAGAGGGGGATAAATGGGATTATGACTTTGAAGGGTGTTGGTAGCTACTATTGGAGCATCTGGTTCTGGGAGGAGAATGTTGCTTTATTTCTTTGTAAATGTTGTTGATAGAAAGAAGCACTGTTTTATGTCTTTAAATGGAATAGGACAGATGCACTTGGATAAGAGAAGCATAGTATTGAAAGACCATGGCAGATTCAGCCTAGAAGTCACTATATGGAATTGCATATGGAATTGTTATTGATGTGATAACCCAAGTTAAAAAAAGGAGGGGGAAGAAAAAGCAGAAAACCAGAACAAAACCCCACCATTACTATTTCCTTATATAGTTTTGTTCAATTTCTTTTCAGTATTGATGCTGATGGGACCATGACAGTGGACTGGAATGAGTGGAGAGATCATTTTATGTTTAATCCAGCTACAGACATTGAAGAAATAATTCGATATTGGAAACATTCCACTGTAAGTTCAACTTGTCTTTTAACCTAGTGCAGCTCTTAAGTTCATCTCTGCTGTGTTAATTTGTGATATTGAGTACAACAGCTTCACACTTGTTATATTTCAGGTGTATCTGTATTGTTTGGTTTTCCTTTTCACTTCATGCTCTCCCATTTACAAGCAGGATTGTATCAGATGAGTTCCTTCTGAATGAAGGAATTGCAAATAATTATCAGTAAATCTTAAGACAGAATCTTTTTTCTCTTTTGGAGATATTTCATAGAAAAATAATAACTACAATATTAAATCTTTTTCTTTGTACATTAAAATACGATTGGATTTGTTGAAACAACTTATATAGACATTTTAACTGTTTCTTAGGTTGAAATTAATATTTGCAGTTATATAGTATCATTATAATTATCATAAAATCACTGGTGTCTTTACTGGTGATTTTCTGTGCACATCATGCTCTTTTGTGCCATAGAATTTCAATATTCAGAATATACAGCAACAGGTTATCCACTATGCAGAGAAATTTTTAAAGTTTTTATTGAATGGAACTGTTGACACCTCAGTGACTGATTTTTAAGAGCAATAATAAAGTAAGTAAACCAACAGTAATCCTATTTGCTAAATACCCTTCCTGTAGATCATTGGAGGAAAAAAAGTAAGGTTAGATGCCTTTGAATATACTGAGACCATTTATATCTCCAGGGATTAGTCAGCATTTCCATAATAAAAAACACGTTATGAGATCTGAGATCTTTGAGTGTTTGACACTGTACAACCTCAGTTCAGGAATGCCTACCAAAAGGGAGTTAGCTCCCTGTTTGCTGAAGACAGCACTTGAAGCACTGCTCTGAGATCAAATAGTCCTGGTCCCAGCTTACATCGTGGAAAAAAACCTTTGCTGTAATAAAATGCTCCTTACTATTATTAAATATAAGATCTGTATTTTTCTTTTTTTATTATGGAATGTCATTAGTTGCCCCCAAGAAACAACTGAGGGAGTCTCCTGTGATCTTAGTGTTGCAGTCAGCTGATGACCCAGTTATCACAGCAGGCAAAATCCAGCAACACAGCTGGTCTTGGAGATAAGAGCAGATGTGAGACCTCCCAGCCTGGCTGGCATTAACAGACAGCTCTTACAATTCTGTTTTTATTATATAATTGCTATCAGACTCTTCCAAGCAGATAGCTACAATGGCATAGAATTATTATGTGGCCTGTCTGTTATAAACACTCTCAAATTTATCTTTCTTTTTTTTCCTTAGTTGTGTTTAGGTCTTGGTACACACAAGGTTTAAACCCTGGTAGATATGCATAATACCTCTTAGAACACTGAATTTATGTTTTGAGAATTTTGATTGATCTTTTGACGTTTCCATGTAGCTGAGCAACTGATGACACCTTATTTTGAAACCTCAAATGTGAGAAAGATGAAAGGGTTTTCCAATTAATCTATTCTGTGTTCAATATCCAGAATAGTTGGTGCTTATCCTCTGTGTCCAGTGGCTTTATTTACACTCTTCATTCTGCAATTTTTGTCCTAAATGACCAGGACAGTATTCTGTCTACTAACAGAGAGGGAATGCAGCATAAATTAGGGATATAATGTCTACAATTAAAATCAATGGTAGTTCAAAGGTTTATCAGTTAACACACTTTCTGGTGTTAATAACCTATCAGTTATTAATACATTTTTGTTCTTTTTATACATTTAATTTATGTGTAATAGCAGATTTGCATTATCTACAGTGTACTTTTTCTCGTGCATCATGATTATAGGTTGCACTTAAGAGCAAAAGTGACATGTGAGATTTCATAGTGTTATGCCTTAGTTTTGTCATTAATATCTGTTAATGTTGTTCTTTGATCAAATCCAGTGAAAATACAAACATGTCCCCCCTTAGTGAAATTTCAGACTTTTATAGCTGAAAAACGTGATTAAATGTGTCTTTGAGTATAACGGATGATAAGAAAATCTATAGGGCATTTGTCAAACTTTTCATTTCGTAGGATAATACACAACAGTTACCAGAAATAGAATATTCTGATCTATCAGCTCTTAAAACCCTGCTTTAAAATGTTGAGCAATGTGGGGGAAGGAGACATCCCACATGTGTGAATAAATTACCGTGAGAGAAATCTCGTGTTAGCAACCTTAGGAGATTACCAAACTAATCCCACAAGACTGTCTGGTGAAAGGTTAGCTGCAACATCTAAGCATTTAGTGCTGACTTTAAAGGACTGCTGATCATGACAGAATGTCTTTGCTTGGGCCGTACTCAAGGAGGAAATTTGTTGTAATTTTTAATGACGATGGTGCAGTCTTTGAAATGGTGGGTCTGTGGTGTTACTGCTCAATATCTATGTAGAAGGCACTTAAAGCTGCTTTTCATTGAATAGCAATGCATAGCAAGTTAATTATAGAATGTAAATTAGAGATATTTGTAACTAGCACTTTATTTGCACATTCTTAGGTAATATATTAATTTGGAAGTAGAACTGTGGATAAAACTGAGGTGATGGAATGAGTTATTTGCACATCTTTACTTTGGATTCATAAAGGTACTGGACATAGGAGATAGCTTGACTGTTCCAGATGAGTTCACAGAGGAAGAGAAGAAGACTGGGCAGTGGTGGAAGCAGCTCTTGGCAGGAGGAGTGGCTGGTGCTGTCTCTAGAACAGGTACAGCACCCTTAGATCGCCTTAAAGTCATGATGCAGGTAGGTGCAATGTTCAACAATTTATTGGTTTCCAGGGTATCACTTCAGGTTTTAGAGATCTGTTGGGAAAAAAATTGAGGGCCAAGGTCGGTGTTTAAATTGCAGATGTCTTGCTATGGTTTGACAATTTCGATTTTTTGTGTTGATAAAAATGGTATTTTTCATTGTGTTCTTATTTGTGGGAAAAAATGTAAGCAAAATGTTATGGTACTAGTGCTACTTAGATTTTTTCAATCGTGCATATGGTTTCGCTAGTTGATATATTTAGTCAATTTAATACTGATGTGTTTTATAATTAATCAGAGCAGTGTTCTCTATTGTGACTTTGGTTTTGTTTTTTTTAGGTTCATGGTTCAAAGTCAAACAAAATGAATATAGCCAGTGGCTTTAAACAAATGTTGAAAGAAGGTGGTGTCCGATCCCTTTGGAGGGGGAATGGTGTAAATGTTGTGAAAATAGCTCCTGAAACAGCTATTAAGTTCTGGGCTTATGAACAGGTAGGATGATAAATCAAGAATGAAAATAATGCTAAATAAATTCCTAAATCACTCTCACTGTTCATTATTGGCACTGTTTTGTTATATAGGACTTGTTGTCATGGTTGGGGATTTTGTCATAGTAATTTGAGTGACTTTCAGATTTAAAATAGTCTATGGAATATTTACTATTAGGCAGATTTTACTGTTGTATTATAAGCAGTGCAAATAAATGATATCTGTTAGATGTTTTAGACTGTCCCTGATTCTGCATGGCTTTGTGTGGAGTGCTGCATTAACATCTAGATTGTTGCTGCAAAGTGACAGGCAAAAACTTGGCACATTATGCTAGCTGAGCTTACAGGGGATCCATTTAAAGTCAAATATCACAGTGCTCATGTGTGTATGCTATGTATGATGCCCTCATCCTGGATTTCAGAGTTATATTTACCTCTGAATCAGCTTTAAGCATCATGTTAAGGCCTAATCCTCCTTTGGAAAATGAACTCCCATTCTGGTGTATTTAAATGAGCTTTATTTTTGCTCTGTGGGGCTTGCTAGTGCCTCAAATAAGACCAAATGAGTATACTGCACATCTCTGTACAAAGAGGAGATAAACCCAACAAAATATCAAATAAACTTGGGGATGTTGCAAGACTGAACAGCAGATTTTGGTGCCACAGAGTAACCTTGGGCACATTATTCTTTACTCATGGAATGACACACTATGTACAGTGCTCAGAGTGCTTCTGTGAAATTGATAGTTGATCTTTCATTCTTTGATTGGACAACTGGATCTGCAAGTGAATTTGGTTCCTCTTTGTTTTCTGGAGTTCTTAGTGTAGGTACCCTTGAGTTGGCTGTTTGCAGAACGCCTGATGGTACTGTGGGTGACTGAGGTATTTAATCTAAGAATTCTTACAGGCTGGAATGTTTATTGTGTGCTGGAGAATCTTTTTGGGTTAATGTAAATGCATGAAAAACTAAGAATGGCTTGAAAAGACATATTTTGCTATACTCTTGCCTTTTATAATAACTCTTGCCACTCCTAAAAACATGTGTTTATTTGTGTTTTAACTATACAGTATAAGAAGATACTCACTAAGGATGATGGAAAGTTAGGCACTGTTGAAAGATTTGTATCTGGTTCTTTGGCTGGAGCAACAGCACAAACTTCTATATATCCCATGGAGGTAAGATAATCTGCTTCCATTGGAGCCTGCAAAATGTTTGATTTGTTTCCTAAGTAAACCCCATTTTGCTCTTGAAATTATTGTAAAAATTACTCTCTAGTCTAATATCCTAATTTATTTTTATTTTGTACTTCCTTTCAGACTTTCAGTGCTAGGCATTTTAGAATATACTATGTTCTAACTGATTATTGTAATTTTTCCATATATTTTGCTGTATAATATTTTTTAAAACAATCTTTAAATAAAACCTGGTGCAGGAAAAAACACCACCCAAGAACATTTAAAATTCAGTATGTATTCAAGCCTTTTGTAAACTGGGCATAAATCCTTTTCCTACTATATGTAAGCAAGGAATGGTCTTGTCTGTTCACTTGTGTTGTGTTGTGATGGGAAGCTGTGTCTGATAAGGGAGCAGTGTGGGGAAGGATGTGACAGCTCCAGCTCGGGCTGGGTGGATTGGCTGCTCTTTCCCCTGTAGGACATACCTCTAGATGGTGCTGCATATTGCAGTTTAACTAGTGTTCATGTATTAACTGCTCCAGTGTAACTGCTTACACACCATTTCACAGAAACAGGATGTATTTTCTTTACTGCTGGTTCCCCAGAAGGTTTATCACTTGTGCAGAATAGATGATGGGGTTGGGGCTAAACCAATACTAACATCAAGTTTGGTAGTAATGGCAAAGGTAACTTAAATAGCTTTTTCATGGGTGAGGATTTCAGTAGGAATGGAACTGTTTTTCATTGCTGAAGTGATAATAATCCCTTTAAAGAGCATCATTGCTATTCCAGAGGGTGAATCCCAGCTGCCCTGAGTACAGAGATGAGTTAAGTTAGGGAAGAACTGAAACATGATGTAGATTGTGTGGATTACACGGATGAGTGCAGACAAGGGAATTGTTCTACAATATCTTCTGGCCTTCCTCACTAAGAGAGGGTACTGTCCTAGAAGTGTGTTTAGGATGTTTCTAGAGAGAAAAAACATGTGCCAGGAAATTCTTGAGGAAGATGTAGTCTTGTGAAGCTTTAAAGACAAAATTGTTGCTCAAGAAACTTCCTCTGCAGTTTCTTTTGGATGCTGTTAATAATTTCTTTGTCCTAGGATGCAGTACAGACTTACTTGCATTATTAATCAGGTGCTGGGTTTCAGTAGTGAGACAATCCTTATGTTCTTCAACTATCTCTCTGTCATACTCTTCGAAATATTTTCTTAATATTCTTTAGTGTTCCCAGACCAGAAGTACATCTGCTAGCATGTTAGTACTCTCACTTGTGCCTTAGCTAATACTTCTATTGAATATTGCCTACGCTGTTGCCTTCAAGTTGATCAAGTAACTGCCTGTTTTAATCAAGAAAATAAAGCTAAAATGCAATTTTAAAAGGCTAAGAATTTGTAAGCTAGTGTATAAGTAATGTGTGGTGCTCTGCCCCAAGATCAGAACTTGAAGAAGCCTGCTGCTAACAAGGCCTTATCAGTAATCAAAGGAGATTTGCTGCACCTAAGTGCAAAGCAGGTCTAGAGAATTGAATAAGCAGAGATATACCGTGTATCTAAATTAGATTAATAAATAGGTGTGTAATTAAGACTGCTATTTTTTCACCTTTTAGGTTTTAAAGACCAGATTGGCTGTGGGTAAAACAGGGCAATATTCTGGGATGTTTGACTGTGCTAAGAAGATTTTAAAAAGAGAAGGTCCAAAGGCCTTCTACAAAGGCTATATTCCTAATATTCTGGGTATAATTCCTTATGCTGGCATTGACCTTGCTGTTTATGAGGTGAGTTTAGATCACTGAATGCATGTAGCTGTCATTAATTAATTTACAAAAAGTGTAAATATTTTTTAGGATGTCTGTATTATTGTACTATTACAGTTGGTTCAATTTTAAAAAGAGAAATGAGACTTTCCATTAATGCTACTAGACCTCAGTGTTTCTGTTTGCCCCTCTTGAGGAGTGCCTGGGTAGATGGGCTCTTCCATGCAAGGGTATCAAGCAGGAAATGTGCTATGAGAGGATTATAGAGACCTTGGCAGTACCACAAGCTTTCATACTTACCTAACCTTTTTAGACTGGAACATACCCATTTTAGAGGAAATATGTGCCTTTAAAAGGATATTCATATTATGATAGTTTATACATTCTTTTGCCAGTTGTGAGGTTTATGAGTGGATTATATTAACTTGAATTCCTTGTGTGTCTTTGCATGTCACCAGAATTCTTTCTGGCTGACACAGCTTTTCTGAGGAGCTTTAAACATGTCGTTCCTTTCCAGAGAAACTGGCACCTATTTCACCCACCAACAATGCTGAAAGTCTTTTATCTACCTTAGATAATACTTATTGCTCCAAAGTGTGTTAAATAACTCAGATGCACAGGCTAATTTTTTTATAGTCTAGACAAATTTTTTTTTGACACTGCATTAGTAATCACCAAAACTTCTTGCACAAATATTTTCAAAGCTGTATGGAATTTCTTTTCTACAGTTTGCATCCTTGTTTCTGCATGGGATGATATGCACAGCTGTGTGAGCTTTTGCTGCACCCTGTGGGGTGCTGAGTTGTTTTCCTGCTCCTGTCCCCAAAGTATTGCAGGTGCATGGGCACTTCCCTGCTGCTGGATCTTTTAAGGATTTCTTTTCTAGGTACTAACTCTCATAGTCTGGTTGAAGTTCTTCCCTGTGTGCCAAGGTGTTTACCTGTGCCCTTCAAGCATGTAGGACTGGCCCAGTAAAACTGGTGCTTTTCAGGACTGAGCCCTTAGGATTTGTTATGAATAAAGTAGCATTTGTTTACCTTTGGGAATGCAGATCTCTTGTCTTACTGTTCAATTTTATACCTTGGCAGCTCTTAAAGAGTACGTGGCTAGAGCACTATGCCTCGAGCTCTGCAAACCCAGGTGTGTTTGTGTTGTTGGGGTGTGGCACCATTTCCAGCACATGTGGGCAGCTGGCCAGTTACCCTCTCGCTCTCATCAGAACACGCATGCAGGCTCAAGGTGAGTTCTCTTCTACTGAAAATGCTTCTGTGTGGTCACATGAAAATTATATAATGTGGGATAGCTCTAGCAGAGACATAGGAATGAAAAAAAAAACTTTTAAAAATTAAGGATGTATCTGGAAAACTCTTCTTAATGTTGGTCCCTTCTCCTTCTTGCCCCCAACACTCTTGTTCTTCATACTCAATTTAAAAAGTAACATTTCAAGCATTGGTGCTTTGTATATTCTGAGAGCCCCATTCCATATAAGACTACCAGAAACATCCCCTCTCATAGTCTGGAAGCATTCTTCTAAACTTTACAATGCTTTCTAAATTTTAGAGATGAAATTATAGGAATTGAACTGTCTTGTGAGGGTAGAAAGCAATGTTTGCTCTGTAGGACATTTCATAAGTATAGTTTCATAGTTGAGATTTTTGTTTGATAGGTTTCTGCACAGACTTAAGGATGGGAACCTAGATTTCCAAAGGAACATAGGTGGATAATGCTTTCCACTGGGATTTAGACACGTGGATATCTCCCAAATGTCTGGGATTAAAAGATCTCTTTTCAGTGGACTGAGAGAGTAGGTTCATGATCCAGATGTTTGATACTTGCTCAAGAATTATAATATTACTAGAACTGTTTTATAACACATTATCTTTTTGTTCTAGCCTCAGTGGAAGGAGCTCCACAGCTAAACATGGTTGGTCTCTTTCAAAGAATTGTTGCTACAGAGGGACTCCGAGGACTTTATAGGGGCATAGCCCCTAATTTTATGAAAGTGCTTCCAGCTGTCAGCATCAGCTATGTTGTATATGAAAAAATGAAACAGAATTTGGGAATAGCATGAAATGAAGGAAAAAAGTGAGATGCTTCTAATACTGTTGGAAAAACCAGAACAATGTTTTCTCAAGTAATCTGCTCTCATAATTAGAGGCAGATCTTTATAGAGAGATGCTGCAACTTCCACATTTGCCCTTAAGTGGGAAGAAACTTTCTTAAATTTTAATTCACCATTTTTAAACAGATACCTATATTGCACTTTAAAATGTCACTGAGATGAAAAGAAAATATCAAGAAACTGTCTTTAAATCAGCAGTATATTTTTATTTTTAGGAAATCATGCATGTTTTACTCATCGGGGTTTTTAAAATTTGTTCTTTCTATGTGTATTTGTCTTGGATCAAACCAAAGGTAGGAGAAGTTTATACTGCCTTGATACTGAATATATGAAAGTGACTTTTTGTTTTGTCACGCTGCCTATACTCAAGCAATTCACAGGCGACATTTTGCATGCCTAGAAGTGAGCACTTTTTTACTTTTGGAGACTGAATATTAAGTTCATAAGAAATGGGATCTTGGATACACACAATGATGGAATAACACATTAAAATGTAGCCCATCACCTTTGTCTTCAGGCAAACCTTTTTTATTTTTCATTATTTAAAGAGCCTGACAAACTGCTGTTTTGCAGTATTGGAATACCTCAAATGGATTTACACGGTATTTTTGTAATACAATCAGCAATTTTGATAACTTGCTTCACTGAACCTGCTTTTCATTGCACTTGTAAATGTCAGCACCATTAACCATGGCAAAATTTGGGTTACAGCTGCATGTTTTATAGGACCATAATAACAAAGGAACAAAAAAAGCTTGGATATTAGATCCATTCCATACAAGTGCAAGCTCCTATTTAAAAATAGGATGGAGGATCCAGTATGAAGCTGGTAGTAATTGCAGCACAGCCAGTGGCAGAGCTGTTCATAGCTGCCTTGGGAACAGGAATGCTTCTCATTTTGGACTCTTAATTCTTTCTCTTATTCAGAGGGCTACATCCACTATGTGCTTTTAGCCAGTAGAGAATTGCATTATGTAGTAAAGGTTTTTTACAGTTTTGTCATGCAAGATCAGTCTTCTGTGCATGCTGGCTGTGGGTATGAAATTGGGATAATAAAATACTGAAGTGTTTTGTCCTGGTGACCAAGTGGCAGTGCTGACCTCAGGTGCCCATCAGATTGATGTTAATGTAGCATGCAAAGCATGCACATAGACCTGTTAGTCCTTGAGAAACAGCTCCTCCTCAAAAAACTAAGTAGACCTTCCTCAATGCAGAAAATTTGGTATTTCCATGGACAAGTCCTGACTTCCTTTTTTTTTTTTTTTTTTTTTTTTTTTTTTTTTTTTTTTTTGTCTGTGTGGAGGGGCACACAGTTGCCTTCAGGCCTGAACACTGAAATAGATTAACAATTATTACCAGACTCATTTGTTAGGCTTTTTCTGCTTTCTGTAATGTGTAGTGTCTTAATCTTAGTAAATTCGGGATTATACTTATGTTGACCTTCTAAAAGCAACTGCTCTTAGACCACTTTCTGAAATTGGATTACTGAAGGAAGAACTTTATTCTGTTAAGGTCATTAAGGGTCTTCTCTTTAATTCTTTCTTCTTTTTTTTGGGTGGGCATGAGGGGTGCATGGTTTTTTTGTTGTTTGTTTTTTTTAAGCAGACAAATAAGCAAGCAAGCAAAAATAACTGCCTGAATCTCCCTTGTTCTACATATGCTTTGGGCCATATTTTTTAAACAGCAATCACGGGCAAATTTGTGTTCAGTGCTTCCATGGCTGGTGTTTATTCTCCATAAACTGATAGATTGCAATTCCATAAAATCTGTATTATAAATTTTTTTGTCACATTTCAGAAAATGGCAGCTCTAGCTGTATTTTGGCCTTCCCTTTAGGGAAACGTTGGACTTTGCACTTTAGAAAAAAAAAGTCATTCTGTCCAAATCATTTATATGTATAATGCCTTTCTGATCTGAGTTTTTCTTGGTTTTGCCAATATCTTTGTACCTTGGGATTTGTGAGATCAGTTGCTGATAATTTTGTTTGACTGCGACCAATAATCAAATGTATTGTGTGTGTGATGTAAAAATGACTTTAGCATTTCTATCTTCCAGACTTGTTCCATTTTGTTTATAGTGTGCAAGTGCCATTATGAGTATTGAAATTATGGTGACCCTTTCAAATGTTGAAAAGATGAGCTATTTCAGATTTGATTTTTCATTATGTGCCTTGATGATGACTGTGTTCAATTGTGTATTCTTTGTCTCTTCAATGTGTGTTTACCTTTCTAGCTCTATAAAACTACCAGTTTCTAATAAATCTTCATTTCCTTATTTAGCTGGAGTGTGCTGATGTGTTTTTTTCAAGGTCTGATAGATGACACTTCTTTATTGCATTATATGCATAATACTCAATGTAAAAAATGAAGGCAATTGATCTAAAAATAGGTTTCAGACTAGACTATGCTTTGCTATTACACTGATACTTGAAAACGGTTTGAGATAAGTTGATTGTCATCCTGTTTAAAATGGTTTCATTGCTTAATGGAAGACCACATGTTTAATATTTTTGATTATTCATTGAACAATATTAGCCAATGATTTGCTTCTATGTGTGTTGTGTGACAGAACCCTTAATAATCAGGGACAAACATACTTGCTTGTATTACTGCTGGTCTTCCTTTGTTGTTAATCTCACTTTTTAGTCCAAGGATCAATATAAAATCTTTTCAAGATAATTGACTTAATTTAGTCTGCATGTGTAGCATGGCTATGCTAGTAAAAGCTTGTTAGCAGCCAATTTTGACAACTCCTTTTGAGTTTTTCACACCAATTCTTCAAATGCTAAATATAAATAAATTAGAGGAAGCTTTTCTTGTTTCTAATTGTTGCAAATACTGTTCTTGTAACATAAGATTTAGAAGTTTTCTTTTAAGTAATGGAAGAGGTAGAGGCACAGTGTATGATTTCTGACTAAGTGAACAATTCGACACTCAATTTGACTTGAGGCAAGAATGCTTTTAACTCCAAGTGCTCTGTAAGAATACCCCAGAAGGGAAAGATTATTTGTTTTTGCTTCAAGATGTATGTGGAGTGTGACAGGTATTCAGTACCATTAACACTAGAAAACACTGCAGAAATGGCATGAAATCTGAAATAGTGCTGCCAGTTTGTCTTTCCCTCTTGTCTGTGGTAGGCTTCCTGGCAGGATATGCTGCTGCAGCAGGGACATTCCTTACAGTAGCACCAGCCTGGCCCAAGCTGCCTGGCACACCTGCCTGTGGGAAGGTGAACTGTGTGTTGAAAGGCTCTCGGCAGCTTTCCCTTCTGCCAAAGAATGCCTGGTGAGCCTGGGTGTGGGCCTGCCTGGTGCCCAAATTAGCCTTCAGAGGCCCAGGCTGAGGTGACTTCTGTCCTTTCCTGCCTTGCTTCACAGCTCTGAGCTGGCTGCACTTGCTGGTACAGGCAGGATGTATTGGCAGCTTTCTCTTCGTGCCTTTCTGATATTTAATGGTTGGATAAGGTACATCAAGAAGTGTGTTACTGTAAGTGCTACTGCCATATATAAATTACTAAAATATCAAGGATGTCTCAACCTGCAGGCTATTTGCTGTGCAAGGAAGTGTGCATTTTAAATGCTTCCCCTTCTGATGCCAGCGTTGTCTTGGGAACGGCTTTTAGGACTTGAATTAAAACAAGCTAACTGATCCTAAACTACATTGTGGAGAACATAATTGATAAGAACTGGATATTTAACAGAGAGTGATTTTGGAATATTGACAGTTCTGGTGTATAACTTAAGTCTAGCTTCTAAGCCCTCGTGGTGTCTGAAAATGCGTAGAAATATTACTTCTTTTGTCAATATTTGTCCCTGGTAAAAATTCTGTGTTTTGGCAACTGAATAAATGCTTGAGTATTGTGCACCCAAACTCTTACACCTTGCATCTGCTTCGCTAAAGGGCTAACAAAGAAGTCTGTTATGTACTGTGTAAGTTTTTTAGTCTGTGTACACATATCCATTTACATCTATTTATGTATATTAATGTATAGAACCTTTTCTTCTTTGCACCAAATTTGTTCATCTCCTTTGTGCAGCAGCAGCTGGAGCAGCTTCTAGAATGGCCTTTTTTACTTGAACACTCTTGGAGCCCTGAAACTGCTCTCACTGCAGAGCTTTTCTCTGCAAGCTTGAAGTAGGAAATGGAGAAGTAAGCTCTCTTAAATAATGTGCCAGTGGTACGCTAAAATCCAGAAGGGTTTGTCCCCCCTAGGCTCATGTGAACTGGAATATCTAGTGCCCATCCCATGAAGTAGGGGTTGGCAAAAGCCATTGGCTAGCACGGTGGGAGTACAGTAGATGACCTTTTGGATGGGTTCTGCCATTTTAAACTAAGCTTTTTGTTAACATACTTGACCTGTAGTTTAGCTCTTGCTGAGGCTCTGATATGGAAGCACTCACATTCTCCCTAAAGCAAATGCCATGGGTTTTAAGTGTTACAAATTCGTGTATGAGCCACTCTCTCCTCTTCCAGCGTGAGCAGCCCCTCTCCTCTGAGCTGTGTTTGCAGAGTTGTGCAGGCTCAGACTGCATTCCAGCAGTGCCATCTACTGTCCTCTCCTGACACCCATTTGTGAGGAGCACGGCTGTCAGGCTCGACGTTTGAGTTCATTCCCTGCAGTTATCGTCACAGCAGAGGAAAAGCAGTTTATAACAGTGCTGGATAAGCCCAGCTAAGCCGTGTTTTTTATCACAGAACCATGGAATCTGTTGGCTTGGAAGGGAGCTGTTGAATTGCTGTTAACCCTGGCAATGGCTCTGTGATGGCATGTCCCTGCAGCCTTCCCCATGCCTCCATCCCATGTGTGTTGCAGTTTGGGAATAGGGCCATCTTGCTTTCCCTAATTAAACAAATCCATTAACTTAACCAGCTTGCTGTGTAGAAGCAACAGCCTCTGCCTCTTCCAGCAGTTCCATTCATTGCATTGATACCAGTTTTACAGGTGATTTATGTATATTTGCTCTACCTAACCCTACTAGGTTAACATAGTATAGCTTCATGGATTTTTAAGTCCACACTCTTAGCCCCTTTTATAGCCTCCTCTGATGCCAATTAGCTTCATTAAATTGCTTCAGTGTGTCTCTGTATCTGTCACATTCATTCCTTCCAGTGTAAAAAAACCTAAATAAGCCTTTCAAATAGTTGGGGCTGGACAATAACTGACTAAAGGAGAAGTTCGGAGGCTGGGGTGTTTTAATAGGACTTGGTTTACAAATAGGATTTCTGAGTAATCTTGGTGGTACAGATTACTGTCTCAATCCTGGCAGTAGCTCTGAAGTCATCTTTCTGAAAATAGATGCATATAAAAAATGTCACCTTTGCACAATAAATTCTAAAGCTAGGAATTCAGATTCTGTATGCATCTCAAATGTAAAGGTTTTTACTGTCAGCTCAAAGATTGCTTGCAGTATACAGGAAAGAGTTACATTTTAGAATTCCTTTTCCAAGTTTGCTGCTTCTTATTTCTCACTAGCTGGGCAGATTTTACAAAGGCTTCTGTAGGTAAGAAGGATTGAGATGTAATTGCAAATTTTGGTGGTGATGAAGAAGGATATAAAGTTCTGACTCACACATCACCACAGTGATCTTCATAACAGAAGTTCTGAAATTACTCTTTATGGCTTAGGAAAAGGTTGTGCTGTGGGGGTAGAAAACTCCTGGACTCCCCAAAACTCCATGACTTGCTCATACAAAGCCTTCTGCCTCTGGCGTGGCAGCAATATGTAACCTATCCTCGTTAAGTGTCTATACTAATGAATGAGTGACAGTGTGAAGATCTGATCCATCTGCCACATAAATGTTTCATTTTCCTTTTGCCTATCAGCCAGAGTCTAGCAGATGCTGTGCAGCAGAATAAAAGATGCAAGTGTGGTGTTGCATTTCTCCACAGGGAATTGGTGCTGGAGCAGGAGCTTTTCTGAATCAGTCACAACACTGCCATCCTCTTGAAGTTAATTTGGCTTAGACATCAAATATTGCCCACTGATCCCTTAAGGAGTATCTGATTTTAGTTTGCTTCTCCAGTTGCTTTCTCTATCCTAGAGAAAAAATGGATGAAGGAAGAGTTTTAGTCAGTATTCTCACTTGTTCCTGCAGACTTGTACTCAATGTCCAGACTTTGCTGTGAGACATTTGCTGGGCTGTAATCTAATGGCACTCATTTCCACAGTATGACATTTTGATGGGAAACAGTGTGATCCTGTAAATAAGAGTGTCTTACAGATGGAGATTTTTATCTCAGTTCTGCTACTCATCTTACATATGTCCTTCCCCAGCATCTCTGGTCCTGGCATTTTCTTGTCTTGTAGGTGTTAAGCTCCCTGGGACTACTGTGATCGTTCAGTGTGTAGCCTCAGGTTTTGCTATGATACAAATAACGTTCTGATTAAAAATTAAGCCCTTGGCCTACAGCAGTGCTTGTTAAAGTATCATGCACTTTATTGGCAGAGATTTTTCTCTTGGTTTGATGATTGAGATAATACCACAGTGTGAGAAGAAACCTAATGGAATCAGGAAATCAATCATATTCTAAAAAAAGTTGATTGCTGAAGCTGCCTTCTGGGGTAAATTAATATAAATCTGAAAGATAGGTTTTCATCTCTAAAAAGAAATTTGGCTTCCTTCTTGATTATTGTTTTTAGCCTTTTTTCTAGTTTATTTTTAATTGGCAGTAGTGTCTCACACCCTAATACAGCAATATCTAACACTGCCAGTAAAGAGTGTATCTCTCAGAGGGCACTGAGATGAGAACCCAGTGAACTGCAGTGGTACATTCTGGTTTTAAAGAAGAAGAAATGTGCCAAACTACAGGGCCCAGTGTTTTTACTGCCCTCTCTCACTGGAAGTACTCTCGGCCCTTAGGGAATACACGTGGACTTGAATTGCAGTGCCAGCAGCAGCCCCTTCTCGGCTCTTTTTCCTCTCTTTTTTTTTTTTTTTTTTTTTTCCTTGTTTTTCGCTCGGGTTTTGCCCTGCCTGGCACCGGCTGGAGCTGCCGCGCGGCCCGGCAGGGGGCGCACCCGCCGGCACCGACCCGCCCGGCGCCCTCATGGAACGGGCCGGGAGGGAGCGGGCTGGGAGGGATTGTGAGGGATGGAGGGGGCTGTGAGGGATGGAGGGATGGAGGGGGCTGTGAGGGATGGAGGGAAGGAGCGGATTGTGAGGGATGGAGGGAGGGAGCGGGCTGGGAGGGATGGAGGGAGTGAGCGGGCTGTGAGGGATGGAGGGATGGAGCGGGCTGTGAGGGATGGAGGGAGGGAGCGGGCTGTGAGGGATGGAGGGAGGGAGCGGGCTGGGAGGGATTGTGAGGGATGGAGCGGGCTGTGAGGGATGGAGGGAGGGAGCGGATTGGGAGGGATGGAGGGAGGGAGGTGAGTGGCGACATAGCTGCTGTCGTCAGGCTCTGGGCGTGCCGAGGGCTTCCCACCGCCAAGGTGGGTGAGTGGTGGGATCGAAGTGAGCAATGAAACCCGAGACTGAAGGTCAACGATTTTCTCCTGACAGGGCAGAAATCTCCCTAAGGGCTTCCTATTGCTTGAGACATTAATTAAAAATAGGATAATTCAAATTTGTGGCAACATGTATCACAGTCCTTTACTGCTGTAGGTCACTTAGAGCTGCAATACGCACGAAGACAAGAGGTTTTTGATGGCCTTTTAGCAGTCAGCAGGACAGCTTATTTCATCTCCAGAATCTCGATTCTATTAACATTTTCTTCTGGAGTTTGAGGACTGGGATGCCTCAGCTAAACAGTCTCGAGCCTAAATGAAGAACGTAGGCAAATACAATAGCTTAAATAAGCATTCCAGGCTGAAATCTGGTGCTCTGTCTGGCCACACGAATTTCTCATGAGAAACCTTGAACAAATAATTGGATATTTCATTCTTGCTAATTGCATTAATCCTCTTTAGTCATTCTAGATGTTAATCTCCTTCAATTTCCCATTGTTCTATAAGAAACAAGTCAAGTAACATCTAAGATCCCCAAAGTTCTGAAAGTTTCCCAGATGCCGGAAGTCGACTTTTAGGTGATTTACTCTATGTAAAGGTACAAGGGCTGGAGTTTGCCATGAAAGCTGGTTGGTAAATAGCCAATGCTCAAAGCATCTATCTCTATCCCCAGAAGCTGTTATTCAGTGGAATTACTTGAAACTTGTAATTGCAGGCTCTTTATTTAACTTCGAAGTATATCTTATTCATAGTTGAAGTAGAAACACAGGAATGCATGTGTTGAGAATGGGCCTTACTTCAATAATAACCCAAATTCAACAAAAGCCTTTCTGTGGTTCTCTCTGTAAGGTGCTTTGCAGAAGGGGGAAGCTACCTCTCATGTCCTTCTTAAGTAAGCTTCAATTTTGAAGTTCTTAGTGACTTGATGGCTTTCAACTGCTTATATGAAAATCATTCAAGTGCCTCCTTAGGGAGAGGATGAGCATTCCTCCATGCACTGGACTCTCCACGGGGGCTCTGGCCAGAGCCTCGGCAGGGCATCAGGGTTGGAATGGGTCTAGAGCATGAGCTGCTTCCTCACAACTAGCATTGTTTTCCAGAGGTTGAAGTTCAAGGACCTTCCTAGAGGCTTCAGCAGCCAGCATGGGAATAAAGGTCATTAAGTTGTATTCTTGAAGCACTTTGTCTCCCATTGCACGCTGCTACATAAGGCAGCTACCCACTCTTCCATTTTTTTTGAGGCATTTGTGAACTGGCATATATAGGATTAAAGTGTACTGCGTATGTGTTTGGGATTTTATCAGAAGGAATCAGTGCTTAATGTACATAGATAGTGATCAATTCAGTACAAAATAACAAAAACAGTTTGTAAGGGGATTTTACTTTTTGTCAGTTATACCTTTAAAGCTATTGATCTGCCAGAGAGTGTTTTGGAGGCTTTTTTCCATTTTTAGAGATTGCATCACCAGATGATTATAGAATTAAGACACAAATGTAGTTCAGCCTTGAGAGTTTAAATCAGTAATAAATATTTCATTAAGTTGGCTTAAACTCGGGGTGAGGAAATACACCGTGTTCATGATTAAACTCATGGACCATGTTGTTGAACCTCAGTTTATAGTTGTATATCAGTAGCTAAAAATAAAGTGTAAGGTCTTAAAGTCCTATTAGAAAAATTAGAAATGTGCAATGGATACCTGAAGAAGAGATGTAAAATTTTGGGGCATTTTCACTAACGTGCTTAATTTCTGTTTGGTTCTATAGGCAATCTCATTTCAGAAGTGCTCATTTTAAGAGACAGAAAATTAACATCTGCCAGCAGGTATCAAAGCTGAGAGGATAAAGCAGCCTTTCTCTTGTATCTGTGTACATACAGACATTTCAATGTTTTTATTTAAACTGCTTATCTCCTGATAATTTCTCACAGCTTGTTTTCTAAGAACATGTCAGATGTTTTCCCTTTCTAGTGAAACAGGGAATTTTTATTCACCTTTTTAAAAAAACTTCCTAGGGACCTTGGGAAAAGATGTTAAACTAAAGCAGAATGTGTTCAGCAGCTGGTTTGTCCTTCAGTAGGCACTGGCCTCATGAATCAATGTAACCTAAGCCAACTCAAACTCCTTTTTCCCCACGCCTGCACTCTGCTGTCTCTGGGGGAGAGTGCAAGGGCTGAAAAGTCCTTTCTTCATTGACCGGTCAGATTGAGTCACTTGGGGACAGTCTGGATGGCATTTGCATGCAGATTGTTTTCGTGCATGAAAAATGCATGGATATTCCCTCAGGTGTTAATTAATGCAATTTTTAGTTATTAAGAACTTCAAGCAAAAAAATCAGAGACTCTATTCAAATGTGGTCCCTAAACCTAATTATTTGGACACACTCCTTAGGAATGTCTGGCAGGCAAACTTCTTCCTTCTGTATTCCTGTACCTACACTATATCTATGTAAGAGGGAAAACGTTTTGTTTTCAGTTTTCCTTAGCTGTTGTAAAGTAGGAGAATTTATTGTCCATTTCTGTTGACAATAATTGAGTTTGTTGGTTTTAATTTGTTGGGTTTTATTAGCTGCAGTGAGGAGGTAAAGAGGAGGAGCTTGAACAACTTCCTTTGATCAGACTTTAAATAATGTATTTGATAATTAATTCAATCAGTAAACAGCAAGAGATTATGACATTTCTTGGGAAGTTTTTCAAATGATAAAAATAGAACTGTTTCCTTAGGACTGTTCTAATGAGCCTATGAAGTTTGGGTGGGATAAAGACACATGCAGCAGTTTTGTACGTTCATGCTCTGGAATCCTCTGGAATGAGGATTCCTTGTCATTGACAAGGGATTTAATGCATGTGGAGGAAAAAGATTACTTGCTACTGGTTCTGATTTTCAACTTGGCCTCCACAAAAGGAAGGTCCCTGTAACATCTCAAATTGTGTTATGAAAACAACTCTACTCATTCATTAGTGATGGTAGCTCATACTGCTGCATTGAAATAAATTCTGAAAGCTGAATTTCTCCTGTAGTCTCCATGTCGGTTCTTGGAGCTTCTGGGAGCTAAGACAATGAAGATTAACAGCTTGATTCCATTAACAGCTTGCATAATTTTTTTCTCCACAGAGATGTCCCTTTAGATATAGATGCTACAGAAAAATTATCAAATAGATTCTGAACAAACCAGTTTTCACTGGAGGGGGTGACTAGCTTGAAAGCAGTGCTATTAGTACCAGTTTGGGTAATAAAGAACTTCATTTTTACATAATCCATGTTTTCAGTCAAACAACAGGACAGTTTGACTTGCTGTTTCTATCATAGTATGAAAGGAGAACACAATGTGCACACTTGACTGCTGCTTAGGAAATACCAACCAACACAACAATGTTGTAGCTGTGTTACAATTGCAGAGAAGCAGACCTGAGTAGCTTATTCATACTTGGGGATGTACCCTAATTGCATCAGTATTCAGTGATGGTAATGTGGAGCACAAAATCTATTGACCTCCTCCTGCACACCCAGCATACTCACAGTACACATGGCATTTCCAGATAATTCTGTGCACAATGGCCTGGCAGGAGCAAAACTTCAGCACAGGAGCTCCATGAGCAAAACCAGTTAGTATTTCTGCAATAGATCTGGAATAATTTCAGTAGAAAGTTGTGAATAGTAGTACAAGGCAGCAGAATGTTTTAGATGGCAATTTCACTTTGCTTCTATCTGAGAAATTAAAATGTGAAAAGACACCTGTAATCCAGTGCTCAGGAGTTTAATTTAATATGAACTGTTTTTGAAACTGAGTGGCAAGTCATAGATAATGGTGACCAATACAGTACTTTTGATGAAAAATAATTCCCTGGGATGACATCACGTCTTGCATTGTTATAGCAGCCCTTACGCTAGGCAGCCCCAGAGCTGAAGAGAAAAATGTATGATGTAAAGAAAAGCAATTATGTCTCCAGCTTTTTTTTTTACCTCTCTTTCAGACTGAGATTATTTCAGTCTCTGTGTTCAGATGAGCCACCTGAAATTTGTTTTGTTGAGGCAGGCTGAGAACATGAGCTCTGAAATTAATTGCAAGTTCCAATTCAAGGTTGCCTGGTTATTTGCATAACGTAACGTTTTTTTCTTTAATGTCAAGATTGAAGAAATTGATTTACTTTGGGTTCACAAAGCAGCTGCCTTCAGCTTTAAATCAAATATATAGTCTTTGAAGTCTGTCAGTGGAAGCCTCCCTGATGCCTCTGCCTATCTGTGGAATTTAAACTTTTTTGAAAACAATTGTTTGTAACTTGCAGAAAATATTTTAGGACGTGGCCAGTGTGCCACCTCCTTGTGTGTCATCTTTCCAGCCAGCTTTGCAGGAGAGCAGCATCACAAAGGTCCAGCACATTGTTTGGTTTTGTGTCAAAATCCATGTTAGCAGTGGAAACTGTGAGTAAAAGGATGTGTACCAATACAGCTGCTCCTTCCTTTGAGCCATGTGAGTTGTGTCACTCAGGTGGACACCTGTTACACTGCACTGTGCTGGTGGGGTCTGGAAATACATCTAATTACAATTAAATGAGGCAGACATTGGAAACTTTCAGAAATTGTTTGATGTGGAATATTGATCTGATAGCAGTTGCCTGGGGAGAGATTTACAAGAAATACATATAAACACCATTGCTGTCTTTATTCTTGCAAATTACCATAACTATGAAGATGGAGTGAGTTCAAGATGTGCTTTCTTTGGTTGTACTTTGCACATTTCTCCCTCAAGTGCAGAAAAGTAGGTGTATTTAAATAGTTACCTCTCTGTGTCTTGACAGTCTTAGACAATATTCAGAGATAAAGACACAATATATCTGATGAAAATTTTACTCAGTGAGAACTGAAATGCCAGTAAATAATAGCACCATGAAAATAACAATATTTTTAACTCTTACACTACTTCCCATCTATGCTAAGCTATTAAATTTCCCAAAGATATTTCCATTAAAGGGCAAAATTGAGTTGTTTTGTTGTATAGCAGACAGACTCTCCCAAAGTCACAAGAGAAGTTGTGACCACCAGGAATAGGAAGCACACATGCTGACAGCCAAGTCTCTGTGAGCCACAAGACTATCCTTCCTCCTGCACATGGAGAAGCACTGGCACGAAAGGGAAGTAATTTCTGTGGGTTTGGAGAGGCCTTTCCGGTGATTCTGGCAGCATCAGCAGAAGGACACATGGTTTTGACGGGAAGGACAGTCTGCGTGGCTCAAATTATTTTATAATGTTGGCTGCTTTCAAACTGGACTCATTTTATGAGAGTTGGCCAAATATTCCCGATGCAGGTAGAAGGCCAAAGATTAATCTACCCTTTTTGTTGAAGACAGTAGTAAGTGAGGGATAAAGAAAAAGCACATAATGCCTGTCCATCCAGTGAAGCCCCTTGGTCTGTGCTGTAGCATGCACATGTGCCAAGGAAGAGCTTGTAAAACTGATAAGGAGAATTGTTCTTTAGTGCCAGCTTTTAGATCTAGCTCTGGCATAAGTAATGGAAAATATGTATAAATTATATTCAGCTTCCTGTTTTATTAGCAATTCTCATATTCTCTCATATTTTCAATGATTAACATCACTCCCCAGTTTTCAGTAGTCAAATGTCAAGACATTTTGTGCTCCTCCACTCTCTTTTCAGGCTGTAATTCCAGCAGGAACCGACAGTGTGAGTGCTAACTCTGTGTAAACCAAGACCAGAGGGATTGCAATTAACACTCAGCTGCTCACTGGCCTGGGTCACGCTCCATGGGTGCAGCTGAGCTGTTTGTGATGGGGAGGGAAAGAGCAGGAACACAGCCCTTCCTGCCTGCACCATGGGATGAGTGCTGCCTTGGGGGATGGTTATTTTTGGAGAAATATCTTTTCCTTCCTCTAATATTTTGACCCAGAAGAGTGGGTTAGAGTGTAGAAGCATCGGGGTGGCTTTCACAGAACTTGGCCCTGCCCATATGCTAGTTTTTATCAGTATTAAAAATTATCTAGTCCATATTTCTGTGATTATTGGAAGGACAACAGTAAAATAGTTTTCTCCAGAAGCCTTTGTTTATCCTCATAAATGTTTTGGGAAATGAAGATTATTTGCCATCTTGTAGTACATTAAATAAACAGTGTGATTCTGCAGTTACTCTATACTGTCATCTTGGAATGGAGTGGGGGTAATAAAAAGAAGTGGTGTTTAGTCATTTGACATCTGACAATTGGTATGAATACACTTTTCCATAGGCAACAGAAAGCAAAAGGATTATAAATTAAAAGTAATTATGTTGCAGTAGTGGCCGAAGTCCTTTGATAGATTGGCTGTCCCATACCTTCAGGTGTCTTGCAAACAGTAAGTAAATATTTCTGCCTTAGAAAGCTTACAAAGGCTGACAGCCATTTTTAGACAAGACTTGCTGTGAGTGCTGAAGGGGGTTCTTGTTCAGTCATGACTTAGAGCAGTCACCTTGAAATTGTGAAGGAAGCACAAGGTGGAGTAAATGCAAATGAAAATGAAAGTTGTAAAAACTGAAAGAGAAGATGCATTTGTGGAATGAAAAAGTACTGATCACAACTTGTTTCAGTGGAAATCTATCTTATGTAGCAGCTGGTAAGATCCAGATTTGGATTCCCAAAAGTACGTCGTGCTCTGGTTGGCCCTGCAACTTCAGATGTGGCAATCCACCACGTTCCCCTTGAAATAGGCTGAGCACTAAGGTACATAACTCCCCCCTGAGTTCCACTATGGCTTTATTACAATGGGAGAGAAGAGACTCTCCTAAGTACTTAGGCCCAGATTTTTTGTGTGTTAGATCCCCAAGTAGTAATTCTGCAATCTTTTAATAGTGAGTTTTCAGTATCTTACTACATTTAAAGGAAACAAAAAAAAGTAGTCAGTGGTTTACTGCATCCAGTTGGATTGATATTTACATATGCTCCCTTCTGGCAGCTTTACTTCTGTTAATGTCGCTCTGATTAGCTGTAAAAGATTGAGGAGATATTCTTGAAATAGGTTGTTCCTAAGGGCCACTCTCATGTTTATCCTCTTATAGTATGGCACAGCTGGGAATGGCAATTTGCTCTTGTAACAGGTTGACCAAGGATCAGCTGCAGTATTAAAAGATTAGTACCCAATAATTTCCAGCGAGCTGTTCTGTAATAAACTCAGCATGTTGATGTGGATTTTCAGTGTTTGAATGTCTGTCTTCTTCATGTAACATTTTATTTCAAGTCAGCAAAAAACCCCAAAAATCCCAAAAAACAACCTGCCAAACAAAACTCTCAAAAAACCACCGTCACCCCACCACCCATATTCTATGAATTTACACTCTAATGTTAACAAACACTTATTTTAAACTTGTAACTTATGTAATGAATGTTTAGACATCTGGACTACAGCTCTGACAAAGCAAACAAGCCACTCTTAACTAATAGGTTGCTATGCTGCCAGCCAGAACAAATGAGAAATATGTGGATTCAGTAAGAAGAAAATCAACCAGCTAATTTGTTTTCAAGGTTCATTATCATTGTTGAATCTTACTTATTTATGACCTCTGTACATACAAAATTGAATTGTTGTAACAGTGTTTGTATTTATGTCATGACCCTTCTGTAAGCAGCTATCACTGTAGCGCTACATATCCACTTATATCTCCTTTTCCAAAGTGCATAGTTGCTATGTGATGAAACAACAAAACAGTATTTAAATTATTACTAATCATTCCTTGCTGTTGTCTTAATTCTTCAGAGTTAGAGATGAGGACTTGTGTGGGTCTTACAACAAAATTTCTGTATGGCAATTGGTAGGCAGGAGCTTTGGCAGACTGGTGTCTTGAATGCTGATGGATCTTTTTCCACTGCCCTGGATGCAAGAGCGCTTTGATGTTACTTTGGATTTCAGCCACAGTAAAAATATTTTCCAGAGAAAATATGGTGTTCTCTGACCAGTTTTAGTCAGATGCTTAATGTTAACTTTTATATGTAAAATCAGCTATGCAAGAAAATGGAAAAATGTCTTTGCCCTAAGAGTGACACTGTTTCTTTAGCCTGTGAGCAACACAAGTAGGAATTACAGTGTTTGGCTCTTGGCCTTGGGAGCTGTCATAATGTCAACAAGAGTTATGAGATATTTGTGCTGACTTTGTACTGTGTTCACAGCATCTCTGTGCCCAGGACACTGGAGTGAGCGATTGCAGATCTTCTATGGATGCTGTGGCAGGTTCTTTTGAACTGCAAAAAAGTTGTGCCAGATCTGCTTAAAATAATTTAAAGCGTGCTGGATCTGTGTGCTTGAGCTGTGTGTGCTGAAGCTGAGTGTGCGCCTTTGTTGCAAAATGTAGAAGATGCATTGGTAATTTAGCAGGTTTTGAAGCACTGGATGTTGTGCTCATGAGAGCCAATTTTTTCATCCTTAACAACTGCATCTCTGGTTCATATACGATAAGAGGCGATACTCTTTGTAACAATGTGCATTTGCTTGTTTTGCTATGGGTTGTTTGAAAAAATCTGTTCCTGAAGGGTTGTTTTCCTTGTTTGCATGGCTGGCTTGTGAGGGTTTAGACGCTTGGTTCAGGTTTGCTGCTGCTCCACTTAGCATCTAAAACATCTTGGCAAGGAACATGAAGTGTTTTTCTTCTTCTTCCCGGAGGCTCTGCAGAAGCTTCTGCACTGGCTGAGCCTGCCCCTTCACTGTGTGTTTCAAAAAGAAAAAGCAATTTCCCCTGTTGTCAGGCAGCCTGTGAGTAATGTGCCTCCTTGCCTCAAGAAGGATCCCAGCCCCTCTGATTCTCCATGTGTAAGGAAGAGGGGATCATAATACTGCAAAATAAAATCCAGGATGATGCTGTCAGCCTGAGATTGCTTTGGAGGTTGAAAAAGCAGTGAATTTAATGGAAGAAGCTCTGAAGCCAATAAAAGACTCTGTTTTGCCCTTGCTAGACTTGGCTTGAGATAAAAGTAACTGTGGATGATGTATTTGATTGGTAGGAATCACACACAGTGGAAAACACATTAGCATTTCAGATTTATAATATTTTGAGTCCAACACTATGTGTCAAACAATAGCCAGCAATTTCAGCAGCAAAAGTAAAGCCCATGTGAAAATTGATTAAGCAACAATGTCCAGAGGGCAAGATATTTAGAATGGGTATTTGGCCTTTGTTCTTTCTTAAATGTTTTTAACCTTTGCAGTGTTATAAGTTGATTGTAGATATACTTGTAATATGCATTGGTGTTTGCAGTCAAACAGAAATCTTGAGCTAATGTTAGAGCTTAGTAAATATGATGCAGGAAGAGGCATGTCAAAATGGATATATTTTTAACATGCAAAAAAAAGTCTTTGTTCACTGTGTTTCAGAAGGGAAAAATCCCCACATATTGCTAAGATAAATAGATCAAATTCAGGGTTGAGCTACATAAAACTTAACTTTAAATCGATATTCTTTATTCATGCTGTAAATATCTGAAAACAGAACTTGATCATCTGAAGACTACTAAAATGCCAAGCATACTTGACAGTCACCACTACTTGAGCCTTACACTGAAATGTGAAATTCAACCTCTCTATTTCCTGTGTTGAGATGCAGTTGTTGAATATATTTGATGTATTTAAGTTTTACAATAACTTCTAGTGGTTAATTACATTTTGTCACCCTGCTGTACAAGGCCTTGTAACTAAATGTCAGGCTTCAGAAGCTTTCACTTGGCTCAGCAGAAACTCTTCTCCCAACCTGTCTTAGTTGCAGCAGCTGCTTCTCTTCTGACAAAAGTGTTGTTGAGGGGATGGCATCACAAAGGCATTTCTCCCACCCTCCCCAGGAGGAGAGTACCTGGAAAACTAAGTGCAAGACTTCTCAAGCTATGTCATACCTGTAGCTCTGAGATTCACATTGTGCCTCTGAGCTTTGCAACCTGGAAGTGAGAGTAGAGGAATTGCCTCCTTCCTCAGCTGGGTCAAACAAATGCAGCAGAGCCCAGCTGTGTTGCTTCCTTAATCGTCCATCTGCCTGAGACACGCTGTCTTCAGTCTAAAGGAGTCTGTGGGTAGCTTAGGTCATCTTTGCCTCACAATGAATCTTGTGTCTACCAACAGACATTCACAGCACAAGGTGTTTCTGTAACATTCAGAAAAGTTTTGCAGATTTTTGGAGACAAATGGAGTCCTTCTCTCTCCTCAGCTTTTTCGACTTCTGTATTGCTCTGTCTCATAATCTTTCTTTTGCATAACGGTGTTGTGATATAATAGAAGTTAAAAATTTTGTCAAGGATGAGAACAGTTGTATGAAGACTTACTAAAAAAGAGGTATATGGAGTGTTATCTTTTTTCTTTCCTAAAATCATTGTGTGTTTACCCACCTCTGCTGCCACTGAAGTAATTTAAAAAAGAAAGAACCAAAACTGAGTTTGCTGGCTCAGGCAGAGAAGTGAAAAAAGAGAGTTAAGAAAATGCTGCCTTGTGCACCTGGAACTACAGTAATAAGAATCATACAAGGTAATAAGATAGAAATGAATACCGTTATATACTTGAATTGTAAGTTGTTTGTAAATATCGACAAAATGCTTGATTATAATTGAAATTGAGGAATTCTTAGTCTTTCTGTATTAAGCAGCAAGTGTTTAGGTCCACAGGTGGAAGCTACTGATGGCTCTTAGGAGCTGCACCTGACTTCCTCAGTGGAGCTATGTGGACAGCTGCTCTGAGGAAGCATCTTCCAAAGTTATTTTAGTTGCTGTCTCAACTTTCCAGGCTGTGTCTTTATCATCTTTCTTTGCTAGAATTATAACAGGAGCATAAGGCAGAGGTGCACGCTGTTCTTGAGCAGCCAGCCCTCGCAAGACCCAGGCTGTCCCTTCCTTCAAATCAGATCTGTCTGAATGCAAAACCAGCCTTCTCACTCAGCTGTACCAGAACTGTCTGGATTTCTCACAGAAGTTTGATAGAAACTAATGCCAAGAAAATTTGTTGTGACATTTTAGTATAAAGGCCTGCACGTTGCACTTGATTCTTGCCTGTCTTAAGCTGTGTGCTACTATTTTCACAGGTGCAGAGTAAGATATAGGAGTGGAAATTGCCACCAACTCAAAACCATAACACTTTGCATATTGGAAATGACTAATCAAGGTGCAAAGCAACAGTTTTCAGAATGTGATCTTGAGTTATTAATAGAGGCAGGGTTTTGCTAGGTCAGGAATTGCACAGCTGTTTGGTTGGTTTTTTTTCTGTTTTGGTTTTTGTGGGGTTTTTTTAACGTTCCAGTGGACTAGTGGAAATAAGTTCACTATATTTTTTAATCTTTCTCATAGCCTTGTTTAATTTTTCACTAGCTAGCATGCATCTCTATGCTGAATCCTGGGCTCTGCTTTGATACAGCTAATGAAAAAATTGCCACTCCTATCTGCATCATTAGCCTAATGTTAGTTAATAATACTTAGTATTTTGCAGAGTCACTTGTATCTTCAAAGCACTTAACAGTTATTAACTAATTAATCCTCACAACATGCCTGTGAGTTGGAAGGTAAATACATATTAACATTCCCCTTTTAGCAAAGGGGTAACCAAATAGGAAGATTAAGTGATTTGCATGGACTTAGCGGCAGAGCTGGCAAGAGAACTCCTGGGCTTTAATGCTTGTGCTTATCCTTCCAGCCACACTGGCTCAGTGTGAATTAAACCCTTCACCATTATTCTGTGTAGCCTTTCTGAATACTTTAGTACTTCAGATCTAAAGTTTATGTCCCTGGTCGTAGCCTATCATACTGCAGGATGGCTGCTGCCCTGGGGTGCACATCTTCCCATGCACGACTACACAAAGTGTGGGCAATATTAGAAAGGAGACTACAACTCCTTTGTGCTTCCCCCAGAAAATCCATGCCAGGCCTGTATTCAGAATGTTCAGAATAAAAATACTGAGCCTTTTCATTAGGCCTGATTAAAATATATGCAATACCTGACCATTGCTTTTACAGAACAATATTAATTATTTACACTACTGTTTCACTGAGTGCTGAATCAAAGCTGGAGCACCTGGAAATAGTAAGTCTTTCTGTGGAGACCATGTTGTCAATCACAGTCTTCAAAAAGCATTTGTGAAACTATGGGAATTCTATCTGATATGCTTAAATATTGTGAATATTTTTTTAATTATGTAAATTATTTTAAACAGTATGAATTATTTTAAACCAAGACCCTATGCTTTCCTCAAACCTTCTGTGTTCTGTCAGAATATCGTATCCTAAGTGACTGCAGAATGCTCTGGGTAAGTTTTTGCATTGACAAAGCCTTAAAATGAAAATGTGGTCTAAATACTAGAAAAATGTTTATGTAAGTGAATATAGAGAATGTCATTTTTAATGTGTCGGTCAAAGCTCAGCTTTCACCTTGGCAGCCTCCCCTGCAGGAAAAATCATGTCCATTCTACAAGAAGGGGGTCACAGTACGGGGAAATGCAATAGCTTTGGCACCAAAGGTGAAGCATGAGTTTGTGCCCTGGGATCCACTCCAGCAGCTTCAATGGCCTCACATGGCTCAGTCATGGCCCTTCCTGCCCTGTGGATCCTACTCTGCATTCCCTACACCACAGTCTGGAGTGGTGGAAGCTCAGCAATGGCATCTCCCAGGCACACGGGGACACCCTGAGGGGTAAAGCTGGGGGTGTCCTTTGCTGGCAGTCAGCTCACATGGGTACAGCCAAGGATGAAATGTGGCCCTGCCAGCCCCCATACCTTTCACTGTGACAGCATTTGAGCTTTTCTGTCTGCTCTTAGACATATCTTGGTGCCTCTTTCACAGCTGAGAGAATTAATGCCTTAATGCTGCTGATCTTCTAAACCTGAAGGCTGAGATATTTGTGTCCTGTCTTCCTTGCAGCCTCACTTCATGCTGTAGTGCATGCTGAAATGTTAACAGTTGTCATGATGTAGGAAGATAGCAAGCTGTGGGACAGGAATGCCAGGGAGCATAATCTTGTGTCCTCCTGTGTCAGCTTCTCCTGATCACCACAGCTTGTCCTTATCCAAATTGCTCCTGCTTGTCATTTTGACATCTGTCAAAATGAGCCAGAACTGAGAGGAATGGGCCAGAACTGAGCTCAATATTTTGTTGAGCTATCCCCTGTTTCAGGGGAGTTGCTGAGTTATCCCTGTTTCATGTTTGTCAATCGCTCATTAGAGCTGAGTGATCTGCCAGAGAATAGGTTACAGAAACTGGAAGCGTAAGGAATTTTAATTTGAATTTAGTAAAAGCTTTCAGACAGAGACACAAGGTGGAATTAGGATACTTGAAAAATGGTGTAGTGTTTTCTAAATGCTTTGCCCTTGTAGTTGGCACTGGTGAGGTTGCACCTTGAATCCTGTGTCCAGTTCTGGGCCCTCACTATTTTATTACAAAAAACAACAAAAAAGCTGGGTTTTATGAAATCCCAAACTTAAAACTTATTGAACAGCATAGTTCTTTCACACAAAATAGCAACTTGGCTATTTTTTCCTGTTATTCTGATAATAAGAATACTTCACATTGAATGAGAATGTTTTGGTTCTTTATTTTTGATCCTAAGTTTTCTGGTAGGTCAGTCACTAGTCCAAAAAGTATGGTTTGTACATCTTAGTGTGATTCAGATACTAGGTTTATTATCATGTGCATCTAGGTGGGAATAATCCCACCTAATGGTTGCATTGTTGATGGGTTTCTTTTATTCAGAGCAGTAAAATACCTCTTGCCAGTTTGCTTCTATATGGTGGCTGGCATCTTCTTGCCCTGCTTGTTTGTAGGAGCTTGGAGACAGTGGCCAAGAGCTGCCTGAGCAGGAGATGTTTGTGGCCCCCTCCTGCTGGTCATGGAAGGACTGGGACACACAGCATGCCTGTAACAGGGTGTACCCACTATCTTCTCCATGGGGTTTCACTCACACTCAGGGGTGGCTATAGTCCCATACTGCTCACAGAACCACTTGGGAAGCTAACAAATCCTAGAAAGGTCATGGGGAAATGGTACCTGTGTTCCTCTGCACAACACACAGGATATTCACCTCTCACTGTTTAGACCATAATGTGCATTCTAAAACTGCCCTTCAGTTCCCAGGACTCCCACTGGCATCCTGTTAGCCACTTAAATGGGCTGTGCTGCCAGAGGCAGAAGGACAGGGTGTAGAGAAAACACAATGGCTTTTTATAATATGTTCTCCTGATTTCCCACCCACTTAACATCAGAGAAGGCTTTTCTGATTCAAATACACATTTAATATTCTATACTTAAAAATTCTCCCTGCTCTGTTTAGCCAGTATCAAATCTCAGTGGAAGCAGCTTTGTGCTGCTTTTTAAGAGTCCACACAGTTGCACTTAAAAATGACCAATTTTTCATGAGAGTAGGTGCTGCCAGCAGGATCCTCAGAAACTGTGGGCTGAACAGTTGTTTTATTTTCAACTCTTGCTGTAACTAATAAATTGGGTTTTGTGGATTTTCAGAGAAGCCAAGTGATCCCAGTTATCTTTCTTAGTGAAAAATAAACCACAACATCTTCCTTTGCCTTAGTGAAGTAGGACAAGTATTTGGCAAGGGCAGCTACAGAGCTGCCAGCAGGCTCCAGGTCAAAGCTGGAGCTGTGGACTGTTGCAACACTGCCTGAGGCAAGTAGAAAATTTTGATTAAAAGGAATTTTTAAACAAGGCTTTTGTTCTGCAGATTTCTAGGTATGAGAAAGAAGGTGGGAAGGAAATGAGCCTTGTGACAGACAGGATGGCTGTGGTATTCAGGTACCCCCTCACTTTCTGCAATGAAGACTTGTGTGTTCTTGTTTTCCTATTTCACATAAAGGTGAAGTCCTCCTTTGGCTGCCTCAGCACCAGACATGGGTAATATATAATGCTAGCAAATTTAGCAAGTGTGCCATTTGTATTCAGCATGACACACTGAGTCAAGCATCCTGTTTGCTATAGGCATTGCAAAACTGCGTTTAAAAAAAGCTGGAAAAAGCAGGGTTTCCAAATTGTTTTTTTACACTTTTTCTGCTTTGATCTCTGGCTACCTCCAGAAGAGGGGCTGGGAAGATGGCCTCAACATGTTGTGTCTTTGTTTCCCAGGTGTTGCACCCGAAAGTGTGAGCACAGCTAATGCTGTCTTATTGTTTTCCTCACATGAGCCATGCCTGGGACCGTGGTAGCCTTTCCTTCCCTCTGTCCAAACCCATGTTTTGCTTGTGCAGGCACACGCTGCTTGGCCAGTTCTCTGTGGCCATTCATCCAGCTTTCCCCAGTTACTGATATGTTTGGAACAAACACAGATGAGGGGAAGTATGAGACACCATGTTAAAATGCTTCCTGCACAGTCCCCCAAAGAAAGGTCCTTCTACAAATGCTTGACATACAGATCATATTCGACCTTTGATCATCTGTCATTTTATTGTAAGAAAGCATGCCATCATTTGCCACCGTTTAAAATAGACCCAAAGGAAGTCAGGGCTTAATCTTAACCTCAAACACATTGAGCCCTGTATTTCCTATCCAGCCATACACTGTGCTATCTGGTTTCCTACACCTCAGGTCTGCTAAGTTTAGTTCCTCTCAGCCAGCTGCGAAGAAGGAAGGGAAACTGTGTTTGCTGTGGATAAAGCATTTGCTGTTCACAGCTCTCCCAGCTTTATGGATTAAGTGGAAGACAGCGATACAGTTTTGAGGTTTCTCAGTTTTTTAAAAAAAATGTATTTGGAATTCTTTTCTCCCTTAATTTGTTCTCTAGGTTCATACATTTCATACATTTAAATCTTCAATGTCATGCTTTCTTGTGCTTCTCTAAGAAGAACTTATATGCTTAGGAATAATCATTTAGCATTTATGACTATCATGTGGTTAGACCATTGCTAAATTAAACACTGGAGTGTTATGCATTAATTAATATGCTATCAAAACAGTGCAGTCACTCAAGTCTTTCATCTTAGAAAGTAGATGAACGAGTGGAATATATAATGTACTATACAGAAATTGAGATTGCCTCACTGGAAATCTTTATTTATCATAGAAAGTAGCTGTATAAAATTGCTGAGATAAAACTGACCTATTTTTCCTCTATATCAGTATCATTCCTTGTCCATTTGTTTCAGGCAAGCAGATTGGAGAACTGACTGATTTCCTTCTTGGGGGTATTCTCAGGCCCTGCTATGAAAGCCACGGACTTGTTTCAGTAGTGTGTCTCCTGGGGACCTTAAGTATCTATTAATTGTATTGCTTTCTTTCCCCACCTAATGTTTAGTAGAATTATGATAATTTTGACATAACTGTACCTCCTGGGTTATTGGGCCACATCTGGCAGCCACACGCCACAATGCACACACAGATGTGCATCCACAAGCTGGAGGTGGCTTTTTGGGGAGGCTTTGGTAAGCCTGTATCCCTGCTGCACAGCAATGTATTTTCTCAGTGGCAGTACACACTTCCTGGCTGAATTTTGGGTTTGGATTATTACCAAAGCAAAATTCTTAGCAACACTAATATCTCTGTAAAACGTACAGGATAGGGAAAACTCACTCTTTGTCCCTCATGATTCTACCAGACCTTGGTTAGTATCCTTCTTTCTGTTGCGTCACACATCTCCAGCATTTCAAATCTTGAAAAGGGAAAATCTTCCTGATGGAAAGGATTTATACTACCATTACAAGAGACAGGAGGGGCCAAGGGCCTTATTTCACTGTTTGTATAAAACTGCTGTTTTGCTTTCCCAGAGTTGCAGACAGTTTTATCTGAGTTGTTTTGATATTTCCAAAGTCTTAGATCCTTCCACTCCTGCTCGGTCCTTGCTTTTGAGTGGCAGCACTCATAAATTCTATTTTCAATATGATATCAGGATCCACTTCTCTTGATGGCACGGTGAAAAACAACATCCAGTTGGTCCTAAAATACAGTAGACTTAGAATATTGATAGAGGACAAAAAAAGAAAGGTTAACTTCATCAAATGTAAGACAGGGTAGGAAATGCTACTCTGCATTTTTATTTTAATACACAGATGTATCTCATTTCTCCCTACCACTCATCTCGTAATTACATAATTTCAAAATGACATAATTTGTGAGCTTCAACATTTTCATTTTCAATTAGAAGCAGTTGGTCCTGATGTCTGCATACATTAAAAAAAATTAATTATTTAAATGTGTGAAGGAAAAAGCAAACCACAAAGGTTGTACAGAGCCTTGTCCTACAGATAAAGACATAAAATGCACAGTATGAGGATGTAAAGCAAATGCTTCAGAAAAAAATTGTCTGGTCCGTGTAATTGAATTTATATAATCCAGTCATGGAGACAGAAGAACCTGTCAGTACTGCTGTATTAGTCTGCTCACAGATGACTGAAAATACATTGTGAAAATACTTAGATGCTAATGGCTTCAGAAAACTCCGATAACACATCTTGGACCAGTCAGGACTGGTTAATACAAAATCCAAAGCTGAAAGCCAAAGGAGGCTTTTGTGATGAGGAAGCTCCTAATACACCAAATAACCTTGGCAAATAGTTGCCAAACTTACTGTGATACCCAATGAGAGTGGGGATGTATTTGTCTAGTTATTCTTGCAAGGGCAGGGATTCATAATCTTCCCTCTCTCCTTCAGCTGGTTTTTGTATATAACTCATCTCTCTGGCTTTAACACAAAGTGCAGGAACACTCAGCCTCAGTAAGGATGGCTAAGTAGCCCAGATTAACGAGCTTTAATAAATGCTTGCTCCAGGCCCAGCTGTGTTGGAAGAAGCATTTCAGTGATGCTTCCCAATTACAGATGACTCAGAGAACCATTTATTATACTTATGTAATTATGAAGGTTTTGTGTTGTAGGTTTGCAGTAACAACTTCGGTTTGTATCTGTAATCTTAACACTTCACCTGTATTTCACTTAATAGATTCAGGAACAGACACCTCCATTCTCTGGAGAAAAAAGATCAGCAGGAAAGCCTAAACCTTTTGTTTGTCATGTGTTGAGCAAATGGTGCTGACACCAGGAAATGTGCAGCACTTGACACGTGCATTCTGTAAGTGCTTGGATGCAGCTAGCAGGCATCGTGTGCCGTCAGCGCTTCGCAGTGCTGACAGCACCCTGGCAGCTCGTCATGCTGGACTGAAAAGAGGATAAACGACTATATAAAGCATATAATTACATTTTTATGTGCATAAATATGTACATTAGACTTCAAAAAATTAGCAGCTATCACAGACTAATGTATTATTTAAGTGATTTTTTGAGGTGTAATTATATTTTAAACTGTTTTAAGAATACAGGTTTTTTAGGATGATAGTTCTGACTTTGAAGGTACCTGTGGTGGGTCAGAAGAGCTGTGCAGGTTGACTGGCAAGTTATTGTTCTTGCAACTGCTATTCTCTTTCTACCAGCAGATGACCATGGTGTCTCCTGCCTACAGAGGGGCAGTTTGGCAAACTGGAGCAGCAAGAGCAAGGAATAATATGATTGCCTGGAGAGGTGGAGTGAGGCGAGCGAGTAAAGGAGTAAAGGCTCGTGATTCACAGCCCTCTAAGGAGTCACACTGATGGCAGACCAAGTCTTGGAGGGAAGTGCTTGGAACAGTCACATAAGATTGCAAGCTTAGCCTTATCCAGCTCAAGCGTGGATGCACAAACAGGCTGCACAGACCCTTGGCTGTCAGAACCAGGCTGCATTTGCACAAGTTCTGTGCTGCTCAGGTTCTCCTGTAGTGAAAATACAGGTAGAGGCTGGAAATCCCCAGCACAGTGTCCTGCAGCCACCCGTGAGGCAGAGCAGCCTGACCAGCTGGTGACCCCAGTGTTGGCAACAAAGCACTGGTCTCAGTCTGAAGGAAGGTGAGCATGCAGCAAGCTGGTGTAACTACAGCTCTAGCTGGCAGGCTCTGGCTGAGAGGACAGATTTCCAAAACAGTGCTTGAGAAAAATCTGTGCATATAAATCAGTTCCTTCAGGAGCTTTAGGAGAATGCTGAACATGGGGTATACAGGGACGTCAGGTCCTGCCTCTGCTCTTCTGCTCATAGCCCTATTCTCACTCTTCTACCCAGGTCCTTCAGACATTGGGTAATGGAATGAATAGAAGAAAATGTCATGTCAAGATGCCTTAGCCATCATCCCATTATTTACACCCTCCTTGGAAATCTGGCCCAATTGTTTAATGCAGCTGTGAGCAGGCCACAGCAAGCCAGGGCCTCTGGCCCGCGACACTCTCTTCCAGTTTTACCTCTTCCTGTGACATTTGTGTTTTGGTTTGATTGCATCCTGCCTGCAGGCGGGAACGAGCCACGAAAGCAGCCAGTTCACTGCCCTGGATGGAGTGAGGATTCACCTCGGGGACTCTGGCACTCAAGGGGATCCTCACAGAGATAGCAAAGAGTGACCCTCAGAGCTGAAAAGAACTTGATAAAAGGTTTTATGAGACCTCCATAGATAGTGATGCAGAATATTTATGTGTGTAGAGCATCTAGCTATCCGTTAAGAGAAAAACATGAATGATCTTGGAAGCAGGGAGATATTCCTGACATTACACTACTGGGTTACTATGCACATTGCAGGACATCTGTGCAGAGCCTTGAGTAACGGATGACTAAGTGTCATCTGATTCTCTGCTCATAAGAAGGAGGTGAATATGCATGTTTCACTGAGGAAGGAAACGATGAAACTGGGGCAAAATACTTGGAAAGGACTGCATTTCAAAACCCCTTTTTCTTTCCCAGGACAAAGCAGATGCTGCTAGCAACTTCAGGTGGGGCTGGGAAAAGCCAAAATTATAAGGAAGCAGTCTTTTGCTTTTAAGTCTTTTTGAGTTATGATGGTGATAGATAGAAATTTCATTGTATATGTTTCCAGTGTAAAGCTATGGTGTGGGCAGCTTTTCTTTTGCCTTTAATAAGAATTGGGTAATTCAGCCACATGCCCAGCTGTGCTCTGAATTTAGAAATCAAGCATTGTTTTCAGCAATGACTTTTTGAAAAATTGATTTTCTTAATATAAGTCATCTTCTAAGGTGACCTTGAGTGAGGCAAATCGATACAGGATTGCTGAAAGCAGCACTTGCTCTCAGCAGAACTAGTGATGCCAGAGTTGGGCAGCCCCAGCTAACCCCTGTCCCATGGGAGCCTCCTGACCCAGCCTCTTGTCCCTGGGGAGCCCCAGAACCCTCACATGCATGAGTAGATAATGTGGAGAGTGGCTTGAACTCATGGAGGTCCTTGGATTGTAGCAAAGCAGCAGGCCCTCAAGGAGACACTGCAGATCCCCAGCTTGTTGGACTGGTCTGTGAGATGAGCTCACTGGGATCCTCTGAGCAGGAATAATGGTCTTCAATTAGTTTGTAGCATCCCTGGGATCCAAAGTACTGCAGACTGAGCAGTCTGGCTGGGGAGATGTAGTGGCCATGATGTGCAGTCATCACTAACTAAAGGTTTCTATTATTTTGAAGATGGCCAGGGAGAAGTTACTACTCAAATTCTATCATGTACATTATATACAGGCTTATCTTCCTTATGGCTTCAGAGCAAAAGAAAAACAGAGCAAATAAGAGAAATGCAGAACACAAGGAACCCAAATAGCCTGTGCATCACTGTCATTTCCATTATTTCCTGGATTTGACTAGTTCAGAAATACAGCAGGAAGTGCTTTTTCTTGTGGTATTTTTGCTTCCTCTTCCAGAAGAGTGGAAGCATTACACAACAACATGTGAAAATGAGAGAGGAATCCATGTTGCTGGGATTTCCACTTTCTGTAGCCGTTCCCATCTCTGCAGTGGAGGGCTGAGGCCTGAGGGCTGGAATGGCAGCTCTGAGCACCCAGGAATGCATGGTCCTCTTTGGGGAGGGTGGGCTATGGGCAGGGACACAGCTGCCATGAGGACACTGGGATCGCTTCTCTCTCCTCATTACTTTATGCTTGCAGAGAAGTTGATCAGCCTGAGGTGCTTCTTTGCAGCTTTAGGCCAATTTTTATTCTCAGTGAATCTGCCTAACACTCACATATAGCTTAATAAACACCCAGGAGGTTGAGCCGGTTCCTTGTGTGTGCTTCATTGTTTTGACACATTTTGAGATCTCGTTTGGAAATATGAAATGCCTGTGATGTTCCTCCATCCAGGCTGCACCCTGGCCAGTCAGTATTCACTCTGGTGAGCCAGAGCAAATGCATTAAACCCTGCATTAAAGCTCTGCTGATAACATTGTGCTTATTAAATAATACAAACATTTTTCCTGTTTGCCAACCAGTGGGGATCCCTAGTACACACTGGGGAAGCATGAACTATAAAAGCCTCTATTCTTTTTTAATTAGGCCATATCTAATTAAAATTATTGCCTGCCAGTACTAGCATTTATAAAGTATTTTCCAACCCAGCATGACTCATGGGGCTATATGGAGACAGATTGCACTGCAGTCTATTTGGGATGTGTTTGCCTGTGCTGTGCAATTGTCCTTTATCATCACAGGCAGTGTTTGTTCGAATTATTATTTGGCGTGTACTGCCAGCCATCTAGGCCTCCACAGTTCTTTTTATAAATTCACTGATTAGCCTATTTTGAATATGAAATATGGGTTTGAGATCCAGCTTGGGGCTCTCAACAGAAAAATAATTTGGAGGACTGTCCCTAGGAGTCACTGATGGGGAATTTAACAGCTCAAGATGCCAGGCTAGTTCGAGAGTCAGCTATTGCAAATGATGTTGAAACAGCAGCAGTCTTTCTATTAACCTGTGTGGCCATGGGAACCACCACGTGTGCTCCGAGCAGCCTGCTCAGCTCAGCCCATGAGGAGTGACTGATCTGTAGGGAAGCAAAGACCCTGGCAAATGGCATGGCATGGGCTGCCATAGGCAACCCCAGTAAAACCAAGCTTAGCCAGCAACATCCACTGGAAGAGAGCCAGGTGCTCCTCTAAAGAGAGAGCAACCGAGAGCCTGCATGGAGAGATGGGAAGAGGCTGTGGCAGGCAGATGTTTTGCCTACATTTGCCTGAAGAATAAAAGCGTGTCAGATGAGGGCATGGGGTGTGGTTGAGCATGGATGAGGGGAAATGGACTGGGAGGGAACTGCTCCCAGAGGCAACTGGGCCAGCTGGTTTGTGCAGGGCAGGAGCAGTCTGCAGGCAGTGGTGCCAGCTCAGTGGTGAGGGGTGGGTGCTGTTGTGTGGCAGGGGGACACTTGGGGCTCAGGGAAATGCAGGAAGCTGCCCATGGAGCTGAGAGCAGCTGCTTCAGGCCAGGCAGTAATGCTTGGAGAGATCATGCTGGCTTGGCAGGATCTTGGCTGGAAGCATGCAAAGTAATGTGCAACATGTGGGACTTCCAGGTTTATAGGCTGAGTGCTGATTCCCAGGTGTGGAGGAGGACTGTGAGTTTGTAGGCTACAGGGTTTGGAGCAGCAGCTCAAAGGGGTCAGACATCCTCCACTCAGGAGGTGTGTCTGCACTGGAAGGATGCAAGGAATGGAGCAGAGTAACCCCCACGAGAGTCCTGCTCCTGAGGGGAGGCAGGCAGGAAGCAATGCTTCTGCTGGGGAATGTGCAGGGCTGCTTTCCTTCCTTGCCCTGCACAGTTCCTGCTTCATGCCCCCCATCCCACCCTGCCCTCCAGCTCCCTCAGGTTGGGCTCCAATGGTGGTGCAGATGTGAGGAGTTAGAAGCAGGTGAGGCAATGGCAGCAGGGTGGGTGACAGGACACAATGGCAGTGGCAGCCACTGATGGAGCAACTGAAAGTAAAAGGCTCAGCTCCACATTCACAGTGTACACAGGTGAGCTGAAGCCGTTGTTGTGTTAGTGCAAGGTTTACAGTCATATTTAATCTCTTTTTCACTTTCTGTGGTATGTTTTTCTTCTAAGGGTTATTGCAAGCATGAAACATAGGTGTGATGCTATTATTGTCTTTCATTTAAGTTCATCTCAAGTAAGACATGACAAGACATGGAATTGGATTAAAATTAAAATCTTACCATATAAATTTAAGTTTTTAGTATAGGCTTGCCCATCTGAGATTATACCAGCTTTATTCTTAATGCTGTACCTAATACAAAGTAAGATGTAATACCTGCTCTGTGAGCTGATAATCTAAAAGATAGGGCCTTTAAAAAGAAAAGGTAATATTTTTAGCCATAGGTGAGGAACTGGGACACAGAGAATCAAATTACTCCCATGTCATGCAGACTAGGAATTAACATGTGTTTTGAGTTCCAGTTTCATCTTAACCACAAAAACAAATTTTCTCATTCAGTAGGGATAGTATGTCCTGGATTTTAAAACATTTCTTATATGAAGTGCTAAAATAATTTCAAGTTCTTGCTGTGCTATGGTTCCTCCCTTGATGCTTGGACAGCTACTTTTATGTCTGCAGCAATTTCTTCTCCCACTGTGGATCAAAATACAAATTTTCTTATCTTGTGCAAGGTAGTCTTTGCTACGAGTACTTCTTCTCTTCACTGTACCTTGAAGAACAGTTGCAGGCATCATCCAATATGAGCTTTGCAGTGTTTCTGGTCTTAAAATAACAACAAAAAAACCTCCTGCTGCTCTTTCCCACAGCTAAACAGTGTGGTAATTAATGAGAATACAGTTATTCGTAAACTGCCACTCAATTGGCTTTTATGGGTCATTCTTTTATTTCTCTTTAATTAGATGGTGGAGTAGGAAGAAGCTGAGGTTGTGCATGGGACAGGGCTGGTTGTTGACATCTAACAGGGATGAGCTTTGGACTCATGTTTTCCTGCTGTAAAGCACAAAAAGAGTCAGTGAGCTAACATCCAGGTGAGGTCCTGCTGCCATGACTGGCAGCTTAGTTTTCACCTCCACTTTGTGGCCAGAGCTGAGTTCTGAGCTGCTGCTGTGCTGAAGCTGCTGCTGAGCCATTTGGATTGCTGTGATCATGTTCTGCTGGGAGCCTGATTTGCCTTCAAATTTAGACATTGCACCTCGAGAATTGAAGGCAGCATCGTGGGTGGATTTTCTTAGGGGCAGCTGTTTTTACCAGCAGAAGGCATTGGGCTAGACTGCCTGAATTTTCCAATGCCCTTCAGCAATTTGTTTCTCATTTCTTAATGCAACAGTATTATTCCAGATGCCTGAACTTCTCACAGGAAAAACAGTGGAGGAGGATGCTAAAATTAAATTAGGGGGATAACAAGTTTATACTTGTTTCTTCTGCTCCTTCCCCTGCATGGCTTTAAGAGGCAGGAAATTGAGAGAGACCAACCTTCAGGCTGGGCTGCAAAGGTCACTCACCACTTTACATCTCACAAAACCAAGTTCTCCACACCTCAAACAGCACTTACCCTCCATTGCTCACTCGTGTGGTGTCTGGGTTTGCTTTCCTTCCTGAGCTGAACGTGAATTCAATGAGAGCTCACACCCCAAAGCACAGAAGAGAACGGGAAACCTGCCTGTTTGGTTGCATCTGGTTTCACCGGTTTGCAACCACACTGAAAAGTTTTCAGCCCGAAACATCACCTTATAGCAGAGGAGTTGCTTTTCAGTGCCATTGAACACATAATGGTTGCAGGTCTTCAGAATCACATCTACTCCAGCTTCAGAATGACATCTCCTCCAGCTCTGGTGTTCTCTGTCACCACTGGAAAGATAGACCTGCTTTAGATCTCCTGGTCTTGGGCCAAAAGGATTTGTGTCTGAAAGGGAAATACTGCCAGAGCAGTTAAATTTAGCCTTATTAATTATTCCTGGCAGCTCATGCAGCGCCAATTAAACAAGGTTTAAATTCCCTAATGATTTTTGCAAAATTTTCACTTTCAATCTGTTTTAAGTCCTAAATATGCAATCTATTAGAAGATGGTCACTTCCCCAAATAGTTTAAATTCAGGTTATTTCATGAATGAAAATAAAGGGTTTCTTTACTGCCAGAAATCATTAGTATATGTGCTTTTAGCTTGTCTTTTTTACTAGCTGTACCATCCTACTTCTTGCTTGGTTGCTTTTGTTTACCTACTCTCAGACTCTAGAGACTCATTAACCCGAGATTTCTATTTGCAAGACTTAGTGTATGTGGAGGGTTTGTGGGGGCTTCTTTGTTTTTTTTCCTAAAGAGCACAGCCAGACGACAGGCAGATACTGTTGTGTAACCACCCATTAGAATGGCACTGGGAGCAGGACAGCAATTTGAATGCCTGCAAGGTAACAGGAGCTTATCCCCAGGTTCAGGGCTGCCCTGGCTGGCCCTGAACCCTTCCAGGAGGTGTGTGGGGAGCAGTGTAGCCATGCAAACCTGCTCAGCAGCAGAGCTGTGTTGTCACCTTGTCCTCCTGTGTTCTGCATGGACCCTGCTGTGTGCCAGCCTCACACCCTGGGCAAGGGCAGGAGCTGCCCCAGGAGTGTGTCCAGGCACAAGGCTTCGTCTGGGGGTGAAACATGGGTGAGTGGCATTTCTATGGTGCATTTGTCTATTATAGTCCCTGCTATCCAGGGATCTGCAGGCTGTTTGCATGCAAACGTGCTTTGGAGACGTTAACATATAGGGTATTACAGACACCCAATACCTTGGTGGTTAAGGAAACTGCTCCTTCCTGCACTAAAGTTTTTATCATAATTGCATTAATAGTTATAATAGTTTGATGGGTACAATTGTGAATTGTATATAAACTTGTGTGTCCTGTGAATAGGTAAAGTGTGTAATGTGTGTTGAAAGACAGAAGCAGATGTTTCACAATACTTAATAAACACATTCCGAAACTGTCACTTCATCCCCTACATAGACCACAAGAGAATGAAAGTATAACATCTGCTTGTAAATATGATCAGGTGCGAGTCAGTAAAAGGAAAGAAGTGCATAAATTGCATGTTTATATGCTCACCTATCATAATAGAGTAGGGCCTGGGAAGGATTTTAGCTAAAAAAATTAATCACAGTATCTTAAAAAGGAGCATCACACCCCCTGTATTTATTGCAGGCTCCTAGATTATTCTCTGTGGAAAATATAAAAATGTAACACTTATTTCCTTTGTAGTCACACTTGCAACCCCTTGTTCTAACAGTTCCTGATGGTAACTAACATAAAGGAAGAGCTGATATCTTTCCAAGAAGCTCTTCCTTTAACTTCATCTGCAACTTAATTTAAATATCTAGAAATGCTTGCAATGACAGTAAAAGTAATTGTCTCCCTAAATTCCTAGTGTTTGAAGCACTCCTTTAACCCAAGGAGTTGATTCTGTGCTGATGTGATTTTGTGTGGAGGCTGCATACACCTGTTCTGCTTCGGCAGCCTGTCAGGTGTCCAGCAGGACCAGAGGGATGTGCTTCTAGGATAAGAAGAAGCGAGAATCGAATATTCTGAGAATTTGCAGCTCTTGCTTTGAAACATTAACTAAATTTGGCAGGTTAGAGTGGACAGAAAGATGCCATTTATCTTCTCAAACAGCTCTTTAAAACTACTGTGTGTTCAGCATGGAGAAAGAACAGCTTTTAGCCATAGTCTCATTCAGCAATCTCTAGCACTTTAGCTGAAAGTTTCATGTAAACCTTGCTGTTGTTGTCTGCAACATTTGGTTGGAAGTTATTACTTGGGCTTGTTATTGCTGTTCCTATTGAATTAATGGGCCTTTAGAGCTGGAGACAGCACCAAGAAAAGGGGAAGTGATCCCCATTTCACACCAAGCATTATACTCGTCAGGGGCAAAAAATGCCAGAAATGTACCAAACACAAACAGGAACAAAGGCTGGAATTAGGTCTGGAATTAGGTTGTCACTCACTCTTCAGGCAGGTCATGTGTCAAAGATGCAGTTGGGTGGAGTGCAAAAGGACAAAAGCATCCCTGGCTCACCTGCAAATTCAGCTGAGGAAATGTGCTGTAACACACCAGTAAAAGCTGTCTGTGCCCCAACAGATGATGGACAAATCCTTATCTCTGAGCTCATTTCATGGCCTTGCATTTAAATATTTTCAATTTTCATTTCCTTTTTGTTAGAATTATTGTTTTAGTTTTTGGCTGTCAGAGTGGCATTTTACTTGAATGGCACACACTTGTGTGACACATCGAAGGTTTCTTCCTCCATTGCCATTTTCAGCAGTTTCTCTGCCTTTTGATTTTTGAGAAGTCCTGGGCTGGCCCTCGCTCTTCCATTTTTAAATAAGTATCTGGTCTTTGTCATCCACTGTGTTTAGAACTCAAGGTCAATGCTGCTAAAGCAAGATCGCTGATCAGTGAACAGTGATTGCCTTGAAGACAGTGCTCATGTTGCTCCTAGACATGAACTGTGGTCACTGCAAGGATTCAAATAATCTTTATTTTCAAAGTGAATTTTGTTTTATAAGCAAAGCTCGTGTGATAAAAGCCAGGATTATTGGAGAATCATACACAAAGTGCAGTGCAGAGGGACCAGCTTAGCTCCCAGTGTAATTCCAGCCTCTGCAGCTTGGTCGGGAGCAAAGCTTGACTTGACCTTGTATCCAGCAAGTTTACTTATTCCTGGGGTGTAGGACCTGGGTGGCCATGCTCATCCCAGGAATGGTGCGAGAGCCTTCAGGCAAAATGCAGCAGACATCCTGCCTAGGAAAACCCGATGCTTAGAAACATTGTCTTTAAAAAGAGAGTCTTCTGCAAACTTGTAGCAACATTACATTAGCTGCTAGTCCTTGTTGGAAAGTTGAAGGCAAACAACCTATAAGAAATAGCTCAGGGTTTCTGCAGGACTGATACAGCTGCTTAACAGCAGCATTCTTCAAGAGTCATCTGTATCAGATATCTTTTGTTTGACTCTCTGTGTTTACAAGGGGCTGCAGATTCTCAGCTTTGGGATTTCTCTTGAAAGAATTTGCTGTGATCGTAGGGCATCAGGAAACCTCTATTTTTCTGTAGAAAGATGAGGGAATTTCGCAAATACTGAAGAACATGATCAAATAATTTACAAGTGTGACTTTGAGTTTGTTTCCTTTCCCTGAGCTATTTATGCAGCACACGTTTGAAGGCAAGCTGTGAGTATTATACAAAGAAATCTGCTAGCATGCAATCTCCAAGAGGAGATTTAAGATTTAATTTCAGGCAGGATCTGGATCACAGGAGCTAATAGGAAGAGCTGTTTACACTACTCTGACAGCCATACTAAAAATGTAGTGTGTTTAATGCTTGTATTTCCGTACTCCATTGCTGCTGTGGTGAAGGGCATTTGCATGCATGGACTGACTGAATGAAATGCCCTCTGATGTGAAATCATGTTTTGTCATTAATTGCAGAAGCTGAGGTGAATGTAAGAGGGAATATGGAAGCTTCATCTCACCCAAAAGTGTTTATTGCCATAAAGCAGTGATGGGTGTTGTTCTGCTCATGAGCTCTGGTGAACTGGCTCTTCTCCTGTGGCAGCAATGCCTCAGGAGTCTGCAGTCTTGCCCCAGAGATGAGAGGCAACAGAGAGAGGAGAAAAGGTCTGGTTTCCATCTGTTTGCCCTGCGTGAACATGAATGAATTAACTTTTCTTTCTCTAGTTATAAACCTTTAATGTAGCAAGAGCATGAGCTCAGTGCAGTGTCCTGGGCTACACCACTGAGTTCAGGTGGTCCAGCCGGAAGTGAACAATTGTGGCTCTTGCCTTGTTTTGTGTTTTTGCCCTGTAAATGATGCCTTACCTCCAGCTGCCATAGCCATCCCTTACTGGTGAGGAAAAGAAGTAATGCCCTGTTTTTAAAAAATGGTAACTTTGCACTGAAACACCCCTTAGTTGTGATCTCAGTGTGGTAAGGAAATGCAAGCTGCCCACACCAATCCATCCTTGCCCATCAGCAATTTCATCCTTTCCCAGAAAACAGCTGAATTCCCTGAGATCCTGGGGGCTGTAGCTGATAGGGTTGCAAGCCATGGCAGTGGGGAAGAGTCAGAGGTCGAGATTCAAAGTGTTACAGAGGCTCTGCTGAGCTGGCAGCTCCCTGCTGTCTGCATCATGTGGTTCTAAGGGTTTGCCTTCCCTACCTGCGGAGACACAGGTAACTTTTGGGTCTTAAATTTCCGAAAACACACAGATTTTCCTACTAGTGCTGGGCTTGCACAAACCCAGTACTTCATGACAAATACTGCAGCTAAATGCATTAATTAAGAGAAAGTATGAAGTGGCTGCTTTCTCCTCTGCTCATGCTCTGCTAGGGCTGGCACTACAGTCAGGCACCTGCTGGCTTCAAATGTCCTTTCATGATCTGCTCCACCACTTTGTCCATATCAGAGTCTTCCAGCTTGTGGTAAGTCAGGGAATAATCTCTTGTGCCTTTCTCTGACCACCTCCACCTCTTTTTCTTCTCATTTTTATCTCTTTTTTAGCTCACTTTCTCAATTTTTTTTCTGTCTTCTTAGGCTCCCAGATCTTCCTTCTGTTATGAAGCACATGCAAGGACATAATGGCAATACCTCATGGCAGTTGGCATCGTAAGAAGCTCTAAATATTAGGTACTATCCCTGAAATTAAAGCTGGTTGCCTTATCTATTTTTTTAGTTCAGGTGTATTTGAACATTTCCAGTGAATGTATTGAAATACTTGAAAATAGGATTCTTTCTGAGAAAATTACCCTTTGTCCTGGTGTAAATCAGCAGAAGGATACAATTCATTGAAGAGGGAGAACTCAGCCCATGGCATTTCTGCGTGGCTCAAGTCAATGTCAAGGCTTCAGCTGCCTTCAGTGGAGTCAGGATTTCTCCAGTAAAAGAAGGCTGTACTGCTACATCAAACTGTTTGATTACTGTCACTGGAAGCTCTGTTTGATTAGACACAATCGAATTTGTCCTGTGGAAGAGGTTCAGGAGAGGGAGAGAGCACAAGGGATATGAGCCCTGGAAGAAAATCTGGTTGTAAAAGGTGACTTGAGCTCATACACGAGGCCTTATTAAATGGAGACCATTCAGTCACACAGTTACAATGGCTATAATAGGGAAGGAGTTTTTCATTAATTATTCAACAGAAGGGAGATCTATATTTTGCCTCAAACTGACATTTTTTACCATCTGCTTAAAACATAACTGTCTCCTAACAACTATTATCCACATGGGCTTTTTTTCTTTTTTTAGAGTAATCATTATGCTGAACATCCAGATTGTTTAAGGTATCTGGGGGCCAAGTATGAGCACACTGTTACAAATAGCTGATACTTAAAATCACAATTCTTTCTCATGTTTTCGTATGGCAGCTCATTAGTACATTTGTTTTTCTCAGTTGTAATTGTGATCCAGCAGTGGCCTTGATCTTGATAACTGTTATATCTGAGCTTAACTGCAGTCCTATAATCCCAACAGGCTCATTTTGAAAGGACATAGTGACTCAAATTCATGCCTAGTAGAACTATTGAAATTAGCATTTTTCACCAAAGGTAAATTTATCTCACTACCTACAAGTGCTGTGGACACACACAAAGGGTTGCTAGCAGTGGGCCCTGAACATGAAATAAGCAACCAGACCCTAACTACTTGCTTTGAAGGTATCACTTAGACAAGATTTTCTGTGTGTTCCCTCCAGGTGTCCCACCTTTACTCCTAGGGGAAAAAGCCCAAACCAAAAAACTACATGTGGTGCCTGGGATCTTTGAAGGGAAACTGAGATTTATGCTAAACTCCATGAGCAAAGCATCCTGAGAATGGAAAGGAAGTTCAGGTGTTTGCTTTCATGGGTACCTGATTTCCAAAAGAAATATAAACAAACACCTCTTATATGCTAAGAAATATTTTAAAAGTAATTAATGGCAAATTGAAGAAGTTTGTGGCTCTTGTATGGTGAGTGTTGCTGCAGAGAACTGTCAACTTCTTCAGTCCCGCATTTTGGAGTGCTGCTCAGAAATGTGACATCCAAAGGGCTAATCCTTCATCATTCCGAATGCCATCCCACAGTGGGAAGCCAAAAGAACATTGAGGCTGTCTTCAGAATATAGTCCTGTAAACTAGAGGCTGAATCCTGCTGCACGGTGTCCCTGGAAGCTGTGCTGGCTGCCTGGGGACCTGGAGTGGCCAGTGAGGAGCCGTGGCCCTGTGAGGGCACATGGGCAGGTGGCTGCAGGCTGTGCTGCACAGCTCCCACCCACAGGACACCTTCTCCAGAAAGGGGGAAACATTTCCAGTGTTGTTCTTATCTAAACGGGAACTTAGATCTGTACAACTCCATGCTTGTCATACTCTCATTTTGGAGAAAATGGTGGTAGATGGGTCATACTATTGGAAATATTTATTTAATTTTTAATTGTAGAGCAAAAGGACACTGTAAACATATCATTGTGCATATACTTTTGTATGAATTTTGTATCCTTTAAAAATCCGTTTTGCTTTTTTTCCTGTAGTGGATTTGTAAATTCTCTCATCCTTGCAGACTGCTGGAATTCTGAGCTCGGGGCTGGAACCTCATTATCAGGCATTGCCATGCAAGGCAGTGCTTACTTAGCCAGCCAAATAGCAGCTGAATTGCACCTTATCAGCTGAGCTCAAACACAGCGCATTTCACCACCCGGGTGGCTGAAACGTGCTTCTTTTCAGATGCCTTTTCAGATTCATGGCAGACTCTTTGCATATGCACCAGCTGCAAACAAGAGTGACTGCTGTCCATAGTTCTGCTGTCTCCAGCGGCAGGGAATGAATGTCGCAGCTGCTGGAGTTAAAGGCATCGATTATCAGTGTAGTACCAATCATTCTCCATGATTCTGCATCACTACAAATCCTTGTATTATTGCATTTATAACACATAAAGTTAGTGTCAAACGCATAGTGTTTGAGGAAAAAACCCAACCCCCTTTATTTCTATATGAGGGTGATGTTGACAAACTAGCAAGGTAAATAAATTTGTAGAAAACCTGCCAATCACAAAACCGTCCAAGAACAGCTTTCAGACCAGTTAACCTATCTTGTATTCACTTAGACACCCAACAGGGAGCTCAGTAAGCACACATGAATTCTGTTTGAGGAGGTTTTGTTTAGTATTTAACATAACTGAATCCCAGAGCAGTTAAACTCTGGCTGAGACACCTGGGAGCCATTAATTTCCCCGGAGACTAAAGACTGGCTTTTGGGATGGCTGATGATTGGCCTTGCATCACTTCCTCAGGTGTTCTGCATGCCCCCGGGGCTTCTAAGTAGCCAGCCTGGTACTCGGGGCTCCTGCCTGCTCTGCGTTGTTGCTGCTCCAAGGGCTGCATACCAGGACAGCTTCTCTGCTGCCAGACCTTCGCCTGGTTCTTGCCCACACTTCATCTGCCCTTTGGTACCCCCTGTGAACAACAGAAGTAAGAGCCAACAAATCCAACTCTATAATTCCACCTGCGTTCATTTGTACATCCTATTTGTAAACCCAGAGGAGGAGGCAATGTAACACAGCAATTTGGAAACTGAATTGGTAGGAGCAACTCTCCCATGGAGCAAGGGAAAGTATTTTTTTTGTTATTGCAGTATCAGGTTCTGCTCCAGTTCATGCTGAGAGGACTTAATGGGCTTGAATTTGTGCTGGTCATATTTGTGTCTTTCTGTTACTGACATTGCTTTTATTCCTTTAAAAAAACATACTTTGCATGCGTTATCTAATTTGTATCTGAAGCCTTTTGATGTCACACAAGCATTTATTGCCATTAAAATTGTGCCTGGGGTATCGATATTTTCAGGCTATTTTGTGAAGTGGCCTTTTAAACAAGGTGGTACGAAGGAGGTTTAATTTCAGCTTTGTTGTCTTTGGTTGAACCTTGTATACAAATTGCAGTGATTAAAGAAGGTCTAACTGCAGGAAACACGGAAGAATAAAAATGAGAGGGAAGCTAAGTGATGTTTGGACACTGAATTTTCTCTCAATTTTGTCTATTAGATCAGCCCTTTAGCAGACACCTCTGCTATGCCTGGGGGTGGTTACACCTTTGCGTTACTGGGCTGAAGTCCATATTACCTTCACAATCTCTTTAAGGCAAGTTGTGTTTGTGTTCACTGTGCCTTTAACACAACCTGCATCCTAACAGAGAGTATTGCTTCTTTACTGTTGTATTCCAGAAATACACTTTTGTTTCTTCAGTGAGCAGCTTTCTGGCAATCCCTCGCTTTCTTGAGGATGAGATGGTGCTCACAGAGCACAAAACAAGTTTATAGATAGGCCAGAGTTAACTGTATGACTTTTTTCAGGCAGTAATGGACCTCCACTCCTATTTGAGTCCTAGTATAGCTTTTTAAGAAAAATGGAGAAGAGTGAAATAGTTTTACAACTTCAGCTTGCCACATGGACCACTGACCTCAGCTAATATAACCTAAACTGTAAATGCACCTTGCTGCTAAAGCCACTTCTGTCTTCTCCACAGCAGTTTTATGCTCTTTTAAGATATAATATACCTGAAAATGAATTTCTAGAAACTTCTCAGCATGGCTCTTTGTCTTTATTCAAATATTATGAAGCCCGCTTCCACTGCTGTGTGAAGAGAGGCAGTTAGTTAGTGAGGGGCATTCTTCTCATGAGGGCTGCTTGTTACTTCCATGGGATGGGTAAATCTGAAGCACCTTAAATTGGCACACATCTACCAGAATTTTTAACATAGCAAGAGCAGGGTAATTAATTTCTAACATTAATCTATGTAGTAGATCTGAATTTCAATATTTTTTGTTTCCAAATCATTATTTGACTCTTATTATTTGATAGTTTTATCTCAAGGACAGTATTTCTCAACCAGGAGTGGAGAAGTTCTGAGATCAGCATAGTGGATAGCAGATGATGCCTCAAGATGTAGGATAATTTCTGTTTATCAGTGTCTTTTCTGTGGTTGATTTAGGACACTACTGGTCATATTAACAAGGTCTCTAATTTGGATACACAGCTTTATAATACAGGCTACTGGAAGCTATAGATACTTCAGCTGAAGTGGGGATTCTGGACAGTAATATTTAAGACTTAGGATGAGATGTGTTTGTTTTTTGTTGGGTTGTTTGTTTGTTAGTTTTTTCCAGAATAAATGTTCTTGGCACCTGGGGGGAATGGGGTCTCACACCATGTCTAAAACTGAGCCTGAAGAAACAAATGTATGCAACATTCAGAGGACATCTGAGGGTTCCTGTCCCGAGCTAGTGATGCTTTATTTTTCTGAAGGTGAAGGTTCTATGGCCCCTATTACTTTAGTTTAGCATGGTTGTCCATGCTGCTGCAAATTCAATCCCAAGGGCCTGGATAAAGAGTCCCTTATCTCTTAAATCTCTGCTGATTTGCAGTCTAGTGTTGGCCCAGCCTCATTAGACAAACAATAACCAGGTACACTCACTTATAAAAAGTGAAAATAAAGTAGGTAGCAGAATGTTCTGAATTATTTATGTTCTTTATTCTTGAGGTGAGACAAGTATAGGTTGCTTTAGAGATGAAGCTTCACTGGTTACTGAGTGTTTAGAAATATTCTGCCTCCTGAGTTGTCTAAAAATAAATTTGAATGTTCTGTTGCTAAAATTTATTAATAGTTTTGACTTGTAAGCATAAAAGGCAACTTTTATTTACTGAACTTAGATTAGTATGTAAATACAGATTTAACATTGTAAATGGAAAACTGGAACAGTGTCTCAGATATTCTGTGACTGCCCTATTTATTCTAGCAGTTAAAGCAGCATGAGACTAGAGGCTGCTAGTAAATTGTGCCTTTAGGATATGAAAAATTCAACTGCCTAATAGCAGTAATTTTAAAATAAATATTCTATTAGTAATAGAGTTACAAACATTACTCCAGATATTCTTTCACTATGTATTTCATGAACGGGACTTTTCAGTTTTTTCTAAACATTAGGTAAATAGAGACCTTTTATTTTAATGTGAATTTTTTTTTCTTAGTTTTTGATCTATTCAGACCTCATCCGGTGCACAGTGTTTCCTCTAAGTGTCACACTTTTGCAATTGATCCCTTCTTTTCATGCTGGAAAACCTTTCTGGATTCTTGGTTCTGGGTACTGAATAGACTGTGAAGAAACATAACCCCTCCCCATCTTTTCCTTGCTTTAGGGCTTACTTGTGCCAGTTTCTAGCTTTTCATATCTTGGTTATATGCACTTGAACACCTTGACTTCTGACAAAAATAACACTTTCTTGTCAGCTGAGACCACAGAATTATTTTTGTCAGCATCTCTCTTCCTTCTGTCTTGAGGGAAGAGGGGAGTTTTTTTCTACCCTGTAATCTGATTTGGATTTGCCTTGAAATGCTCATCAGGTTGTTGAAAACAACCTGTGAAAGATGAGAAATGGAGATGAACTGTGGGAAAAGGGGTAAAAAACAGGAGGAAGGTTACTAGTGTATTTACTATATCAAGCTGCTTGGATTCTTATGAAGTCTTTTTGATATCTTGGTTAAAATAGAACAAGTAGTACAGGACAATTTCCTTTCTTTTGCCTGCCCATGAGTGTTGTCCTTATAAATGCGATGGCTTCCTACTGGCAGGAGGTGAGTGGCTGCCTGAGTCTGGCTTCCTTATTTTTCAGCACAAACAGGTGGCACATCAACAGCTTTCCCTTTCTGTATCAATGGTTTTTAGCAAGGTGAAACTTGGCCTTCTGAAAATCAAATGTCCTATTTTAGTAATTCACCGTAGGATTCTGGACATCAAAATGGGACAAATTGCTGTTAACTTCAATAAAAAGGAGGTTTTTGTCAGGAGAGGTGAGCCAATGCCTTCAACTCCTAACATGACTATTTGGGAGTCAGCTGTTAGAGATAAGATATTAAAGCAGTCAAAAAGATTGCCTGTTTTCACATTGACTGGTCCGGGTGGAACTTCCCTTGCAGAATCACTCATTTCTCAAATGCTTTGATGCATTTTATGTATTCAGGCCATTTTTTGCTGAAAACAGTATCTTGGTTTTCATTTGGTATATTAGCATTTAGAATGTCTTTCAGTTTATAACTACCTATACACTGATATATCAAATTATTTCTCTGCATTTTCCAGGTTTTTAATGAAAACTAAATTCAATACTGAGCTCCATAAATCCCCCTACTTTATTATTTCCTTTGTCTAATTTTTCTTTTGTTTTCAATGCTTCATTTAGATTTCAGGTCAATTTTTGTTTATAACTTCTTTCATGCTTACTTCAAACAGTTATTTCAAGTAAAACAAAGTTTTGCTGAAATTCAGATGGTATTGCAGTGTAAGATAATAACACAAACAAATGATTAATAAGAATCAAGTAGTGCTGCTTTCTCACTTTGTGGTGCAAAGCTCCCAAAGTAATTCTGAAACTGGAGCCTCTAGTTTTAGTATGCAACCAGATGCATCTGGGAGATCTTGGTCTATGCTGATACTCATGTGCAGCAGCCAGAAATTACTGAAGAATTCTGGTCAGCCATCTTACCCTCACTTACTTCCACTGCAAGATAAGTAGGCTCCTTATGAAACCCTGGACCACGGCCACCTGCCTGTTATTCCCACCCAGCCAAAAGGAAAGAGGCTCAAGGGAGGCTTCTGGCCAGGAGCAGTGGTAGTTCAATGTGTGCCTAAATGTGAGAAAGATACAAATGACCAAGACAGAAGACTACATGTTTGCACTTGCAGATAATGTGGAACTCAGTTCTTTTACTGCAGGAATTGAGTGGGTCTAGCTGGGACATGAGTCCTGAGCATGGCTGGCTCAGCCAAGACTCTAGTGGACCTTTGGTACCCAGAAATGAGGGCAGTTCTTTGCTTGTGCTTGAACCTCTTTCTCCCTGTAGCATTTAAAAATGCACTCAAGAGCAATCATCAGAAGTCAGGAAAACTTTAAGGACCAGAATTGATGAATCCACCTTTTGTTATCCTTGTTTGTTACCTTGCACTAAGTGGGTTGGTGCCTAGGGCTCATGGCAGCTATTTTATCTGTAAGAGTAACTGAGGGAGAGGGGATGTGTGTATTGATTTATTATTTTTTGTATTTCATTAATTATCCCCTAGCTGAGAAACACAAGTAGTTGAAATGCAACTGTGGTGACACCAGGAAGTAATTATTTCAGGAAGTTTGCAAATATGCCCTTATTGAACAAATTGAGGCGGGTTAGTTTTGTTTGTTTTAAGTAAAGCAACAGGGAAAGAATTGGAGAACAGCCACCTTCATAGGATGCAGTACAGGATATAAGTAAAGAAAAAAATATTATTATGTTACCAGTAAGGAGACAGTTGTCTCCTGGAAGAAGAGAAAAACCATGCAAAACCATGGAGTTTTGGGTCCCTTTTGGAAATGATTCTCCTTCATACTTGCTGTTCTTTTAATATGTTTCTTTTTTGTTTATTTTTATGTCACTGCTTTACAGTATTTTGAAAGGGGAATATATGTCTGAAAGGTTTTCTTAATAGAAAATCTAAAGGAAAAACTGCATCAGCAAATGCTTATTGATGTGTTTAAAAAAATAAGTGATCTAGATTGAACATTGTGAAAATCTAAGCTGAGATCTGTCTGCCACATCAGTCCTGATGAAATTGTGGAGGGTGGACTGAGGCGACTGTAAATTGGCCCCTCTTTCAATCCTGATACATCTGTGTGGTATGGGGAGAAGAACAGAATAGAAATAGGACAAACTTCCAGTATATCTTCAGCAACTGGTTATTTAATGCACTTCATATTTGAGGTATAGACTTTTCTTTTTTTTTTTCCTTTTTTTCTTCTCTATTAATAGCAGGGAAAAAAAGCCCATGTAAAAGTAGCTTTTGAACAGCAGCAAATTTTAGGATTGAAAGAAAAGTTGAACCTCTTCCAAGAAATGACTAAGGTCGCTGTAGGAGGCTGAAGAAGGCTGGTAAAGAGTACTATGAGAGTAGGAAAATGAATGTGCAAATATTTCTGCCTTTTGCTGCAGCAAGACTGTGCTGACCATGAATTTTGGCTTTGAATCCATTTGCTCCTTCTCTTTTCTCAAGTGTGTAGTTCTTTCAGAGAACTATTTTTCTGGAATGGTTATGTGGATTCTTCGCCATTTGGAAGAATCTGCTATATGAGATATAGCAGAGAAACCAGTATGTTTTCAGTGAAATTTGGTTCTGATATTCCACTGTAAGATCCTATGACTTAGAAACAATTTAAAACTGCAGTGTATGTTTTTCAGATATTTAGAACTTCAATTATCACCTTTAAAGCATATGTATTGTTTGGATGTAAATTTTGGATTACGGAGTGTTGGATTGCTCCTATTAACCATGTAAAAAAAAGATTAGATTGATTTGAGCAACTAGCCTGAAGTGTTTTTCTTGTTATTTATGAATCAGAACAGCGCTTGTTTTTCTGTATCTCTGCAAAGGCATCCCAACTGTTGCTTTGTGTGCTGTACCACCAATCCTGGCTGGAGGCAGATGAAGTGGGAATGTGGATAATGTAGTGAAGATGGTTTTCTGTTTCCTTTATCTATTTTGCTTTTCCACTTTCAGCTTTTGCTTCAGTGTTATGGTTGTTGTCAGCCTGAGAGTGGATAGCCTGTGGGCACAACTGAATTCTTACTCACTTATCACTCCATACATGTCACAGATAAAAATGTATTTCTATGAGAAAGTGTTTATTGTAGTCTTGATCAAACTGCTCTATGTTCATTTTGATGGTTGATGATATCCAAATGATCACAGTGCAAATTGTTAGTTTCAGTCTCTTTTGATTTAAATTAGGAATGAAATTCTCTCTAATTCTGTTTGGTTGCAAGCAGTCTGATACTTTGATAGCATGTTTGTGTTGCAACCTGCCCTCTCCTCCAGCTGCTCAGGTATAAAACAACCAAATGTTGGCCTGAGGAGGCAGAGGTGCCTGATACTGGTGAGCCAGTGTTTGCACTGAGGTTGTTAAACAGAGAATTCGTATTTCCTGAGAAATGGGACCTGCATGGCTGTGACTGCCCAGGTAGCCATAGAGCAGGAGGGACCTGCTGGGAAGGAAGCACTACTGAGGCAACTCAACCTAATGTCACTCTCCCATGAAATATTATTTTAAAGAGTTAAAGCTCAGCTACAATGTCACCAGTCCTTCGGAATGAGGATCTCTCTTTTAATTCATGCAAAACTTGCTTGCTGCTAACCGGAGTTTGCATTGTATTAAAATGTTTTTGACATATCAGGGAAGCTTTGTGAGTTCCTGCATTGGTCAGACCCAGGAGCCTCATTGGTTTGCCAGCCCCAATAACACGCAGAGGGATGAAAACCAAGCCAGGTGTTTGCAGCTTTGTGCATCTTTAAGACGGGAAACAAATGTGTTCCCAGATGACCTTTAGCAGCACTTGTGCCTTCTGAGGAGGTAACAAGTAACACCTGCCTCATCCCATCCTTGCTGGGCAGTGGCACATCTCTTACAGATCATGGAGCTGGATCCTACATTTTGGACCATGATTTTCTTTGTCTTTTTGGGTGCATGCAATGCAAAATGTTGAGCTGTTCTTGGCATGTTCTGCAGCCAGTGGCTGCTCAGGCAAATGCCTGGAATAGCAGACATACTGCTTGTTTAAAGAAAGAAAAAATGTGAATTAGCATATTGACCTTACTGAAACATGCAAATCATTTGCTAGGCCTCAATTTCTGAAATGAATTCCCATAATGTCTGTATTATTCTTTCAGAAATTATTAAAAGGATTTGTGGGATTATTCTGAGCTCAGACAGCAATAAGTGTCAGGGTTTTAACGGAGGAGGTGTGGAAACCAGCAATAGTTATAGACTATCCTGAATAACCATGTTACTATTTGGCTCTTGCAAGGCTTTCTCACCCAGGACTGTGTTGTGCTTTTTTCCCTTCACAAAAATGTTAATAGTACTTTTAAAGGGTTCTCTGGTAAAAAAAGTTTTAATATATTTTAAAAGGATACAAAAACTCTTTTTTTGGTTTTTTTTGTTTTTTTTTTGTTTTTTTGAAAAATTAAGTTAGCAGCACTGCTTCGAAAATCAAAAAGGAATAATAGCTTTTGAATTTCAGAGGATATTGTGAACTCTGGTGTTTGTGTTGTCTAGTTTTGGAGTTCGTCACACTTGTTAACTTAAAATCACTTGCATTTTAAAAAAATTTAAGTTGTCTGAATGCTTATTGGAAGTTATTACATATTTTTAAACATGATTTAAAGTGCAAATAAAATTGAAGTAATTACAAAGTACTTTAGCGGAGAACAAATGGAAAACAATGCTATGCCATGATGCGTTCTCTATCGTTTCTAGAAGTCGCTGAGAGTATTCTGCTTGAACCTCTTCTGAGCGCTCTGCTGCTTGCGTAGCGAAAGGACAAAGGACTGGCAGTAAGGCAGAACATGCCATTGCGCTGCTGTCTGCACCTGCCTGTCAGATTGCGCCTTGCGTGTCGCAGGTGCCGTGTTTATCCATCACGGGGCGAGCAGACGAGACCAGCACCTTCGCGGACCGCCCTTGGGAGCTGCGGGGCGCGGGGTGGCGGCGGCTCAGCCCTGCAGCGGGGCTGGGCTGGGCTGGGCTGGGCGGGGGCGGTACAGGGCGGTGGGAGCCGCCGGAGCCGCCTCCCGGGGCGGGACGGGCCGGCCGCGGCAGCGGCGCTGACGGGAGGGCGCAGCCGGGGCCGCCGCGTCCGCAGCATCGCGGCGCGGTGGCGGCGATGGAGCCCTGGAAGCAGTGCGGGCAGTGGCTGATCAGCTGCAAGGTGCTGCCGCCCAACCACCGGGTGACCTGGGACACGGCGCAGGTCTTCGACCTGGCGCAGACACTGCGCGACGGCGTCCTGCTCTGCCAGCTGCTCAACAACCTCCGCAGCCACTCCATCAACCTCAAGGAGATCAACCTGCGCCCTCAGATGTCCCAGGTGAGGCCGCTGCCCGCGGTCCCTGCCCGTGTCCGTGCCCTCCGGGCTGTGCTCGGGGTCTCCGCGTGCTTTGCCTTGCGGCTCGTGGCTGCGCGGAGCGGGACCCGCGGCTGCGGGAGTGGGATGTGCCCGCGGCCGCTGCCCGGCTGCAGCCCGGAGCCTCCGCGCCTGCAGGGCGCCGAGCGGGGTCGGAGCCGGGGCAGTGCTCACCGAGCACCTTCCCTGCCCGCTGCGGCCGCCCAGCCCGGGCTCGGCGTGTCCCGTCCCGGGTGCAGCTGCAGCGCCGGGCTGGCGGCTCCCGAAACCTCCGTGAAGGCGGGAGTCCCCCGCGCCCGTCATGGGCCGGCCGTGCTAAGGAGAAGTTCCCGCTGTAGTGCCAGGGTCAGCAATTTAACATCTGTGCGCGTTACTGTTTAATGGGAGCGGATTACAAATCAAACGACCTCTTGCTTGTGGTTTTTCTGGCTGCTGCTGGGGAGGCTGGTGGGGAGGGAGAGCAGCGGAGGCCGGGCCGGGGGACTGAGTCCGCCCGGAGCGGCCAAGGCAGGGCAGGGGCTGCGGGAAGCGGCGGGCGAAGAAGCCCTGATAGCGCCGGTCAGCTGCACTTACCAGCTTTTTGTGACTGACAGAGTTGAATGGAGAAGAGACTGATTAGTCGTGAGAAGTCGTGATCTTGATAGCTGGTTGCCTGTGTAGTACTATTTTTCTATTTTTTTTTATTCAGGCCCTTTTATTTTTTGGCTTTTTAAGTTGATATTTGGAATCATTATTTAATGCCTAAGTTTAATTCCTAATTTAGTCCTGTTTTAAATGCAATTTTTAGTTTGGACTGATGTTTTGTTACGGTGACTCAAAGTTGGTTTCAGATATCGAGATAAGATTATATTAATAATTCAAGAAGAGGCTATATATACTTGACTTCCTGTCACTGCTTCATGCACACCTATTCCTCGGCAGAGATGGTGGCAGCTAAGCAGATGTCTGGGAGGAAACTAACTTCTGAGCCTGCCATGGGTTTTAAAACACTGAGAAATAGATAACACTGGAACACTTCAGTGTTGTGGTTCTCTTTTTTATTTATGGTAACACAAATTGCCATTCACTTTTAGCATGCTGGCAAAAAGCAGTAGAGTGAATTATTCTACTTTGTCTGTGTCTCTGTCAATGTTTGCTTGCAAATCCAGTTATTTTATATCTTATTAATTCTTTCTTTCAGCTATGTCTTGCTACCAAGGTGGCATTTTGTGGAAGTTCAGAGTGCAAAAAGGAAAAATGTAGTTCATCTATTCAGAGTCAAAGCTCTGAGACTTGCACTAGATATGAATGGTACAAAAGCTATCTCCGTCTACTTGAGAGCTCAAGTGCCTGCTTGAATGACATGTGCTGAGGGAATATTTCATCTGAGGGATGGAGCACAAAGGGTGGGCTTCTCAGAGTGGTAGAAATTCAGTTCAGTTTTTCCTCTGCACCATTACAACTTGTGACTTTCAGCACTTGCTAGACCAGAGCCTTGGTTTATATTTTTTTTTTTTTAGTGAACTAGAAATGTGTTGTCATGATATTACACAGTATTTTTGAGATGGCTAACTCATTGCATCAGTTTGAATTCTAGGTTAATGTTGATTATTTGGACCACTATTACTTAATTTTATTTTTGATGAATTAAAACTACAGTCTTCTTCTGTCTAATCTATTAAAGTTCTCTGTCTTCTTTGTTAAAGTAGTTTTGAGAATCAAGATTAATATTTATTTCTCTAAGTATATTTGAACTATGGTATTCCTGAGGTGCCTGCACTCCACAGTGCTGCAGACTGCTCTCTCCAGTGGTGCACTCTGCCCTATACAGATTTTACCCTTTAAACACAGGGAACTGCTGCTGGATCAAAAATCTATAATGGACAATTCTACATAGTGTTGACTTTACTGGGAATGTTACCTTTGTGTTCTGCAAGTTCAAGATCCGATGATCTTAGTGAGATTCTGTGGTTTTTTTGAAAAGCAGACTCCCTTTCTGCTGGACATGATCACTTACATGTAAATTTCAAAAACTGTTGAAATTGAAATTCTATTGGTTGCTTGTAATTTGTGGCTGCGACTGTAAAGAGCTTGTAGCAATAACTCCTGGAGAAGTCTCCATGGTTTGAAGATGATTCAGTTGGTGAAATGTGCTTGGAGTTGTGCCCTAATCTGAGTTTTGTCAGTAAACTAATACTGCATCATAGTAGATTTCCATCGTAAAGTTACTGTATCCTAGGATCTTGGGGTCTTGGAGAAACGCTAGCTAGCTCACCTTTCCTGGTGGGGTAGTGAGTTACAGGCATTGGAGGCAGAGCAGGGTTGGCATTAGGATGGAAATTGTCTTGTCCACTGACTGCAGAGTCTGTCTGGAGCTGCTGCTGTGCCTGTGCTGCTTAGTTGAGCTGTTTGAACTTCATATGGCCCTTATCCCTCATCTTCTAGACCTGAGCTGCAGCTCCTGTACTCTCTGATCTGATGTTTTCTTCCAGTAAGTCTTAGAATGGGTCAGGGGACTCTTACTGCAGGGTTTTTAATCAATACAGAGACTGAGAAGGGTGGACGAAGGCTTTGTGAATGAGCCTCATTGAGGCCAGGCTGTTTGATTTTTGGCCTTGTCTCTTGCTGCAGTTGATGTTTGTCAGGCCTTTCTCTATGAACCAAGTTTTCGTGTCTTGGGGGCTATTTAAAAATGCAGCAGCTCCAAAGAACAGGAAGGTGAGAGGTTATGCCTCAGGCAGACCTGGGAGTAGGTGTCAGTCGTCTGATGTAAGTATCAAGTCTTTTCCATTTTGTTACATATTTATTTTTTCAGAATAAATGCAGATCACACATCAGTGATGCTCCCTGGTAGTCTTTGGTAACCCCTTATAAGCCACATGAAAAGCGTGGAGGGATTGTGACTGATGCTGAGGTGCCAGCTGCTGCTTTTTGGTGGAGCTGAATTCAAACAGGAGCACTGTTGCTTTGCCACGGCAGGAGTAGAAACTGAGACTGATGCTCAGCATTGCAATACAAAGGTGCCTGACGAAATGGCATGGGCTGTGTTTTATGGGCTGGCTGTGTGGGGAACCACATGCCTTTGTCCCATCACCAGCCATGCACCTTGAGTCTCAGCTGTTCTCGTGGGTGGATGTTTATGTGTTCGAGATCTGTGGATTCTGCCCCTTTACCTTTTTGGAGATAATGCCTGTGCAAAAGAGATGTCTCAGTGGCTTTAGGCTGTAAAACATTGGGGTTTGAACCTTTGAATGCTGGCTGTTTTCATCTGCATTACTGTATGTTTATGAAAATATGTATATTTGGTTAGAGGAAGTTGTCCTTTGAAGAACAGAAGCTGATTCAGTCAGTTACACTTTCCAGAAAGTGAGCCTCAGATGTTAAAAGTATAAACCTTGCATATATAAAAGCTAAGCAGTGTTGAGCCTTTCTATTCTGGATTGCCAGCTCAGTGCTGCTGGGCTCCTGTGTGAGAAGCTGGTGTGTCTTGGTGTGAGGTCCCCTATGAAAAATTACAGGGCTTTGTATGAAGTTGGAAATTCAGGTTCAGGGATATGCATGTCCAGGGTTTTTTTTCCACTTTGAACTGAGCAGGAAAATGTTGATTCTATTAACAGCTCTTGTGTCAAGCCTCAAACTCACTTTGCTGTTTGAACTCCCACGAGCTAACAACTTGGGTTACTTCAACCTGTGTGTGTGCCATCAGAAAAGGAAATGTAAGAGATGGATCAAGTAATACCTTTTGGCCTTTAACTGTAGGGGAGGCTACAGTTAAAGGATTGTGAAAGTGGTTTTATTGCAGGCACCAAACACTTAAACACTGTAGCTGCAGGGAATGGAGCTAGAAGAGGCAATGTGCTAAATGAATAAGGAGGTGTGCTGGTGTGTTGCAGGGTTCCCCTGAAGCGGAGCATTCAGTCCCTGGTGACAGTGAGACAGAGGATGGAGCAGTGAAGCTCAGTCTGGGCTTCAGAGCTGTTCACTGTAGTCATTCACTCGCCTCAGATGCTGCCTCTTGGCTAATGTAGGCTGGCGAAAGTAATAACGATAGAAGTGATCCATAACAGAAAGTACTAATCCTAATATTTAATCGTCATCAGACAAGAACTTAAGTAATTTATCACCAGAAATGTAAAACCTAAACCAAAGGATTATCATGGATTTGTAGAAGATGTCATCTGTTTAATGCTTATCTTTTATCTTTAATACTTTGCAAGCTAGTTTTGAAATGATTTTTGCAAGGCATTTAGTTAACTTGTGAGAGATTGCTAAACAGGAAAACAGCACTTAATGCAATACTGTCATGGGAGTTTACCTAAAGGGGATGTTGACATAGATTAAATATTAAAAATAACTATTTCCTATTATTCTAATAAAAATAAACAAAATATCCCTCACTTAGTATTAAAAGTTCAAATACTTTCTAATTTTAGAGAGTTACTTTTTTTGGTGTGGCCATATTGTCCAAAGGAAGTTAGTTATCTTTGTCATCCGTGTCATATTTTGGTGTGGTGACAGAGCTTTTGTGCAGGAGTTTATTTTTCTTGGTTCCAGTGGTGTCAGGTAGTCTCAGGATGTGGGTGTGCTGAGTGAGACAAACCTCTCTGTTTCCTCTGATCCTGCCTTTGGCTTGGAGCTTCCCCATTCCCCCCAGCTGATAACCCTGATCTCCTGCCCCGTGTACAGCCCCTCTGTGAGCTCCTCACAGGTGTCTATGCTGTGTTTTCTTGTTCTCTTAGGTGCTAGGAAGTGCCACAAAGATACTGTATTAGATTAATACAGGTTTTCTGAAGCTGTAAAAGTTCCTGGGCTTGAACAAAAGTTTAGAAACTGGTTCAGTTTTTGTCAGTGTAGAAACAAGAGATGCATTTAACTGTCCCCTATTCTTGAATTATTTGAATCTTACTGTATATTCACATACATTTAAATAATTCAGTCTTTTAAAAAATATTCTTTTAACTTTTCAAATGTTTTCAATCAGTTTGCTTGCATGTTGGTATTTTGGTCCATTTAACATCTTCACCACATTTAACTTTATTTCCATAATCAATTTAAATGAAAACTATATTTGCTATAACATATATTATCCAGAAAAGGTATATTTATCCATGTGTGATATGTACATATGCATATCTTATGTGTTGGACTTGAGAAAATATTTTGAACAAATACTTGATCAAAGCAAAACCTTAATATGACCTCTGTTTTGTTCTAAGAAAAGACTGATGAAAAAGTAGTGACTTGATTTTTCTAGGTAATTCTTCCTACCTTAAGGTGAAGAAAATAGCTTTTGAAAACTGATGTAATGATTTTAATTGATTCACATTGATTCTTTTTTGTCAGAGGGAAAGAAAAACTGTAGTTGTACTCTATGGTAAAGCTTATTTTTATTAAATGCAGAATATGTATCTTGCCAAGAGGTGTCTCAAATGTTCCCTTCTGTACAAAATTTCGGTGTATTGGCAGCTATGTAATGCATTAATAGAAAATATTCGTGCTGGTTTCTCACAGAGGCTGTAGTATCTGCAGTGGATGATATAAATTAATGTCTTTGTATGGCATGCTGCTGTGACATATGGGAAAAGCCAAGTTTTATTCTGAACTTGGTTTTACAAAGGTGGGAGACCTGTGATAGTGGCAAGTTGAATGACTGCTTATGGAAAGAAACAGATCAAAGGGGTTAAAGAAGAGAGGTATGTATATAAAAGGTAGGATTATAATTAAGGGAAGCAGTATTAACTAGAGAGAATGCTCATAAGAAGTTAGGAAGCTGAATTGGAAAGGGCATCAGCAAACAAGACGCTTAAGAATTTAGATTTTTTTGCAAGATAAGTACAGAAAATCAATCTTGGGTATGTATTACTCTTTAATGTGTTATTCTTTAATGATAATGAATAGTGGCTTTATCACTGCTGGCATGCAGTGGCTGTTGTACTGTGCTGCCTTAGGCCTGTGAGGTGCACGTTATTTGCCAGGCTGCAGCACTGCACATCAGCCTGGGTGACCAGAAAACAGCAGCACAGTTTGTGCACTGGGGAGATAGAGGGTCTTGGATTTCTCATATGCATCTCTTTCTGCTCTCCTTTGAAGATCAAAAGAGTTGATGAAGTCATAGTTGTAAAGAAGGAAATACAGAGGGTAAGGAGAGAAAGGGCTGCAAGGAGAGGGAGAGGAGAGGCAGCAGCCAGGGGTGAGGAGCAGACCCTGCAGGGCTCATGGTGGTGCATCCAGCCTGGCCATGCCAGCAGGGAGCTGCCACAGCGAGCCTGGCTTTCACTGTGTCGTGTAGCTGGGATAACTGGGAACAGCACTGACAGGCTGCTGAGAGGCAGGGGCACAAAGGGCTGCTGGAGCATGGTTTGATATTGGTGAAATAGAGGAGAGCCTTCTCCTGAGGCTGTGTTGGCTCCCTGAGCAGCAGCTGGCCCAGAGGGGGACAGGACAAGTGCTGTGGCTGCCAAGGAAAGCTGCTGGGGTGTGCTCCCCTCTGTGTGCTGCCACATGCCAGGAGAGAGGGCAGTGACTGTCCAGACCCGAGTGTGTCACTGCCTGGAGCAGGCAGGGAAGTCCTGGCTTGTGCCGTGATTGTGTGGGTATCTGAGTACAGAGGAATATATATTGTTTTATTAGATCATTGACAGTTTTATCTTCCTTATGTTTTGCTTTGTATAGAGGTGTCAGTTTTTGAACTCATTCTCCCAATATTAGAATTGTACCTCAAGTTTTTTAAAGACCAAACTGCACAAAATCCCCCCTGAAAAACCTTGGATTTTTTTCTTTTCCTTTCTGTTGCTGTGAAACAGCATTGCAGTACTTCCATCTCATTCCATCAATACTTCATAGCAGTGCTTAGTACTGCCTAATATTGTATTATTTCAGTATTTCAAAAATTCAATTTCACAGAGAAGTATGAACTGATATGCAGTTTATCAAATGGCTATTAATTTATTCCTCTGCACTTGGCATCATCTGGAGCTACCTTTTCTCTCCTCTTTTGCTTTGATAAGTCGTGTTTAAGACTTGAGGCATTGTGAAATACCAGCTGTTTGCTAAGACTTGTGATGTGTAAAATGCAATTTGAACTGACAGCTGTATATAAGGCTTTGAATTTTTATATTTAAGAGAAGGATGTTCTCTCAAAGCTCAGTGAATACTATTGGCTTCAGTTCACCACACTGTCAAGTGAGAATATATCTTTTGGAAAAATATCGGTCAATAACCCTTTCTCTGTCATCCTGTACTAAATGGCAGTAGTGGATGTCTTGGTAACATGAAACACTGAAGGACTATTAGTAGGATATTTGTTTCTTTGTATATTCATAACATGAAACATTAGACACAAATTGCATACTATAGAGGTATTGTAGCAATTTGTATAAAAGCCACTCATGCACTGTTTAAAATGCTCTTGCAGGCCTACAGATATGGTTCAGCTGTTTTATATTACAATCAAAAATATTTTTGGCCTTTACTTTCATTCAGAATTTTATTTTATAATTGGTTAGTAGGTATTCAGTTCATCTGTCAGTACTTTTTTTTTTCTCATTCTATCCCTGAAACTTAATTTAAATCATATAGAGATTATAGTATGATAGCATTGCAGAAAAAAAGAAAACCAAACAAAAAACCAACCAAACAAAGACATTGTGGCTATAATCAAATATTTTCTGAAAAAAAACTCTGACCAACCCAAACAAAAAACACTCAACAATGCATGGCATTTTTAAAAGCATATTTTTAACTGGTAAAGCTTAGCAGAACAAGATGATTTGTATTTCCAAAATCCTTAGATATGCCCTTTAATCCTTGGTACCATCAAATTTACCTTTGTTTCTGAGTTGTATAATGGTATGCCCTATATAAGCTATACTTAGGGTATTTTGTACCATTGCTCGTTCCTTCACTCACACTGTTTCTACATGGAAAGAAGCCCGAGAGTCAACTAAAATAGAATGATTAGAACTTGGCCCTTAAAAATGTTAGTTGTCAAAGCAGTCTGACTTCACTCTTATGCGGGAAATTTGATGCATTAAGAAATGAACATGTTATTTTGCTTGCACACACTCGAAAATAAGATACTGTAATAATTACAGCATCATCATAGCTTGTATAATTCCTTGTGCTCTGCTTCCATGTTAGAAGCTAATATTTAAGTTGTACTTATGTGCTCCAGTGACTGATTTCAAATTCCCATTAACAGTTGCCTCATGTAGCAGTGATGCCTTGTATCAGCTGATAAAAGGCCATGAGGGCCATGGTATTTTTCCCTCTAAATTGCTCAGGATCTATAAGTAAGGATGTATGATTCCAGCACAGAAAAGGTTAAAGGCAAATGGAGAACCACACCTTCTCTGCATTAATGTCCCCTCAGATTTTAGGTATCTCTGCATGGAGGTGTGGTGATGGCATAGTGCTGCCATGTGAATTGTAACTTGATGTGAATACTCATTAATCCCACTTATCTCTGTAGGATTTAGATAGAGATCTGATTTTCTTTTTTCTGGAAAATAACTAGGGTGTAGGAAGCACCAGAGAGAATGTTGAAACTATTGCTATTGCCTGCGGCATCTTTCACTCTCAAAATAGAAAGAGTGAGACTCCCTGCAGTGCCCTTGCAGGCTGCTGCCTTTGGGCTTATGGTCAGTTGATGTGTGCTTGGTTGAAAAGGGATTTCTGCCAAGCTTTTAAAACCTAACTTATATCGAGGCAGCTATTTTGAAAACCTCTTCATGCTACTTTGTGGCTCAACTTTTGCATTTCACAATAGTACCAGGTTTGCTAAATGGTGTGAAATTGTGTGCGGAAATATTTAGGTTTCACTTTGTCTTAATGGTTTACTCTCCACGTATGTGAACAAACTGATGCAGGGTGTCAGGTTGGATCACATTCTCTTCTGAATTGGGAAGTTCTTATTTTTAAACCTTGTTGAAAGTTCCTGCTGAGCTTTGATTTCCCACTTTCCTTTTCTCTCTCTTTTTTTACTTTTTTTTATGTGTGTGTATGGATCTTGATTAGCTTTTTGGGTGCTTGATGTGAAGTAACAATTTTTGGGCTATACCCCAGAGGGTTTGTTTGGGGTGTGTGTGCTTCCTCTTAGCGGTGTTTGGTTTCACTGAATTCTTAGAACATTTTTAAAAGTGCAGAACACGTTAAACCCTAAGTCGTCTTTAACAGGTGTGTCATGTCCTGAGGTTTTATGGGAATCCTAAGCAGGGTTAACTTGAGCCATTTTCTTTTGAGTTCTGCCTGTCCTGATCTTTTTCTCCATCACAAAGAGGGCAGTGCACATTTACCCACCACCGTGCCTTGATGTTAATCACTACAAGTAGTCATGAGAGTTATTCAGGGTCTGTGTTCATTCAGTTTGCATTTGTGGTTGGCAGCACTGAATATGGTGATGCATCTTCTCTGTGGATTGTGCTGAGGCCCTTGGTTTCACTGCAAGTATGCTGAACAGATGGCACTCTGTGTAAAGCTGAGGTTTAACTCCCCAATTGTTCCCAGCGATGCCTTTGAGCAATATTGTTGGTTAGAAGGACTGTGTCTCAGAAAGTGCTGGTAGCTGCTGGTGCAGGTGAAGCTCTATGAAAGTGACTCCTGTAATCCTACTGGAATGCCTTATAGTTCTATCATAGCCCTATAGTTTCCCTTCCTGTTGAAGACCCTGGTAAAATGAGCAGCTGAGCTGACAGTCTTTGCTGCCTGGGACATTTATCTGTTAATGCAGAGGGTGGTGGGAGAGTGTGGATGTTGGGATAGCTGGGCCATGCTGCATACACGGTGGGCTGCCCTCCATGAGAAGCTCATTGGAACATATTTCAAATTTGTGTGTCTTCCCAGCTATAATTGCTTAGATTCATAGACCCCTGGGGGAATCTGCTTAATTTAAACTATCTGCTTTCTCTTTTCTGAGAATGTAGGTTTTTGTAGCGGGGAAGCCCCACAGCGCATCACATTATTTCAAGAGCACAAGCTCTGGCAATATTAATGTAATGTGGATTATTCTCTAGTGTTAAAAATACCTGCTATGAAGTTAAAAAAAATACATAATTTAAAAAAGAAATTGTAAGTTATTTGCCATGACCAATGGAAGAAACATAGGAAAACAACAACTAATTTAAAAGTCCTGAAACAAGAGGGAGATTGTATTATGTAACCCTGTCTCTTAGCACACCTCACTAGAAATAGGCCTGAGGAGTAGATCCTTCCATCAGTAGAACTACAGTCACTGTGAGTGTGTGTGGCCTCTGCTTAGCAGCAAAGAAAGGCTTAGGTGTTCTTTTTTGGGGCAAAATTTCTGCCTTGGTGGGATTTGTCTGTGTATGTCTTCTAAAGGTAGTTATATTGACGAAGGACTTGTTCTTTCTGGCACAGAACCCGTGTCCATTTCCATGCAATAGAATTTTAAAAATGCTTGTACAAATTTGTGGCCCAAACTGCAGGACCACAAATATATTTTGCTAAATGTTTAGGTTTTGAAATCACTCCTAAGTGATATATCTCTTAACTCCAGTGAGAAACAAGTGATTTCATTTAATGTTGTGTCTAATCTAAAATTTGTGGTGGAGCAGTTCAGCTAGAAAATTAGCCCTGAAAATGTCATTCTTGGGAGATGTTCTTAAAACTATTTGGAAAAGAAATGTGGTAGTACTCAGCTCTTCCTGTTTTGTGCTGAAGAGTATTAGAGTTTGTCCTCAAAATCCAGTGTTTCAATAAAGTCATGTTAAAGTTTAATGAACTTAAAATGCCTTTCATCTTGATTTGAAAGAACAGTAGAATTTGAAGTGTTAGGATTTCTGTAGAATATTTCATTTTCCTGACGAGTCTGCTAGTGACAACATTTTTCCAGTCTTCCCTATTTCTCATATGACTCAGGTGATTTGGTGTTGCCTATCAGAAACTCAGACTGCTCTGTGATTAATAAGAAGTACTGCTGTGATGGGTCTGGGGCTTTAAAAATTTAGTGTTTTCCCCACCTTTCCTTCTTGTCTATAATTCTCATTTATTTTGACTCATCTGTTCTGCAGCTTGTTTGAGCTTGTGCTCTGTCCTCTCAAACTGGTCTGTATTACTTTCACCTTCTACGTTTGCCTTCCCCTCCCACTTGTGTTTTCTTTTCCTGCCAGTGCATCTGTTTCCTCTTTTACTTCTATCCTGATGCTCTTTCTTCTGTCCAACTGTTTCCCCTGTGCTGTTGTCTTTGCTGTTCCTGTTGGCTTCATCCCTCTGCCGATTGTCTGAAATCTGTTTCCTACATGGGAAGGAGCGCGTCTCCTCCGGAAGCTGCATGGATGAGTGTGCTGGGCATGAAGGCTCTGCTGGAAGTTACACTTTTAGGACCAGTGAAAATGGGATTCAAGGGACCAGACAGTGCTTGACCAATGAGCTCGTGTTGGGCTGTTTTAAACTGCTTTTCAGTGACTACTTTTGGTAAATGGTGTTTGCTTTGTTTTTACTGGCTATTTTAAAAAAATTGTCGCCTTCCTGTTGCAGTCAAAACTTTGCAACAGATGTGAGGGTGTCCCCAAAATTGTTTGCTGCTTTGCTCCAGGTGACTGGGCAGATGACTCTGGTGGAGTAATGAGTATAAAAGCTAATGCTGGCAGCCTGCAGGGTGAATCAAAAACTTGTTCATTTCAAAGGCAGCAGCACCCGATTCCTACCCTTGTCACCAACCTCTGGAGGTTTGTGCCACCACGCCAGTGCTTAAGCAATATTATTCTGTAGTTGTGTCCTGAGGGAGCAGGTGGGGATAGGAATTATTTTTAACCACTTCTCAGATTGATTTTTCAAGGTTGCTTGCAAGGCAGAAATAGCCAGTCCTGCTAGCTAGCACATTGATCCTGCATCTCCTTTGTGTTGGACATCAGTCTCAGTGGTTTCTGTGTCTTTCCTGTGAGTTCCACTCACTCTTCAGAGGCTGATAGACATGATAATTATATTTCTACTTCCCAGACTCACTATTTACACTCAAAGTGAAACTGCCACTGCACTGAGTATCTGTAATTGTGAGATACAAGCTGCTACACAATGATGTCCCTGAGGGCTCACCTTGACAGTGAATAGTTTTTCTTCAGGTTTCTGCAGTTTTGCTTGTTTGCTCTCTTGGATAGACACAGCCTTCATAGGCCTGGTATAATTCAAGGAAGCTGCAGGCAGAGAAGTGGCTGATGCCTAGCTGGATATTCCATGGAAGTGGATGTGCTGTCCATGAAAGCTCAGGAAGTTCAAGGCATCAGTGACCAGTGACTGTTCTGTAAATGTGCACCTTTTGTCTTGGTTTGGTCACATTATTTCTCTACTTGGGGCTGAAGCAGTTCAATGTTATAATTTGTGAGTTATTTCTTTAAAGGTTCTCATGGGACCAAATGATATTTTTTTCATGCAGTTCCTCGGTTTAACGGAGAACATACATTTGAAGAGTAATTATTGTCATACTCATCCCTTTATGCTGACTGATGTTATGGTTTCATATAATTTGAAGCATTAGAGCAACTTTAAACTATTTGTTTCACGATGAGCTACTGATGAGAACTTAATCCAGGTCAATGACTTTTGGACTTTAGTATTGGATCTTAATCCAGGTCAGTGATTTTTCTACTTTGATATTGGATCTTTCATAACTTGTGAATAATTTACCTCAGATACCCTTTCAGAACTGAAATATGCTGCTGTGAGGAAGTGGCTTTTGCTTAGTTTTCTATCATGCTTTCCTCATCAAATTTCTCATTGTAATGTCTAGCCTGCTCTTTTATGCTTCCTTTAACTGTATGTAATTGTGAGAATGACTTTAACGAGGGAAATTCCTTTTAAAATTAGTTCTACTCTAGTTTAGTCATATTCTTTTCCAACCATTATAATTTCTCTGTATTTTCTTACCAATTATTAGTGTCTCAAGTGGAAAATAAACTAGGGATCTTGAGTGACTGTAGATTTCACTGGGAGGACACATGATGAGCAAATAATTTGTATGTGGTTTTTTTTCTCTCCCTCAGCTGGCTTTGAAATGGGTACTTTTTTTTTTTTTTAATGAAACGTTTTAAGTTTGCATAACAGTAGTCACTGACAAAAAAGAAGTAATTTCCATATTGTTGTGCTAGGAGGTCCTTGGATTTCCTATGCATATTCTTCAGTGTCCTCTATTGCATACAATAAATTACCACATTTAGCAGACAGTAACTTGACTTGTTTTGACAGATAAGGAAATGGGACAATTTACTTTTTGCTAGCTCTCTGTAGCTGTCAAAAGAATTAATGAGAAATACCCTTGAGTTGCAAGGCATACTGGTATTGAAAAGAGAATGTCATTCCAGTTTATTGGTCCTCCTGACAGCCTTAAAGAGTCATTTTCCCTGTGAATTGCAAGGAGCAGCTTTGTACAAGCTTCATGCTGTGTTTATTGATGGCAGGGTGGGTGCCTTGATGGATGTGTGGGTACCTTGTGTCTCCTCCAGAGAGAGAGAGGGAGCTCCTTTCTGCCCTGGGGACACTCTCCAGGCAGGTGGGAGGATGAGCAGAGAGGCCTGGGAGAGTTTGGCAGCTTTTGTGTGGAGGTGTTTGTGTCCTGATGGGGTGGCCTCTTGCTGGGAGCAGATCTGGACAGATTTTGGTAGAGCCGTGAGTCACGTTCAGAGGATCAGTTTGGTCACTTGTGTGTGGCACAGCGGTTTTCAGCCCAGGAACAATGAGTCACAAACTTGTGAGTTTCCAGTCCTTGCTAAAGAAAATAACCACGTAGCTGCTCTTGTGGTTTCATTTAGAAATAAGTGAGCTGTGCAAGAGTTAAACAATTAGACTGACTAGGTCAAGTACTGATTTCTGGTTCTTTTTTTTTTTTTTAAGAATACAAATTGAGAAGTTGCATGTTATTGTCACAAATGGAAAAATGGTTGTTTCTGAAAAAAAGTGAACAGGATCTGAATAAAAATATTTCCTGAATCCTATAGCCAGAAAATTAGTTGAAGAGTCTATTCTAATTGTTTTGCCTAATTAGTCTCCTGTCCTTGTTTCACATAGCCTCACTTATTCTGATCTATTAAAAGGCTGTTGCTGACTATTTTTTCTATCCAGCTGTTCACACTAAATTATCGTCTTGCAACAAATCAACAAGTTTGTCTTCTGCTACGTGGACCCCACGCTGCTAGTCTACCTATCTGACTTAAAGGCAAGAATTAGCCTTGCAGTATTGTTGTGTCCATTTTTCTGAAAATCACTGTTGTTCCTTCTCCATTGCCGAGAACCGTCTCCATAGAGAGGCAGAGGAAGATCTGTCATTGTTATAAATTCCCAGTTACAAATTGTGTATGTATTGATTTTGTTCTTCTTTCTAATCTTGTCTCAATAAGCTATTATGCCTTTTAAAAGATAGTCACTAATCCAGGATCATACTGTGTTTTATGTAGATTTCATTTTATTTAGCTGTTTAGTTTGTAGAACAAAAAAAAAAACTAAACAAAACTAGACATAAAACTAGGTTTTCTAAACAAAATTTAGGCTTCCTAGACATTCTTACAGCTTAGCTCCAATGTTTGCATTCAATATGTTATTTAATAAAGTCACCAAAGGAACCATTTGTGTTGGATTGATGTTCTGTTAGGCAATTAGTAAGCTGATGCTTGTTCAGAGCCCTGGAAATATGTTACAGCAGCTGCTTGTACTGCTTTTGTATGTGTTCTTTTTTGTATAATAGGTTTAAAAAAGTATTTGCCTACAGCTCACAGGCAGATGTTTTCACTGTCCCTGTGTGAGGTTGTATGTTTTTCTTTATGCATGCATCAGTACCAAAACCAGTTATGGGTTACTGCTCATGCAGAAATTTTTAGCCATGACAAGAGTGACTGTTGATTTTTATGTAGATTTGTGTAAATAAGCAGTATCTGCTGTGATTTTGGCATGCCTTTTTAAACTGAATGTTATTGATGATATTACGTTTAAGATGACAGGGATGTATTTATACAACCAACTTAAATTGTATTGTTCTAAATTACTCATAACACTGCTGCAAAATTACTAAATGTTTAATCTGTTCTACATGCATGGCCATCTTAGATTTTAATAGGATTAATTTTATGAATAAAACAGGGTCTCTTCACTAAGTTCAGAAGACTAGCAGAGCATTGAATGAGGACTTCCCAAATTAGAGGTTCTTGAGTTGCCTTGGTGGATTAGTTTTTCTGACACTGTTGTGTGTTTCTTGTAAATCTAAGAAATGAAAATACAAGCATGAAACTTAGAATAATCATTTACACATTTTTTTCAGGAATGAGGAATACTCTTTAGAGGTGTTTTTAAAATGCTTCAAGAAATTTGCTTTTCATGAGGTCACCAACGTTTGCAGTGTTGTTCTGAAGTCATTCAGCTGTGAGTCAGTAGCATAAAGACTAGGATGAGTTCTTCACTTTAAAATTATCCTTAACACAGTTCATCATCTATGGATGAACGGTGTAAATTGGAATAATGTACCAAAACTCAAAGCACATCGTATTTAATAATTAAAATTATTATTTTGGTGCAATGTTCTGTACTCTTCCCAAGGTGATTGAGTAGCAAGAGAGTGGAAACATCTGGTGGCAAGATACTTGTACTTGTCAAGGTGCTGGTGGCAGAGTGCCCCGGGGGGTTATTGAAGTGGGGCTTTCATGTTTGTGCTCCATCAGCACCCCACAGAAATAGAATATATTTTTGCAGCCTGTATTGCAGGAACTGCCAATGTACAGTAACAGTAAAGCTTGTGCCAGTATGGCTTGAGGGCCTTTTGCACTGCTGAAGGACTTGGTCACCGTGGGATCAGAGGCTTGGGGCTCAGTGGAGACACTAAGCTTGCTCTGCAAATTGGGCTCCATGCTGCTGTCTTGTTGAAAAGGCAGCTTGCCTGTGTTGTCTTCCATGGTCTCCCATGGACTTTACCTGCTGAAGGCTGAGCAACAGATCTTATCACAATTGTGTTGGGTTCTTTACTGAACCTGCCTTCATGTTGTTTATGATGAGCTGTTTGAAGCAACCATCTATGTTAGTTATTTAAGAACAGTTTTCTTAATTGGATTGTAGAAAAAGATTAGTATCTTAAGACTCAGCACATGGTATGGTTCAGTAATGCAGACTTCTCACTGGTGCTCACATATTCCATTTAAAATCCCAATTGTACTGCATTAAATTGCTCAGCAGACTAAGAGTCCAGATGATGCTAAATTATACTCTGCTCAGGTTTCCAAGTATTTGGTTTATTCACAATTCGATTATTTTAGGATATTAACAAATATTCACTTGTGCTCTAGGATTTTAATTTTTTTTCTTTTCATATTTTCATATACCTTTATTCTCATGAGACCATGCTCATGATTGTTTTACTCTGTGAGATGCCAAACTGACATCCTTCGAAATGAAGTTTTGGACCATTTCTTGGTGTACCTCAACTTATTGTGAGACAAGGCATCAGTATGATTTAGCTGTCACATGAAATGGGACACATACAGAGGTGACAGATAAATTTCTATGAGCATCCACTTATTTGCCTCTGCTGAGACGATCACAGCTGTTAATTCATACTAGTGGAAGTAGGTATTTATGCAATTTTGACACATCTCCCACACAAATTTGGGTTGCCTTCAATGATGTGTTTCATTTTGGCAGACAGCTTAGAGTGAGTGAATGCAGCCTTTTAGACAACAAGTGCCCATGATGGTGTACAACTGGAATGCTTTATGTCAGCTTAACCTTTCTTTCACTGTTTGTCAGCCTTCTTAAGGAAGGAAGCCTACTGCAGATTCACAAGGATTAATCTGATTTTAAGTTGGTGGAAATTAAGGTTCTAAAGCTTACCAATTCTTGTGTTATACAGATATGTCACTTGAATCCCTTCATTAGGAGGATTACATGTCACTGGATAAATGAAGTTTGCCTAACTCTGGCTGGATTTCAGAGTGATATGGTGGAAAACAGTTGTGGGTAAAAAGATGTTAGTGTCTACGTTTTTAGATTTGTATTTTAACTGCCTTTTCCCTCATTTTTTGGAAGCTGAGAACTCAATGTTTTTGTGGCCTATTTATCACAGGAATTGCAGCTGTGGATCAAACCACAGTTGTATCTACTTCAGTATCTCATTTTCTACATCCAGACCAGATTCTTCAGAACAGTAATATGTTCTGAAGATGGTAGCAGTGGAGGATGTAGTACCCAGGGAATTTTGCAAAATGTGTATGCTGAAGCTTGTTTTGTGCCCCAAACATTCATTATGCTGTTATGCATTATGGCTCATTATGCCATTGCAGTCTGCTACAGTGCTCCAGTAATCTGTAGATGTGGTCTTCTATTTTAAAAAGGATGTGATAAAATGAGAAGTTCAGACAAGGGCAGTAGAGACTTTTGATTATATTAAACAAGCAATAGAAAATGAAGAATTTGTCAGCTTTTGGCAAGAGGCAACATAGGGGGAGGCTAAGAGGCCTGAGAAAAGAGAATTATTTGCTGTCCTTTCCAGTGGAAGCAGAGGGGATGTCCAATGGAAGAGCTAGGTAACACTTTTGATATACCAACTGTATGGCACTCAATGAAGGGAGGATGGCATTTGGTAACAGAGCAATGTGTTGATGCTCCAGAGAACATTACAAGGTGTAAAAATGTAGTTGGTACACTATACAACCACTGAGCCTCCAATCCTGTGAATTCACTTTTGCAGTGTGCTTTCCATTCATGGATATTCCCACTGGCTTGTGGTTTAAGCTTCTGGACTTATCTGTTCTACTTACTTGACTTGCAATCCTTGAGAATTATTCTCTGAATATATTGGAAACCCCTGTCCTTGCCATGGAGTGCATGGTCTAATAAACTGCAAACCTGAAGTGACACACCAGCAAAAATAGAACAGTGGATTTTTAAAATAGGTAACTAGAGGACAGTCAGCTTCATATTGGGCAATTTGTAGAGAGCTGTACTTGCATCCTTAAGGTCTTGCTAGGAATTTATTCCATGACCTTAGGAGTTTAGAAAAGAGTACGCATGCAGTTCAAGAAAACATTTTAAGTATTTAATGAATCAGGCACTAATGACTGTTAATAAGAATATTTTTCCTTCCTCATGGAAATAAAATACCTAGTACATGATCTGTATCTGCTGGTAAGAAATGGAGAAGCATAGGAGTTATTTAGGCTAGATTCACCTTTAATAGGAGCTGAAAACCCTGTGAAGGTCATCAGCACCTTTCCCCTCCCCAGTTGTGTTGAATTTCCATGCAGGATTCAGCAATGACAGCTTTTGAGAATCTTTTAGGTGCTTAGAAAAGAACAAGTTAATACATGCTAACTTAAAAATGCTCTTGAGCCCACACTGTAAGTGTTTGTGAAGGGATTACATAGCTGAGATCCAGGTCTGGCTTGTAGGGCCGTGCTCAGGGCACTACAGCCACAAGTTATTCACAAAGGAGGTCCAGTTCAGATGGTGAATTCGATGGTGCTTACTTTTAGGTGTGGGGTAGAAATAAGTGGAAGGGATTGTGTTTCTGTAGTGGAGCTGAAGTCAGGTGTGGATCCCCCAGCGAATTCTCTGCCTTTAGCCTATGTGGCAGCTTTTTGTGACACCTTCATAGGGCTCCTTTAGGGCTCATCCCAAAATTAATTTCCCTTGCATAGGTATAGGGAAAGTAAGAGGTCTTCACATGTAATTATGCTAACATTAGAGACTTATTAAAAACCAAGAACGGTTATGAATAAAAGATACCAAGATACAATGGAAGCAGTTTTTAGTGTGCCAAGCTAACTGTATGGAACAGATGTTGAGTGTTTTTTGCACAGATGTGTTTCATACTGTTGCTCTAAGGTTTTTCATGGTTTCAGTGTGAATGTAATTTTTGTTTTTTCTGACTGTAAAAGTGTTGAGAGCTAATTAGTTTGAGGCTTTCCATTCCTTTTGCTGTTTAAATGTATCTGTTAAGTTGGAGGCTTTAGAGTTCCCCCCTGCCCTACAATAAGTTTAAATCCTTTAGGTAGGTATAGGTTCTGTAGGTGCAGGTATAGAGGTTTCTGACAAATGCTGATATTTCATCAACCAAGTTGAAACGTGGGTATTTAGAAAGCTTGTGTTGGGACCAATGACAATACATCCAAGTAGGAATTGAGTGTCCTTAACAGCTTTGCCATTTACAGAAGCAGTTTTCCAAGTCACAATTGTAAATACACCTTCTGGCACAGTGACTACTGTCTTATTTTAAATGGCAGTTTCAGAAACAGTTTTGCCTGGAGCATTTTAACACCAAAATTTTAACACATTATTTTCTTGTGTTTGGCTTTTATTTCATGTCTCACACAATGTCATCATTGAGTCATGTATTTAATTATTTCAGTACTCTTTGCTCCTGGATTTCTTTTAGTTCATTTTTATTTTTCAAATATTGTTTTAGTGTGTGTCTGTGCCTTTCCTGTTCCTTTTCCTGGCGTCCTCTTTTCATTTCCTTGTTGCTGTCTTCCTCCTATTCATGTTCTCCTTAGAACATTTTCCATGTTCCCTTTGCCTTCCTTCTTTTTGCATTTGCTTGTAAAACACTCAGATCTTTCTCCAAAGACATCTTAGAGATGCAGTTTTGGTATACAACACAGATAGGGCTGCTTATTTGAAAAGGTAACTAAGCACAGGAATTCCCTAGCTAACCTCTTTGTCCTTTAAATGCTTAATACTGTGTTCCAGTTGCTGTTTTTTTGACAAGATACTGCAGAATAGATTAAGCCAAGTCTTGCTAGTGAGGAACAAAGAGCCACTCTAAAAATCGCCCTTTGCAACAGGGTGCTATCCTGAATTCTCCCATCCCTGTCTATTGCAAATTTTGCTCAGGGAATTCCTGTAGTGGGCTTAATGGTTTAAGTATTCCCATGTATTGCCACTTTAATGGCTTGTGGGAGTACTTGACTACAGGGACACAGAGAATTTCAATGTTTCTTTGCCCTCACTTGCTCAACCAATGCTATAATGTCAAGGAGAGAGTCAGTAATGCATAACAAATCCTGAACTTCTTTCCCTGCCCTCTATTCACTCTGTATCAGTATTAATAGAAGTAGAGCATCCTTTGTGCTTCCTCAGCTTTTTTGCAAGTTTCAATTTCCATTTTCTTTCTTTGAAGCACAGAGAAGAGCAAACGTATATAAACAAAACTTCATACTCAAGCCAAAATGCAATAGACACAATTGAATAGTAGTCAGTTAGGAATTTTAAGAGCTTTCCTATGAATATTTAATTACTACATTAACTGAGCAAATAAAGAACATGCTATTAATATTCATACAGTGTGAGCAGTGGTTCAGAGGAATTTAATATGTTTTATAGTTCATATCGTATCTTATGTTGTGCAGACCTTCAAAGAATGCCCACATCTGGAAAGGTAATAACACTGCAGGTCTCCCTAGCTGCTCCTTAATCCTATGAATTAAGGAGTGTCTGCTGTTGTTTGCATAACACATTTCCTAGTAAAATTCTTCTTTTATGTAATTGTATCACAATCTTAAGCAGCTCTACAAAGAGCTCAGTGTGGTGTCTCCTCCATATTTGTTACTGTACCTGCTCTGTGGCTTTTTGAGAGCAACGTTTGGGAGGTATTTAACATTTGCCTGGTTTGCTTCTGCTTAGAGCTTTAGAAATACTGATGCTCTGAATGATTGAGGTGGTTTGCAGAGCAAGTGGTCAAATGCAGAACATAAAATTGAAATCCTTTGATGTGAGTGACGTGTTCTTCCTGTGTGAGTTCGTTTCTTTTTTAAATGTAATTTGCAAGTTAATAGATTTTATCTAAGAGTAAGAAAAAGAGTAATGCTTACTTGCCTGGTATCTTCCTTTTGCTTATGGAAAATAGGAGCACTCATCCTCTCTTGTTGACTTGGTCTTTAAATTCCTTTTAGGCCCTTTTGCCTTCATTTAGTAAGACTCTGGCTTTAAAGACTTTTCCAAGAGAAGATGCACACATATGAACAGAAAAATGTTACAAATGCCATTCCTGTGTCTGATATTGTTCTTTTCTCTTTTGATGGCTTATGAAAATACATTAATAGATCTTGAATTAAGACTTCATCAGTGGGTCCATACTTCATTCACTTAGAAATCCTTACAGCTATTTTTTACTGCATATAGTGATAATTACTCCTTTTGGCAGAGCAGAACTAATCTAATGTACTTTGGCTGATGAAATCTGTGAAGAGCCAGATTTCTGTGTCGAATTGTTAACCCTGACTGTACAATTCTGTCAGTACCAGAGTGGGGCTTTGTCTGATTATCTAGTAATCTGGTGTTAATTAACACACAGATAGTAAAAAAAAGATTGTGACATCTAGTAGAAATATAACGTGCTCCTCTTTTGATAACCCGCCTTTTGGGATTGTTCTGTCAAAGATGGCACATTGCTGGGGAACTGTCCAGCCTGGTGGCTTATGGAAAGGAGCTCTTGATATATGAGCAGCTGTATCTTTCAGTACCTGATTTTCTCCCTTTACTGGATGTGGCTGAAAGAATTGTAAGGAAGCTGGAATTCTCCTGGGCATGCACAGTGTGCAGGAGCTGATGAAACCCTTCAATCTCCATCTCTAGTTACTCTTGCTCTTTTATGTGTGTGGGCTCAAGGTACAATTTTTTGTTCTTGCTGCTGTGTACCTATGCTGTGGTCACAGGATCTTCACTTGGTGATTAGAGGTGATAGTGCTGTTTGCTCACAGTAGCAGGTTCTGGGATCTCTCTCAAATTCAGACTCAGCAGGATTTGAACAGCATTTTAATGAAGTTTATACTGTTCCTCTCAGCACAGTTGTTGCAACAAATACTGAAACAAGTGAGCAGACAAGAATCTGCAGCCCTCAGGGCATTAATCTACTTCTTGAAGGAAATTCTGAGGAGACAAGTTGTGTTTCAGTGCTTTCTTTCACTGAAATAACTTGCACTTATCAATCTTGGTGACAGAATGTACAAAAGCAATTCTTCCAGTTAAATCCGTAATGGAAACTTTCACGTTTCTTGTCTTGCTTAACTGCAGCATTTTCCTTTTTGCATATATTCTCAGGAACACAGTGGAAATAAAAACGAGAGACTCCCAGCTAATCTGTTCTCATCATCATTCCAGGAACACATAGGAAAGGTCAGGAGCTCATGTTTTGTAGTAAGCACTGAGGGTGTAGAAAGAGCATTTAAGTGTTATGGCAATGGACTGCTCTTCTGTTCTTCTGACTTCTATTCTTGTATAATTCTGCATTTCTAAGAACACAAATAACCAATGGAAAAAACTCACATTCACAAACCTGAATATGCTTCCTTGCATGTAACATCAGTGTTTTACAAATTAAAAAACCAAAGCAATTGTACCTTCTGAGATGAATGAATTGAAGCTAAATTTCTTCCTCTCATTGCTTCTTTTATATACTTGTCTTGAAAGTCTGGCCTTTCCTCAGCTATTTTTGCTATAACATGCTTGCTGTAATGTAAAATGCCATTACTTTTTGGTTTTGCATGTAAGGCTCTTTAAAGACAAGGCAAATAGCTGCAGCTGTGTAGTTTACAACGTGCTGCCATTTAGAGGAGGGATAGGAGGGGAAGATTTCAGGACTTTCTGTGATTCACATGCCTATTTCTTCCACAGGAGATAAAGTGGATTTAGTGGGCAATGAGTGGAGTCCCTTTTTTATGTTTTTACTCTTTTATCATAGCTTCTACATGATGATAGCTAGGAGCAACTGGCCTCAGTCCTCATGCAGTTATTGGGAGCCTCCTGAGGTCTGTGTGGGGCTAGGAACACAACATGCAGACAAGCCAGTGAAGTGCAGTGGTGAATGGATGGGTATTCCATGTCAGCAAAAGTGGATCACAGCAGGGGAAAAAACCATGTCCCCTGACACTGAGTGACAGCGATCCAATCTGGTTTTAATATCCCTTATAGCCTAGCATCTGTTTAGGCTGCCTTAGATAAGTCAGGCTTCAGTATGTTCCTAGTTAGTCTTAATGCAGTGTGGATGTCTGATCCAGACACAAGGGAGCTGCCAGCTTCCCAGGCTTGTGACCAAATATCTGTGCTTGTGACTCAATCATCATAATAAAAAGGAGGTGGAAGTTGAAACAAATACAAATAGCTTTTTTCCCCCCTTCCCACTATTGGTAATTAAAATAATAAAAAAAGTGAATTAGAACTCTGTCTTTCCTGAATACTTGTCATTTCTTGGCCTTTCAGTTTTCACTCGCCTGACTGGTGTTGCTATGCTGGAATTTCATTAAATGTCTTGTGGCGCAGTTTGATCTTCAGAGCTCTTTGTGTTGGTTTCTGAACGCCTGTAGAAGTGCTTTTAGTACAAAGGATACATCTAGATACTGACTATTATGGTCTGTATCAAACAGACCATTATTCCACTGAAATACTTCAATGTCAAAATATATTTTTTGAGAAATACCTCTTACATTATGGGAATAGAGGTTATATGGATTTTTTTCCCCCCTTTTTTCTTCTGCATTTCATCTTTCACTTCATTAAAGGTCTGGTTAGAGAAATCATTCTTCCCTGTGGGCAGCTTCAGTCCTGCCTGTGCTTTTAGTATCTAATTAGTCATTTCTATTCAGTACCCTTTATAAAATATTTCTGTGCATTTGTCAGTGCATACAACCGTGTTCTGTGTGGAAAAAGCCTCAAATAAATGTTTTTGTGTGAAGTGGCAAATACTGTGGGAGAAAACAGCATACTCTTTCTATGGAACTTGGTATAATTTGATTTGCCCACTGTCCTATGTTTAAAGTTCAGACAAATACAATCCCAATAATACCATACCTGCCTTTTTAAGATGGTAGACATATTTTTTTCTTCAACCTTGCTTGTCATTTCAATAAGTGTGGTGTTAGTACCTCTTGAAAAATTAAATTCAGTGCAAAAATGGATCAGAGGCCACTAGAATCTATTCCATAAAACCACAGTGGTTTATCACAGGAGTTATATCATTTCAGCAGCCCTGACAATGGCTACATTATGGGCTTGTAGTAACATTAGGGTGCTTTAGAAATGTTTTCATCATCTATAATATTAATATTATGATCTGTTAATATTGAAAAGTGTTTTCAGGCTCCTGAGGCCCAGTCACAGAATCACAGGGTGGGAATGGGGTGTTATGACTTCTGTCCATCTGTCTCTGGTGTTGGATGTAGTCTCCTCTCATGGCATCTCTGTGCATCAGCAAGAGAGAACTTGTATTTCTCACTGTGTTAACTTTTTTGTACTCATGGCTGATACTGTCTCCTAATATAGCCATGTAGTTTAAAAAGGGGTGAAAAAATTGCATCATTACTATTCCAAGGGAATGTTTTTAAGGTGTTTCTTTGGTAATAGAAACCAGTTCTTGTACTGAAAGACAGTGTTTCCTGTGGAGGAGATGTTGAGTGAGGTTTAGCTCTCCTGCATCTCTGGAAACTCCTTTGTGGTGTGCCAAACGATGTTTTCTTTTGAAAAAGGAACACAATAATGCAGTAGGTTTCCAAATATCCTGAGGACTGTACTTACTGATGAGAGACTGCACAGTGATTGTGTCTTTTTCTTACTGCCAGCAAGGAAGGCTGTCTTTTATAGAACTTCCTAGATTTTAGCAGTATACTCTTTTTTAATTTGGAGTCTTCTCTTACTAATTGGTGCATCTTCATACAATAACCACAGCGATAAAAATCTTTGTTTTCAATGAGGGAAACTGTTTCTTTAGAAGGTGGAAGTATAACGTTTTGGAGATAATTCTGGAAGTTTTCTGGGTAATATAATCAAATAATTTTTCTGGAACATTAGTAGCATATAACAAGGGGTTTTAAAAGACTTTTCATATATTGTGGTGCAAAATGAATTCATTTAAATATGAGCACGCTTTTGGTTTTAGTAGTTTTGCAGCTTTATCCTTGTAGCTGATATGGTTAGCTTAATAGTAACAAGAATTTAATTTTAATTTTACAAGAGAAAACTGATGGATATGGAATCATTATAGGGTCAACTCAAACTTACTAAGCAGTCTTTGAACTCGCAGGGGGTGGGAGTGTTATGTCAGGACACCTATTCTGCTGAAGGCACTGCCTGGCACACACTCAGTGGTGATGTGCTCCCATCTGAAGCACAGGCAGATTTGACACTTACCATGTGGTTTCTAGAGCCTACAAGACATGTTGTGTTATATGGTTTTTGAATATTAGATCATAATTAGGTCAAACCTCTCTAACATAATGATACATGTTAATAAATTAACATGTTAAGAAACAGAAAAAGAGGAACAGAGGAAGATGGGAATTAGATTCTTCTTTGGCCTTACTGTTAAAATATTCCAAAGAATTTAATTTATTACTTAGAGTGTAGGTGCTTTAACATTTCCGTAAAACAAGTGGGCTTGTAATTTCTTGTAATACGCTTTCTAATCTGCTCAGAGATAATTCATAGTAACAATAATTTAAACAAAAGGTTGATGTCAGAAAATTGCCTCCAAATTGATTTAAATTTGAAGTAACTAATAAATCTCATCGGGAAAATGCTGTCATTTTTATCTTTTATTGTGGGAGATGTCTGTTTAGAATAGTTGGAGAGATTTTGTAGAAGGGAGAGGACATCTTGTTTGTGAAAAACTGCTGATCCATTAAATGGTTCTTTTAGCTATATTAAGAAGCTAAATGCAACTCACTAAAATGCTCTTTAGCAAATCTAGGTCGGATTTTAGGCCCATGACAGCTCCTGTCTCTCCCTTAACTTCTTGCTCCCTTTAGAGGTAAACAATTTAATGCAGATGGAAGCTTTCTTTGCACTGGGAGACTTCAGCACTAACTAATATAAGCTCAAAATGTAGGTTTCAAAAAGGCAGCAGAATTTTCCAGTGAGAGTCATGTCTGTTAGTGGTTTTGAAAATTTTGATGTAAGAATATAGGTGGGTATTCAAGTTGAATCAGTATTGTGCATTGGACAAACCCAGTGGCCATTGATAGCTTTCAAGAAAAATAATTAAAAATCTGGGGAAAAGTACAGCAGAAAGCAGTAATAATAACTTTGTATGTACCATTTTGTTTTTAAAGCTCACTTTGAAGACCAGCTCATTTTCTGGTTCTTTCTGCCATTGTGATGGAGGAAGAAGCACATATGCTGAACATCTGTTGGCCTTCTAACCTTGCAATTTTGACTTCAAAATTATAATCTTTGCAAAACCAGATAAGCTTGCCATATTGACTAAGCAAGCTAGACTAATTCTTCAAATTCCACTTGGCATAAAAGCAGTCTGGTATACGTGCAGTGCTGTCCTGGAGCAGCTCAGTGCACAGCCCAGCCATGACTGCCCCATGTGAGCTGGCAGGCACATGCTCAAGAGGCTCTTTGGGAAGGGGGAAATGTGGAGGCTGTGGATTCACTCAGGACAGCTGTGAATGCTTTCTGTGGATGAGGCCCTGCTCAGCCACAGGTGCTTTCCTGGGAGCTTTGGGTTGCACAGGGATGGTTTTTGTGATGCTTTGTGATGAGTTTGTTAGTTGCCCTGATGTCCACAACCATGCTCTTGTAGCATCTCTTTGAATCAGTGCTTTCCTGTGTGTGCCCTTGCTGTAAATGTGGTCCATCAGGGGCTCTGCTTTTCCTGTGTCTCACTGGGTAGTTCTGTAAGATGTGAAGTAGGGCTGCCTGTTGAATTGCTACAGCTGTGACACTCAGTATTAAAAATACTGCTTTGCTCAAAACAGGAAGTTGTAACATATAGCAATTCTATAATCCATCCTAATATGAGTGATCCTCGTGAATCCACTAAAACATGCAGAACTCTGTTGTAATATTGAGTTGCTGTGTCATTACTTTTAAAATGCATATTCCAAGCATGGTGCGGGGTCCTTTGAAATGCTGCTGCTTATAAATATTGTATTTGCTTTTCCACTTTGGCTCATAAGACTACAACAGTATCTTTATGAAGCTGATGTCCTCACAAGGTGCTAGCACCTCACAGAGCTAATGGTTATCAAGAGTGCATATTATTCCTTTTAGCTATCCCTCTGAAGTTAGCAATGCTCTTGACAGTTACTGCCTTTTGGCCAGGTAAGCTCTAGCAAACAAAATAATCCACAGGAAAATGCATTAAAGGCTTTTTAAAGAGATCATTGTGGCAGAGGCTTTATTCTTTTCCAGACTCAGATGATCATTGATGCATGTGGATAACCTAAAGGGAAATAGCCTTTGATTCAGTACAGAAATCAAGGTGGTCTGAGGATCTTAAATCTCTGCTAGGTAAATTTAAATGACTTCACTGCAAGCTTCATCTGCTTCTGTATGCCAGATGGAGAATATGCATTCATAAAGTCTTTAGTATATGAAAACAGTGCATGTGCATTTGTTAAACATTCAAACTAGAATATAACAGGTGAAGTGCTTGATTTATACATGAATAATATGCACATATTAATATAATTTTTTTAAGGTAACAGGTTTTGTTTTGTGCTGTTTGTAGAGAGCTGGAAAGTAAGTCTGTCTTTATGCTACTAGATACATAATAGTCTATTGTTACATCTTTTTGTTTATGTAAAAAGTGAGAAAATAGTTCCTGTTCCCAATCTGTCTACTCAGAGTTGAGTCTGAAGAGAACATTTATGGCTGAATTAGGACCAGTGGGGGATCACAGCATAGTGGAAGTGCTGACTTAGAAATAATTGTATTGATGAATTATATGGTGTGTTTGTGACTAAAGTGAACAAGTATAATGCTAATTTACGCATTTTACACTCAGCACTTCTGTTTTCTCTCTCCTAGTTTCTCTGCTTGAAGAATATAAGGACTTTTCTTTCTGCATGTTGTGAAATATTTGGAATGAAGAAAAGTGAACTTTTTGAAGCATTTGATTTGTTTGACGTGAGAGATTTTGGAAAGGTAAGGATGCTCTTGATTATATCCCAAGTAACACCTGTGTTTTACTTGTGCACAGAAGACTTTTCTGGTAGCTGTGATATAGAAGTTGTAACTAATGGATGAGCATTCATTATGAAAAAATAGTGGGGAAGAATTAAGAAAGCAGAAAAAGCAGGTTTATATTGGAGGGGCTAATAAAGGGCAGAGAAAAACACTTGGCAGGAAAGTTCTGAGCGTGTGAAAAGCCAAGATAAATGGTTTGAAAGATGCTGAGTTAAAGGGAAATGAAATGGAAGAAGATAACCAGCTGTGGGTGAGTGCTGTCTGGTGAAATCACTCTGGCATAAGTTGTGTGGATTCAGAAACCCTGGGCCTGTACATTGAGCCCCTGTGGCACAGAACATGTTTCTTTAGTCTCAGGTGATTGAAATTCACCCAGATCATTTGCCCTTGTAAAATTATTTTTTGACAGTTGTTTTTTTCCTAGCCTGCTGTAAAGCTTAGCTATGATAGGTTAATCTGACTATTCTAATTTACACAGCATCTTTACAGTATATTCTGTAAGTCTGACTACTTATTCTACATGTAAAGCTTTTTCCAGTCTGTTGTTCAGCCTCCTACGTATCTGTTTGATCTGTCATTGACAACATGTGTTTAGTTCAACTTCAGTTTCTGCTTTTGAGTCATAGTATCATTACCCTAATTTCACAGGAAAATGTCTAAAAATTACCTGAAGTAGCACTAAAAATAGTCATTTATTCAAATTTAGTATATCTTAAGCATTATTGCATTATAAAAGAGATCATAATTTTACTATCTGATTTTTATGCACTGTTCGTTTTATAAGTAGGCAGAGAGGTAAAGATGATGTAAGAGTGCAAGAATGAATCAGGGCTGCAATATCATTGTTTGAAAAGGCTCAGTGATTATCAGCAACCAAAATATCTAATTAGCTTTCTCAACCTTTTGTCTGGTTTTAAGTCCTTGAAGCATTAAATTAGATAACCTGGTGATTCCACCTGTTCTTCAGTTTTGCTGAACATCTTGTCCTCATAAATCATATTTAAGACAAAGCTTTTTGTTAAAATATGGTCCTTTTGTACACATTTGGCTCGTTAAAAATGAGATTTGTTTTTGTTTTGATTGTGCAAAAATTGTTGGGTTTTCTTTTTCTGTGTGTGCTAGCAATGTCCTATTTAAAGTATTTAAGTCAGATATCTCAATGCTTGATTCAAATCTTTGATACCTGTGTCTGAGGATTTTTTTCATATTGTATGTTGTAATTACTTACTGAAAGTTTCTCATTTGGTGCCAGGTAAAGATATCCTGTTTTGTAATTCAGTCGAGTTTTAAAGAAAGATTTTACAGTGCAAATTATTCTTGCTGCATCTTTGAATACCCAGCAAAAATAATTTCTGAATTAATGGCGAATTTAATCCACAAATGTTTCTGGTAACCTTGATATGTAATTTTAACAGAATTTATTTTGGAATATGATTTTATGTAAGTATAATAACTATTTTAAAAAATTCCATCCATGATATTTACTATTTAATTTCTCTTCCCAAAGCCAATTTGAATGTAGAGACATGGCTTTTTTTACTGTTTGCAGCCACTATATAGCACAAATACACTAATTATCCCTGGCACTGGCTATCCAGTTTTGGTGCATCTAAGCAATGACTTCTCTAGTCTAGGTTACCTTTCTTGAAAAGCTCTGAGGTGAAATTGCAGTGACAAATTTGAGTGGTGTGGGATCCTGTCATGAGATGAGCTCTGTGCGTGGGAGCAGCCGCTCGTGCAGAGGTGGAGATGCTGAGTTGAACAGAGCCCTGGTGTTGGGCAGCTTTTGGGTGCCTGATGGCTGTGCTGGGGTGAACAGAGCCCTGGTGTTGGGCAGCTTTTGGGTGCCTGATGGCTGTGCTGCTCAGCATTGAGTGCTTGTGTGGGAACTTGCCCTGCACAAGTGGAGCTTGGCATAGGCCGTGTTCAGAAGGGCTGAGCTGTTTCATAGCCTGGGTAAATGAGTACATGGTCATAGTGAGCTTCTGGAAGGGGCTGTGAACTTCAGGCCATCTATGGAAGTGGAAGGAAAAATGGCAACTGTATGAAATTAATAAAATTGCAAGTCAAGATAAGTATGCTAAGTTATTTGTGTACCTGTAAGTGTACTGTTTGCACAGTCAGCAGAAAATGTTTCGAAGTGACATGAGATTTCAATTCCATATCTGATAACGTACTTACTTGGAAATTCTGATTGTTGGTAACAGTGGTCAGAATAGAAAAGTGTATCTTTTTCAAGTTCTTCTTTGCTTTTCAACTTTCCCCTTCATTATATTTTCCTGTGAATAACAACTGCAATGCAGCTGTACATCTCCAGCTTCCTTGAACAGAAGTTGTATGTGTGCAAAAGGCCAAAAAATAGTGCTGCAGATTTTTCCTGCTACTACAACCAAGTTAGCCTGCGATTTCTAACAGAATTCTTTGAACTGCTCTCTCTAAATGTGTACAAAATAGTAATGATGTTGAAATGATTACAGGTGCAAACAAAAAGGGGAGTATGATTTTAAAAGAGTTTTCTAAACTCTTGCTCAAATGGGTTATGTGGTGAGTATATGCACTACCTTTTATGCATTTGAATGTACTGGAAGCTGTCTTAAGATCTAAGAAGCTGGCAAGTACTTAGTAGTGGTGAGATATAAATAAACTGTTGCTGAGGTAACTCCATAAACCTTATCTAGGACTTTTAAATATTTCAGTTTAATTTCTAAAGAAATTACTATTGAATTCGTCATCTTAAGATGGGATGTTTTGTTTAGTATGACAGATTTCAGTGACTACTTAAACATCCTAGTGGAGGGAACAATAGGCGTGTGTCAATGAACAACATGCCTTCAAGGAAGTAAGGCTGAAGGGGAAAAATAAGGTGAGAGACTTGGTGAGGGCAACTGTATTTTTTTTTTTAAATATTCTGATATTTTTCAAGTCTTTAAAGAAAATGGCAGACAAATCCAGAGCACTGTAGAAGTAGCAGCAGTATCCTGCCAATATGGTCATAAGACTTTTAACAGCCTTGTGAAATACTGGTTACAAAATGTTCGTTGTAAGGTGAAACTTGCACTTAGTAGTTAGAGGTAAATGAGCTGTTTCCTGATGCTTTGCCTTGACATAGCATATGAAAATTTGACTTGAACTTTGTGCTCCACTTTTCAGAGACTTTGATCTCTCAGTGATTAGAGAAAAAGAAGGGTGTATGTGGAGTGGATGGGAATCAGAGGTGAAGCTGAAGTAGCAACATGTAAATAGCTAAAGAATAGGCTAAGAAATGGAAGCAAGTACCTCATGTGTGTTTAATATGTACATTCTGATATTAGCTGATATATGTACATATTGATATTAGCTGTTACAAGATGAGTTTTCTTCTGTTTTAAATATAGCAGCACAGTTTCTTATTTTTAGATAGACTGTGGTTGAAAAAAGAGGGGCTACATTGCATAGGAAGGTTCTTTAAATCGTGCTTTAAAAAATCATATATAGCTTGATTTTTCTTGGAGTTCTATGGTATTCACCCATTCCCACTCATTCACCTTTCTATCAGTAAATTTCATTGTTGCTGCATTACGTTCCTGACAGAGCATGAAATGCTCTCCCACACACTGGAGGTGCCAGACAGTGTTTTCATTATGAATTCCATGCTGGAGAGTCATTTTTCACTACCGCAGGGTTGTCAGGTTCTTTCTTTCTACCTGTGTGCCAGAATAAGCAAATGCTGTTGGTACTTGTTCTTTCAGCTTGGAGCCCTCCTCCAACAGCAGCCTTTGTTGCTTGGTGCTCCACAACAAATTGTTGCTATCCCTATTCTCTGAAGGAAGTTTGTAACTGATGTGTTGCAGAAATGGGAATCTGAGGATTAGTTCTGTTGATGTCAGCAGATGCTCCCTGGACTCAGCTGTGTTTGGGGTCCTGTGGGGGGAAAATGGTGTCCAGAAAGTGTCAGAACACCTTTTGTGTGCTGTGCTTTTAAATTTCCTATGAAATGTGTAAGAGAACACAAAAGAATGCTACATTGTGCAGTATTCTTTTACTACACAAAAGAATGTGTAGCAGTGCATGGAGTGTTTTTATGAGATAACTGATCTAATATGAACATAGCAAACTCCCTTGTAGGGATCCTGCATTAGATGTCTAGAAATAATGTACAATATTCAATTGTGATTTTAAAAAAACAAGGAGATCAAATATCAAGTGCCACCAATGAAATAAGCATCTAATTTTTTAAAAGCATATAACATGATGCCTAGTGCAGCTCTCTGATGACACTTAAAAGGCTGATTTATATAAAAGCAAGCAACTGCTGTGAAAATATTGAGTTGCACATACTCAATTCATGTAGTTGGGGATCATTTTAGTTACTCCCTTATTGCAAAGGAAATTTGGGCAATGATGCAGGAGAAAGTCATGCTGAAGTTGAGAATCCTGGTGTGTTAGTATTCCCTCAGGTTTAATGGATTCCAGGAAGACTGGACAGATGTGCATGAGATACACCCACCAAAATCAACACAACAAAAAGCAACTGTTATTTTGAAAAACTATATATCCTTCCTGGAAAAGTGTCTAAAAAATCTTCAATAAAACTGAAACAGTTGAGATTATCTGCAGTTGTTTCATGTTTTGTTTCCTGAATTTAATCAGTGGGATAATAGAGCAAAATATGATCACTTTTTGCACATGAAATTATGATAAAACTGCAGAATGTGGGGGAACATGCCAAAGTGTTACAGTATATTTCTGTAAAGATATTAAAATGAAGAAAGAGATAGGCTTGCTTTTATCAGTTCAATCATTAAATGCAGAGCTCTGTATCTTCATTGTCCCTTTTTATTCAGAGCTCTTTTAGTTGTAAAAGAAACTACAAAAAAAAGTCTTGGTGGTTTGCTCAAGAAAGTGGCTTGTTTTCAGGAGTAGCATTTCAGTGAGATGGACTGGTTTGGGATGAATGACACTTGAACTTCTCCAGGATGGACTTCTGTGTGTGGAGGAATAAAGAAACAGAAGAAATGGACACGTTTCAGCCTTCTTCTCCATGGAGATGCATTGAACAAAATGTGCAAGAAGACAGTGTTGCAAAACTGCTGAAATGTTTGACCCGCAGGGACCTTATTTGTTAGTTATCACTGCTGTTTGTATGGAAACACATAAAAGTTAAGCACTTAGTAGCCTCACAAAAGCATCCTTTAAATGGTAAAAAAATCACTTCTAGCCCCAAGGAACATAAATCAGTTTTGGGCAAAGCACTGAGGTGGGTGAAGAAGTGTGGTGAGTCATGGTATAGCTCATGAACCACCTTTTTGAAACGTCCCTGATAACTTGCAGAAATGGTTTGCTGTGATGTAACCAGGGAAACCATTACCAATGCTAGATAAATTTAAGTGTCCTTAATTGTAACACTTGTAGTGATCATTGCCAAGTAGTCTAAAAATTTCTGGGCATATAACTTCAATAAACCTAAAAGCATTAGCAAGAGGTTATAGCTTCTGCATGAGCATATGTATGTAGGCCTGAATATTTCCAGATTATGATCTTTCATGTTTGTATTCTAGAATACTAGTGGACTATCACCTACCTCACTGATCTTTCAAAATGGATTTTAATTAATTTCTTTCAGGTCATAACTTTTCAAGTTGTGATGTTTGTTTCCATTTGATGAAAAGGGTAACAATAATGTTTGGGTTTGACCATGTAACAAAGCATTGAATGCACTATAAATATTTGATCATTAATGAAAAATTCTTATCCAAGGGTGTGCTTGGGATATTTCTGTTCTTCTATAATGTAGTTTTGTGTAGTTTTTCAGCCAATACTATAAATTAGAAAGCCAAGGTTAACAAGGTTAATATGAGAAAATAAAACTGAGTTTCTGTGCTTGTCTTTGTTCTTAAGAAGGTCAATCAGACACAGATAACATTTGAACAAGACCAATCTTGAGGACACTGAACTCATAACATTGAATTCTGGTAGTGTACATTTCCTTTTGAGATGAAGTTTTTGAGGAAGAGGGGAGTTGAAGCATAAGTAGCTTTAGCAGGTTTTAAGACTTAAATCTTCTCACACATTTGTTTATACAAATTTTTTAAACCTTATTAATTCCCTGTAGTGCTTGTAATACAGGCATTTCAGTAACCAGAAGGTGGTGAAAATGACATCTGAAAACCCAGACTTCCTGAATTTACAAATACTGGTGTAAATAACAGTAATATAGACTACAAATAAAACCAGAAGATAATAAAAGAGTGATTTGCAGAGGAAGTTCTTATCAACTTGGAAGAGGTTTGTGTATTTTTTTCTGTGACAGTGAAATTTTTCACTGCCAGAGAAGGGTAGGAAACATTTTTTTTGTCTGTCTTGAAATAAAAAGTTCGTTTTCAAGATGCATTAAGAAGCTTATTCTAAAGTAGCTGTAAAATGGACACCCCATTTAAAATGGGAAATTATTTTGTGAGAGACCTAAATAAAAGATATTCAGTTTCTTTTTTGTTTATCTTTATATCAAGCTTAGCTTAATTACTATGGTGCTGGTAAACTGTTCTTTCCTAATGTTCAGTGTGGTTCCTCTGTGCCTGGCCTTTGTTCTGAGCAAAAGGCTGACCCAAGCAACACTATGAATTACCTGGAATATAGTTTTGCACTCTTGCCTGCTTTTCTTATTGTTTCCTGCAGTTCACTTTGAATCTTAGCTGACTGTATCTTGACAAAATCGAAGATAAGGAGGCAAAGAAGTGCAAACAAATGGAAATGATTTTGAAAACGGAACAACTTGAAATATTTATCAGTCCCCATGTTGCTTGCCAAATGTCTTTTGTTGTATGTGCTAATGACAACAGGAGTTCAATTGGCTTGATGTATTATTATTCATAGTTAGAAAATATTAAATTTTATCACTTTCATTGCTCCATTCTAGAAGGAAAAAGAGAATTACTGAGTATAATTGCTAAGTTGGGTTTTTGCCTCCTTTTTTTTCCATTGAAATGATTTGAAGTACTGAAAGATGCCTCCTAACCCTCCCCTCTGCCTTTCTTCCCCCTATCTCTTGTATATCATGACTTTAAAAGGTGATTGAAGGGTGTCTGTGCTAAACCTCTACCAGTGTGATTGGGCTACTCTTGAACTCTACCCCAGAGGCACAAGCTGGCAGCTAGGGCAATGTGGTTTAACCCATCACCTAGGCAGTGTTGTGATTTCCTTTGAAGAGTTAGGCATGTGGAGCATCCTCCAAGAGGAGCTGCTGTGCCATCCTGCACCACAGCTGGGAGGTGTTGCTGTGCTGGGGGAAAGCCAGGCAGGCCAGGATTTCTCTTCTGAGTGTGCAGAGATCCCCCTCTTCCTGCGGGCAAGGGGGTGACTGCCTTCAGCTCTGTATGGCTGGGAGGGCTGTGGAAAGCAGGAGTGTACTTGAGTGAAAAGTCCAGTGGCTGCTGCTTGTTTCTTTGTAAGTATCAAAAGCTCAGGCTTTGTTTGACCTGAAGCATGCTCTGGTTGTTAGATTGCTTGCAAATTCATTCACTGCTTTTTCTGTCCAATTTCAGTGGAAGTGAAAGCTGCAGTGAATGGTTTGCAGCAGGGAACACCATTTGAGGATTTTATAAAAAGTAATTAGGCATGAATTAATGAGAAATGTTTGCGAACTGTGTTAGAGGTGGTGACAAGGCTAGAGAGATGTTTGCTAACAAGAATTGTGTTCTCTGACTCTTAATTCTGACAGTAATTTTATGAATAAATGTCAGCTGCACATGCCTTTAAAAAGCATGGGTACTTGAATAGATGAGTAATGGAAAAATATGCCAGAAGACTGTATTGCAACGTATTTATCTATAAACCTGAAAAGCTTACCTTCTATTTGATTAGCTCACAAGGACTGTGCTTGGAAAATTAATGCATCTTTCTGTGTAAACACTGAAACGTTTGGGGACATGACTTTTTCTTCTTGTCAAAACGTGTTAGAGCAGAAACGTGGGATCGTAGGTTTTGGATCTTAAACGTTGTTTATGCAACTTGGATGCATGAAATGAGATTTATTTGGAAAAGTTCTATTAAACAGGTTGTTTGCGTTTTCGTGGCTTTCTTCATGAGATTTTGAAGGTGAAACATTGGTAGTTGAACACAGGATTTTATTTCCAAACCAACCATTCAAGAACTAAGTAATTCACTGTCAAATTTTAGAATGAATCTATTAGCTGATAAACTTGGCAATGTGTTTAGAAACAGTTGTACATAATGACAGTTGGTAAGTAGAAAATAACATTAGAGAAGAAATAAAAGTGCTGGCAAATAAAACTACTAGCAGAAGTGAAATTAAATGGCACACTTCAGCTACTGCTAACCTCTACAAGTAAATAAGACCAGGTAGAGTTTAAAACTGATATGCCAGTATGGGTCTCTATACCAGCCTGTGAAGAGCCTCAGGTAATAGTTATACTCTGTAATGCAGCACAATGCTGAAGGGGCTGACAAAAGGATATTGTTTGAAGTTTTGGAAAATTGAGCATATTGTCATATACAAATTTTAACTTTATAATATTATAAAATTGCCAAATTAGAGTTGTAAATAAGTTTGAGTAGGTTGCATTTAAGGCTTCAACTGGATCCCATTTTGTTCTGAGAACATGTAAGAAACACTTCACAGAATTACTTTGGAAAAGCTGACTGAGGACTAGTTCACAGAAGTAAAATTTATTCCCCAAGCCAACTTTAAGTTGCTGGAAGGTATAAAGTGTTTCTAAAGTAGAACTAATTTGAGCAAAACTCCATCAGTGACATTGTGGAAGCACACGATGTGTGTTTCCTGCAGTGGCTAATTGATACGAGCTGCATAATTCAGTGTACTATGTAATCCACTTTTAACCAAAATGTGTGGCTTATTGAGGGAGGATTGACTGCCTGTGCCCTTGAAGGAGAGTAGAGCAAAAAACTGAATGTAGGTCACTGGTGGGTTGGGGAGTTTTACATTAATTCCCATTCAGCCTTCACTGTTGTCCAAAACTCACAGCTGATTGCATAGTGACTCAGTAGGGCATAATTTAGCTTTTTCCTCCCCCAGTGCTAGACAGAAATAGAATAATCTTCCTGAGTGGTATGAGGCATAGCCCCAGCTGTGTGCCCTCTGCTGTACCTGAATATACCTTGGGAGTCGTGTCTGGGCTTGGGGACATAACTAGGAGTGACAGAAGTCTTGGAGAATAAAACGTGGCGTGAGGAAGGGACACAATGCAAAGCCTGTGGCAGTCCTGTCCAAATAGTTGACTTAACTTGTCTAAATATTATCACTGTCAAAGTCCTGACAAAAGGTTGTAGCTGCCATACAGTGGAATGATCCCATGCCATGTATTCATGCCTTCAAAAGCAGCAGAACAAGGAGTAAGACCTAATTTCTTAATATCTACTTTACCTTCAAGCTTTCTTTCAAATGCTTTCCTCACTTAGATAATAAATTAATAGTTGTTTGAAACAAATGGCTAGCCGAGAATAGCTGTGCACATTAAGATTATTACTTGGCTGTTGCAGCTTCTTATGATTTTATCCTATCTCTTGGTCACAACCATCTCTTTTGATAAGTACTATATATATATACACACATATAAATGTCTGTTTTAAGCACTTGTGTATATGGCAGCCCCTTGTAGAACTTATTTGCTCTAGTAAATATTGTTGAGTGATCTAGTTCTGGGTTTGTTCTGAGACTGAGTTTTAGTGTTTTGATTTGGGGAGCACCTCCCTTAGAGATTTTCAGCCAACTAAAAGGAAAGTTGAGACCAACTGAGTACCTTAAGTAGTGGTTGGACACAGTCTGTGATCTGTGAGAAACAATCTGAGTGTTGGTAAACACGCTTCATTAGGAATCTTGAAGTTCAATTAAGTCAGTGAAGTTAATGAAAGTTCTTAAACCACCTGATTAGAAATGTCATGTTTTCAAAGTGGTGAGGTCTACATTTTTGTATATGTGAACTTGGAGATTGAATATAAGATGGTTTTTCTCAGTTGCATATTTTGTGGCAAAAAAATGTTCGTTAAAACATGATCACACCTTATTAGAAAACAAACAGGTTTTTCCTGGCCGCATTAGTCAAAAGTTGCTTTAAATTAGGATAAATCTTTTTATTGTTATTCACATTACTAACACATTTTATCATGCTGTTTTGTCATGGAAAAAGTGAATTCTAGATCAGACATCTTATATAAAATTCTCAGTACTGTCTCTCTTTCTATGGACATTTCCATATAAAATTAAACAAATTGGAATATGAATTCATCTCATTTTCAAACCATAGGAGAGAGAGTAGTTTTTCTATATATGACAAACATCTAACCAAAACTTAGTGAAAGAACTTGAATACTAGGAACTTAAGCATAACGTCTACTTTGATTTTTTAACTTTTACAAAGCAATTCACTTTGGTTTGTTTTCTTTTTTGATGAAGGTTTGCCACCCACAGCTGGGTGGCATGAATTTGGAATCTGTAGGAGTCACAACCAAACTGATTTAAAATCTTGCCCTTGTGTGTGTTATTAATTAGATTAACCATGCTGATGCTGGATACAGAGTTAAATGGGAGTGCATGAGAATATTTCTGTTAAAATTGTGGGGCTTTTAGTTAATAGCTTATTTCTGTTTCTCTTTTGGAAGTGACTTATGCACCTGTGTCTTGAACAGTCTGCTAAATAGTAGAAAAAGGTGCCATTTTCAGGCTTTGTTAGCAAAGCCATAACCACAGCAAGCAGCAGAGTGCTCTGACCACAGGCTCTGGGGAGCAGAGCTGCAGGTTTCCCTCTTCCATGCTTGCCTCTTGGTGCTGCCCTGTGCTCACCCTTGCCTGACACCCAAAGATGCAATCTGTCTGATCATTCCTACCTAGGCTTTCATCACTTCATGTTTAATTCTGTGTGGTTAGTTATATTTACTCTTCATCACTGCCTTGTCTCCTTTGCTGCCTGCATTCTTTGCCTTTCTCACCACTCTGCCCTGCAGTCTGCTGTACATCCCCATCCCCACGGTGCTTCTTGGGCCTTTTCCATTCATGTATTTCAGGTTTGTTTCTGGGCTTTTGTTTTGTCTCTTGGTTTTGCTAGAAGACTGCTCCTATTATTCTTGTGCTTATTTAAATATACTTTTAGATTTTTCTGTGTAGCAGGTAAATACCCCCTACTCATCAGAGGAGAACTATGGCTCTGTTGAAATTCCTGCAATTCTCTAGAACCTGAATTTGAGAGTCTCTTCAGTAATTTTTCTCTTCTAAAGAAGAAATATTAATTTGCTTTCATTGGCTTCCTCTTGCATCTTATTCAGAGTGTATTTTTATATATTCTCACTGTACAGTGAGAACAGTCTTTGATGCTGTCTTGCACCATCAAAACTCAGAAAAGGAAAAAGGAATTCTTAGCACTGATATTCTGATGAAGTTTTATTTCCTTTGTGTAAGTGCCCCCCCCCCCCCCCCCCCCCAGATGCAATTGTGAGAAGGAGCTTAGAATTTTGACACCGGTTGTTCAGTAGAATTATTTTAGGATTTACAAGCTATAAGATACTGCCATTTATTTGGAAAATGTCAAAAGGAGGTTTTAACTAAGCTGTATATTTTATTTAGAGCCATATTTTCTTGAAGGAAATTGACATTAAGCAGTAGTCAGTTTGTAATGCAACAGACAAGTGTTTAGGCAAGATGATTCATATTTCATGTATTGTTCTGTAATGTGTTTTAATATATGCATATATGAACTGCTGAGATGTCTCAAGAAATCAGAAATGTGGACCTGTACCAGATTTACTTTTCCTGTTTGTCTCAGAGTTCATTTATCAAATTCCAAGGTGAAGTTAACTGATTCCTTGTTTAAATCTGAAATAAAGAACATTGAGAGGAGGGTTTTGCTTTCTATTTCTTACCGAATCAGTACTCACAAATATGACGAAAAACTACTTGGGGTGTTTGAATCCAGAAAACAAAACTTGTGTCATAGAAAAAATAAGGCAGTAAAAAATATTTGAGCAACAGTACTTTTTAGAAGTCTGGATTACAAATTCCAGAGGCTGATCAAGATCCTGGCAGAATAAATGCTACATAGAAAACAGCAAGAATCTTGTTCCAATGCACAGTTCTGGGCTGACCCAAAAAATGCCATGCAAGGCAGGGAAGTGCAGTGTCCTCTGTCGTGTGCTTGTGATTTTACAGGGCATTTCTGCTTGTGTGTGTTTGCAGAAGCAGGCTCAGGGCAGTGCTGGCAGTGAGAGCTGTCTGAGGCATAGACAGGTCTGAAAGGCTGGTCTTCATCTCCTATTCTTGATGCTGATGGAGTGTGTGCAAATGAACCAACATGGAACCTTGTCAGATGTTCCTGGCTGTGACTAAATGAAAAGATGTGCCTCCTTTAGGAAAGTGAGCATGAGTTACTGAGCATAGACTTTTTTCTCCTTAGAGAGATATTTCTGGGAGTCATGCAAGATGCTTTATCACATTACTCTATTGAGAATGAAAACCCAAAAAGCTGAGTTGTTTTCCAAGTGCTTGCCCAGAAATGGAAAATGAAGGTGAATACAGGTGCTGGTTTAGAGGCAGTTTTTTTCAGAAGCATTTGAGAGAAAGTATTTTTTTCCCAAGTAAAAATAATGTAGGCTCATGAAGAAATCGAGCTGCTTTCTATGCTAACTCATAGGATTATTTGAATAAAAAACAACCCAGTATCAGTCCTCTAATACAATAAAAAATATTAGTTTGCCATCTACATTTACTAACATTAACCCTTGTTCTGCTCTTTGTGTGCATGTTGAAAACAGTTTGCTCAGGCAGTGAAAGTGGTTGCTTTGGTAGGTATGGTACCAGAGTAATGACTGCTGCTTTGCTTGTTTGCAAGTGTAGAACTCTGGCTATGATGGAAAATTCAGTTATAAATTTGTTTGATAGTGTAAGGTAAAATGTTAAAAGCAAAGTCCGGATTCTCAAGCAAATGTTGTGACTTTGTACCTTGGTTTCAAAGCTGTTTGGACAGTAGGAAAGAATCCATCTGACAGGGTGCCTCCGACCTTTGGATGGCTTTAAACGGATCCATCTCAGTTCACTTGGCAGACTGAAGTCTTAAGGGACAAAAGTGCTCTTTCTGTGCAGCTTCCCATAGAGGAGCCCTGAACTAGCAAGGCAGAGAATCCTGTCAGCAGCAGTTTTCCTTGCCTGCTCTGTTGGATCTTCATGACTTGTAGCAGGAGTTATTCTGAAGATGGAGACCGTGTGGTGCATGTTCCAGAGCATCACAGACAGTGGGAAACTGAAGTACATCAGTAATCAAAAATCCACTGAAATCTTCAACTTGTCCAGCAGTAGCCTGGCCTTTTTGTTATATATGTAACATTTAATATTGACCAACAACTAGACTTTCATCCAAATATAAAATCGGTAATTATCATTTGTTTTATGCAGGTCTTTGGGGCATTTCTCCATAACCTACAGTGTAAAAGTATTGGATGAGAGTGGTTTTAGTGGCTGTATTATCCTTGGACAGCAGTAATTTGAAGTTTCCAAAAGCTAAATCTAGACTGTGTCCTGTCCTCATCTTATCCAGACACCTCACAAAACCTCCACTGTGTGTGCTCTGCATGCTGTAGGTACCTCAGCTACAGCTGACAGTGTTAATGCAGCCTGCAACTTTTCTACATTGATGTTTTTGTTCCTTTTGGTGGAAAACATGGATCATTTCTTTTTAAATAAATGACCACGGAGGGAACTCTTACTTTCTTTGTTCTCATTTTATGTTTCATGTGCTTTACAGGTTTGGTTTCAGTTTCCTTACCTTGTTTTCTACTTTTTGAGGTGATGTTTTTGTAATCTCAAACCCCTTCAGAAGCTGACTACATTATATCTTTTGAATATTTTTCCTCTTTTTCTAGTGCCTCGTTCTCCTTCCTTCAGCATTCTCACATCTTTCGTCTGTTGACATCTCTCTTATTTCCTGAAACTTTTCTCTCTCCAAATCTTCTGACTTTGCTGTTGTCTGAAAATTTTATTTCATGCATCTGCCTCAGTTAAGCTGTTTTTGAGGATGTTTCATTGCTGCTGTTGTTGGTATGAGTGCAGTAAGGGAATTTTTGTGCTGTTGGAAATACCTGTGAGCAGTAAAATTAGTGCCTGCCAAGTTAAAAGGAAGATGTGTTGAGGAACACAATTTTAAGAAATATTACAGGTGTTATGGGGTAAAATGACAAGCTGTAATGCTGAATAGCTTTTTAAAAATTCAGCATTGAGGCTGTTTCAATGTTCATCAGCTTGTATATATCTTGATCTTGGTTTTGAATTTGAAGTTTGGTGTAAAAAAATGAAGAGGGTAGAGGTATAATTCAGATTGCTGCTGGACATGAATTGCAACTTTCAATCTGAAATCCGCCTTGTGACATTTGACCCACAAAAATTTAACATTTTAGCACAAATAGTGCCTTTCATTGAGACCATATTACCTATGACAAAATGCTAGGAGAATGTTGGTATCAGACAAGGTTTATCTTTCCTGTTGTATGTTTCATAAAACCACTTATCCAATGTAGGTTAACTGCAATATATTTTTTTCCAAAATTTATCTCCCCAAAATGCCTTTCTGCATTAATGACAAATGATGTGGGAGCCTGTTTTTTCACAAAGCATGACCTTTTCTGGTGCGTTTTTTTAGGTGTATCTGCTTGCCTGCAGTTGGCTCTTGCATTTGCTCACTGTAGGCTGCTGCTGAGATTGACTGGAGCAGGACTAATCACTCTTGGGATATCGGGGTTGATTTGGACTCACTGTGTATTGGACTGAAATGTCCAACTAAATTCATGTCAAGAGTCTCATTGAGCTCATATGTGCTACTGGTGTTTTTATCATAAATAATGAGGACTGAAGCTGGCCTTAGGTAGTTTTATGACTTGTTACCAATCTGGGATGTGTTCAGTCCTATGCCCTTTCACAAATGTTTTTTTAAGCACAATTCCACAACAAATATTTGGAAATCCCTATAAAAGTAAAAGTGAGGTACAGTCCTGTGTGCTCTAAGAGGCAATATTAATTATAGTCAGAGATTACTGCCTCTACCATGGCAGAATGCCTCTTGATGTGGCAGAGCTGGGAAATAAGCAGTGAACCTTTCCTGCCCTTCAGAATAACATGCTAAGGAATTTGTAACTCCTTCTGTCTCTACCTATCAGTTCTCAAATGTAGTTTATGACATGACCATAGAGTTGGGTTAGAACAGTGGGTGAAGAGCACAAAGTAGAGGACAAAAATTTCGGTAGTCAGCAGAGCTGTGAAATTGCAAGAGACATCTTAATAGTAAATACTTGGTTAATGGTTAATGATATGGTAATGATATGGTTAATGATAGGTATCTCTGGTTTGCTCTTACTTATCATGGTATCTACATCTAAAATACATACTATGATCCCCATCGCAGACTTGAGGAGCTCAAAATGTTCTTTTCAACCTCCAGACAAGTGAAAGCTCAAGAACAACATTTAAAAAAAAAAACATATTAAAGAGAGGAATCAATTCCACCTTCTCTTTAGTTCTGCAGTGGTATTTTGGAAGTGTAGCACATAGATAATACAACCTGCAAGCTGCTGCATGTTCAAGGTAATAAGACAATAATTAAGTAGAAAAAAAATAGTTTCTCTCATTCATTTTGTAATCTTCAGTATAAGGATCCAGCTCAAGGAGAATTGGGTACAAACATGATGGGAATGTATTTTTCTGCATATTTTCTTCTACTACTGCAGCTGTACTTAGAATTTTTTTTTAAATCTAAGTGAACAGATCATTAGGGAGAAAAGCAAACCACTGCTCTTACCAGGTTTCAATAATAGAAGCTGACAATGCCACTTCCGTTGCAGAACGTCTTCTCGAGTTTATTTTTAAAAAATCCAATATCAAAGCAGCTGGTTTTTAAAATGAATGGAAGACAGTGAAATATCCAAGTTTATGCCATCCTGTTTCCTGTGTCTGTTTTTGCAGCGTTGGAGACAAGCCCTTTTCTGTTGGACCAGTGTAGTCCTTTGTGTCCAGGTAGAGAGCTCTCCTAAGAAGGGTAGGGATGGAAGGCTGCTGTGAGCTTTTGTGAGCCACTGTGAGTGAGCTGGAGGGTAACTGCAGCAAAGAGAACAGCTCACTTCCCTTTGCACTGTAGCAGGGAATTTTTTTTTCTTGCAGAGAATGAGGAGATATCCAGTGTGTATTTATGCCTAATAAATATTCCTATCTTCATTGGTTGTGTACTGGAGTAAATTCGATTCATGGTTCAGGTGTGACTTGGTACCACTAAGCAAAGCCACACACTAGTTAAATTTGTGTAGTCAATGGTTAAAGTAAACTCAGAAAAGGGAGAAGTGTGGCAGTGACTGGTTCACCCAAGACAGGAAGAAAAACTCTTCCTCTGCTTTTAGCAGAAGAGAGGAAGAAAAACTCCATTGCACAGCCTCCTCTGAGTACTGTTCTTGCAAGGATCAAAATTGACAAAGAACTTCTTTAAATATTAAAGTGAAATAACACAGTGGGAGTGAGGAAACCACATGTCACTTAATAAACTGCAGGATGCCTACCTAAAACAATATTGGAGGTGCAATCAATAATGAATATGTAAGCACTAATTTCTTTCTAAAATATCTGTGTGCCAATTTTAAACATCCAAGGTCATGAACACCCAAAATGTATATACAAAGTGTACAAACTGGTGGTTGCACTTTAGAGAATTTGCTTGTTTTTTTTGAAACATGTAAAAATAGTCTTCTGAAGTCTGTTAAAGGGTAGGGGCAAAAGAAATGTAACTTTGGAAAACACACAGCACTGATTAATGTCCTTTCCTATTTAAAAAAAACCCCACATGTCCAAAGTCTGAACACCTTTGATAATCTCCCTGTTCAGTCAATAGGGATTTTAAAAGGAATGCTTACATTTAGGTTAAAGAAACCATTGTTTTAAAAGATGGGAAAAAGCCATTTCTTTCAGGATTGATTACTGTTATGACCCATATAAAATATGGTAAAAAAAATTATGGTGTCATCAGTAAGAGTGTTCAAAAAGCATTGAAAACAAGCACTTGATCAAAGCTGAATACAGCTCGAAGATGCTGTTTCTAAGTATAGGTTATCCTTGTAGTGTTTATTCTGAAGGGAACTGGAATGACTTAATAGCAGATAGGTTTTGCAGTACTGTCCTAGGAATATCCTTTTGTATTCTTCTGCCCTCCATGCAAAACTTGAAATGTCGTAAATGTACCAGGAAGGACAGACTCCAATTCCATGTTTAGAAGAACAGCATGCTTTGGGGCAGTCTGCACTTATGCCATTAGTTGTAGTGTTTATAACACAGCAATGCTTAAAGTAAGGTTGTCATTCTTTAAGCAAGATCTTAACAAGGAAAAACAAACCAAAGAAACCCAACTAAAAAACCAGCCCCAAACTGACACCCCAGAAGGCATGGAAGGTATCCAAAGAACCAAAACCACGAGATGCAGGCAGGAAGCAGCTGCTCCAACTCCTTCCCTCCATGCTTGTGTTAAGGAGTCTCAGCCTTGCAGACAAAATGAACCAAGGGATGAGCAGGACCGTGCTGCTTGTACAGTTTAAGCTTTTTCGTTTCCCTGTAAGAACAGAGCCATCTAGGGAACCTTTCTCGCTTTTGGACTAGCGACTGTTGCTTCGTCAGAGACCTAAAATTTGAAAAATAGGGTTTTAAAAGCACAATTAAAAAAATGGTACGTACATTTGTGCCCATTGTTGGCTATTGATTAGTCAAGACTTGCTCATTTTAATTCTCAATACATGGTGCTGAGTTTTACAGATTCCCAGAGAGCATTTGGTTTTGGTTTTCCTCCTTTACTGTTAAGGATTCATGTCCAGCCAGTCCCACTGTTTTAGCTCCAGATTTTGCATGATCAGAGTTATCATGCCTGATAAAAGGAATAAAATGTTCAGTGTGCAAAAGGGGCTAAATATTCTTGGCATCAACCTGTCCTTTTGGACATCAGGTCATCTGTCCTCATATCATTGAGTGGTTTGTAAAAATTATGTTGTACCAGCTTTGCCTGCCTTCCTGGTTCCAAACTGCCTGTCTCACCTCTCCTTCTTAGAAGATTTAGGAGAAAAACTTGCATCCTCTGTAGCTGTTGATTCCCCAGGGCTTTTGAAGTCCCAGCGGTTTGCATATCTGTATTTAGCTTATCTACGAACAGATCGGCAACACCCAGGAGGTTTTCTGTCTTTGCTATTTTTTCCCTATTGTTTTTCTGTTTTGTAATAAAAAAAAAACAACTCTGGAGAAACTTTCCTGCCACTTCATTGCGGACACACTAACACTAGTGCGAGTGGATCTGAGATGAGCCTTCCCTAGGGCAGTGTGTGCAGGGTATGAAGGTCTGCATGCCCAGAGGCAGCCAGGCAGCACAGCACCACCTCTGAGCTCTCCTCTCGCAGCTGGGGCTCAGAGGAAATGTGCATGACTGCCAAAACCAGCTTTTACAGCAGTCCTACCCTTGCTGCCTCTGCATGAAAGCATTTGGCACCTGGTTTCAAACCTTTTTTTTTTACAGTTGCTGGCAGGCTCCTGTCAGTCACAAAGACTTGGCTCGGGGTTGTGAATTTCTCTGCCATGGTTTCCTGGGACAGTCGGTCTGTTTTCCTTACTGCTCCTGTGCCAGCACTAAGCCTTGATGGGAAAGAGGGATGAAGTAGTCCTCAGGTGTGTTTCCTTAGGGTGTAGTTCAGTGGAAATGGAAGAATGGACACGGACAATGAGAAAGCCAGAATCGGGATGGCTGAAGGTGATGTCAGTGAGAAAACAGGACAGCATCCCACAGCTGGTGATTATCCCAGCAGAAAGTAAATTCAAACCTTTCCTTTGGATTGCACCTATCAGTGCTCTACACCTAAAGCCTGGATTTTATTACCTGAATGAGGTGAAAGTCAGGATATAGCTATAGGTGAAGCTGTGTGTAATGAAACACAGATGGATGACATTTGTACCTGCTGGAGGTCTGCAGTCTGTCCCATTCCTAAGGAGGTGTTAGTGCAGGTGCCAGGGTTGTAAATTGTCTTTCATGTCTTTGTCTCTGTATAGCTTTGACACTTCAGTGCATGCCACAACAGTAGAGGCATATTTGTGTAGCTGGCATTTAAATTTGGTTTTTGTTTTTAAGAGCCTGTTAGAGGTGCCAGTATGTGAAACAAAAGGTTTGATTTTGGGTCAGGTTTGTTCTTCTTTCTCTTTGTTTTTTCCCCTCTCCCTTTATTTCCTCTCATTTTAAGGAGTTTTCATTTATTTTGCCTTTTTGGAAAGCCCTTATCCTTTCTCCTTCCCTAGAGGCTTGTGGTTTGATTAAAACTAACCTGAACTAACACAGACTACTAACACGGTACCCGAACAAGGCAGATGGAGAGAAAATGTTCAATTTAACTTATGAACACGCTTTACTTGGAATAATGTGCTCATTAGATCAGCAGCTGTGTAATCACCCTGGAGTTGTCTGGCTTCATGTATTTTTTTTTTTAACTGTTAACCAAGTAAAATGGAACTGTAGCAGTTCCTAGGGGTCTTTTGGTTCAAAAGTTAGATGAATTAGTGTACAATATTAATCAATATATATATATTTCAACTGCCCCTCACTCCCCTCTGTGCCAAATGAAGGGTTTTCCCAGAGCCTGCTTAATGCTACAGCAGCAAAAGAGGAACTTTTCTTACTATAAGTAGCTTGAGAATATATTTATGTATAGCATTTTCATCTTATCTCTGAGTGACAGAGACACAAAAATGATGTTTCTCTTTCCCCTCCTCCTCACCAGTCTGGTGAATGAGTGAAAACAGCTTCATGAGAACTCACTCAGCATGTGAGCATGACTAGCAGTTCTGGCTTTAAAATGTCCTAGATATGTGGCACTTAAAATTGGCCTCATAAGATCCCCACCCCATGATGCAGAGAATGTATGATGTGTTCTCCAGAAACATTGGATTTCTGTAAGCGTTGGCTTTTTGTTTATCATCATCTGCTCAGAGCTCTGAATTTTACCGTATTTTAGGAAAACACATCCTGATTTAAGTGCCTGCATGGAAGCAACTGCTTTGATGATCTAACCACAAGTGAGTCTTTCTAGGTTTTATTAGCATAAGCTATTGTTGCCATCAATATTTGTTGATCACTTAACATTTGCAATTTAGGTAAATATCAGAAATATAAATATGATGAGAGTCCTTACAGCAGCTGTCAGTAGCACGGAATTATTGCTTGTTTGGGGAGACAGTGAGTTCCAAAATGACGTACTTCTGTGTCTTCTAAAAGTGGAAAAGTACTTTTAAAATGTACTTAATCTGTTCTTCAACTGCATGATTTGCAAGTTCTTTTTAAAGAAGTAAGATTAAAAAGAGACACCACTAAAATACTTTAGGGACATTTTAACTCAGACACCCTACTGCTATGGGAAGTAGTAAATAGTCCCTCTAGTGTACAGCTGCTGTAAGCAGGCACAGGAATATCTGATGTGATAAACTGAAGAGTACGGCTGCAGGAAATTACAAAATAATGTTTTGGCAAAGCATATTAAAGTTCTTACATAAACTGGAGAGTCTGACCTACAACTGTGAGTCACGTTAAGCCATAATAAATACCAAGCCAGGGGAAGAAAAAAAAATAGCTGTTAGAGTTCCCAATGAAGTAAAGAGTTAATGTACAGTGTGAGACCATTGCTCTTGCCAGCAGTGCCTGAAATATGAATGAGGAGCAGAGCCACTCAGCAGGGTGGGGTGTGCTTCCTCTTCCAGCGCTGTAAATTTGAATTTCGTGTCATATTTTGCATAAACTGGCGATGTACTGAAAAACCAACTTGGATGTTACCATCTTCTTGAAGTGAGTGTGACTTTGATGTGACTTCTAAAGACCTGCTGAACCTCTGTCTCCTGGTGCTAGGCCGTGCATAGGAGCTGTACTGGGCTGGGTGCAGCGAGGCTTCCTTTTATTCCTGGAAGCCTCTTGCTAATATCTCCCAGTGTCAGGTTGATTGCAGGCAAATGGAGAGTTATTGAGCTTTTCAGTGTGAAGGAATGTATTCACTCTGGGATATTTTAGAGTATAAATGTTTCTTTTTTTGTGTGTTGTAGCTGGCCAGATTGTCAGTTAGGAATCTTTACTAAACACCTGTTTTTTGCTGACTGTTCCTGGTGGTAGTGTGTGTGCAGAGCTTTGCAACCCTTTGGACATTTGTTTGTTGCAGAGCAGCACCAGGCATGGAATCTCTGTCGTTCTGGACTTTGTGCAAGCAAGGAGTGCTTAAACTTAAACTAAGATCTAGTTAAGCCTCATTCAAAGTGCAGGAGCATCTGTCAGAGTCCTTCCTTTGGAAGAGAGCTGGGTGATCATTTAAGGTTAAATGCAAAAAGGGATTAAAGCTCTACCAAAAGGAAGAGAGCAAAGCAAAAAAAGCACATGAAAAGTGCTAAATTGAATGTTAGGAACTTTAATGTGTATAGTACATTGTAATTTTGGAGTTCAGAATTGCACAATATTATAGGTTCCTTCGTATTAACCATAAGGGTCTTCAAATTAGCAGTGTTCTGAAAAACTCCTGAGTCTGTCTTTTGTCATTTATTGAAAATCAGACATTTTGCTGCATTTAAGTTTGTTTTTCTGAATGGCAATTGAAATTCTCTTTGTTTATCAGGCAACTCATCCCATACATAACTGCATTCATCCCCATGGACTTTGAAACTTGGGAACTCTTAGTTGTTTCTGCAGTGTCTCAGAACCAAAGAACTGAAATTTCAAGTGGAAGGAGAATCTTGCTTTGCCCCACCTTTTGTTGGAGCAAATACAAATTTACACGTATATTGGAATAGTATGTTGACCAGATGTGGTAATTCCACGTGTGATTACTGGTGTAATTATTCTTGACGTTTTCTCAGAATTCTTTAGGGAAACCACAGTTGCAAGAAAAATGCTCTCAGTAGACTCGGTTCTGTTTCTTGACAGTGCTGTTTTAAGGTGTGGTTTAATAGGAGTGGTTCAGTGGGTAAGCATTATCTTTTATTCTGTGGAAGTTGAATCTGTGTTCTAACCTTACTAGAGAGACTGGAATGCTTAATGGTTTCTGTTCTAAGAGAAGGGAAGATTCCTGTAGTCTTCTGTTGTCTATAGCCACACAGTTCCTTCCTCTATGCATTTTCTGGTAAATGCTTCTCTGGATTCCCCAGTGTGTGTGGGTGTCATCGTGGGCCTCTGTGCCCGCCCCCTCCAAGTTTTCACATCAGTTCCTGAAAAAGTTTTTCTATTCCTCTTATTTACGAATTTTGGTTTTGCTTATGTTCATATTAATAGCTCTAAAATGGAGCATGGCAGTACATTTTAGGAATAATGCTTGCTAGTTACCTACCTAAAATTCGTAATTTTATTTGTACAGCCTTTTTTTTTTTTTTTAATCTTGAAGCAACTGTAATTAGCTGTAAAGAGTAAGCCATATGTCTACTGGGTTTGATTATGCTAGATAAGTGAGAATCCCTCTAAGGAAAAAGGGTCTGCGTGGGTGGAATAGTTTGCAAAAGATTTTTTGTATGCTGGGAAATATCATGTCGAAACAAGTAAGGGATATTCAGTTCACCAGACTTGCCTCTCTTTGTTTGGAGAACCATTGGGCCTCCTGTGATTTTGCCAGTCAATGCCAGCCCATGTGTCAGGACAGATCATTTTGTCACTGAGTCCTATCCTGTCTCGTGTGGCTCAGCGCTCCTCTCAGCCCTGTGCTGGGATTCTTGCAGGTGTGCAGGGCCAGGTTCAGGTCTGCTATGGGAACCAGAACTCCCCTGCAACAATAAGACTTGTTAAAGGAGTCTTCTTTCCCTTTTGACCTTTTAATTAACGTGAAATAGTTTTTAATTAATTTTGTCATTTATTCAATCAACTTGTATTCACAGTTTCTAAAGCTTATTCTTGACCATATGGCATTTCTTCTCTTCAGAGGGGAAATACATGCCCCCATCTTTGATTATGTTAATGACATATTTATTTGTTTTTATTATTCTTTGCCTGTTAGGCAAAACGAGATTTTTTTTGGGGGGGGCATTAATTTTCACAGCAGCTTAAATGAACTCCAAATATTGCTTTCACAGGATTAATCTAACATTAATTCTTAATTTTGCTCATCTGCCTATGAAATATGATTCACTGTAGAGGCCTTGTAACTTTAGTTTTAGCTGTAGTTTGTGATATTTCTCTGTGGTTTTTACTTTGTCATTTTCCTGTGTAAACATGCAATTTCCCTTCCTTTGAGAGATGCACTTTTAGCTCTCTTTTATGGTCATGGTAGTCTTGTAATTAGAACTTCAAAAATAAACAACTGAAATTGTAGAGATTATTCCCAAATGCCTGTGAAATGTAGAATTGCTGTACTGATTTTGGATACTGCTGATAAAAATGTTCTCTGGAGATTTCAGCTTAATATGAATATTGATTTGAAAAGATCCAGGGTGAAACTTTTGATGAGTTCAGGGGAAACCTTGTCATTGGAAGTACAGAAGTTCAGGCAGGGTGTCACCGTGGGTCATTTTCTCCCTCTAGCAAATAGGAGACTCTTGCATATCTGAGTATGAGTAAATAGCTGTGACAGAGAGGACTCGCCAGGCAGAGTCACAGTAGGTCTGGCATTAATTAATTGCCAACAAAACAGCTCCCTCTCCGTGGCCGTGTGTGTGAATTCCACCCTTCCTAAAGCTCCCGTCGCGGTGTAACCTCAGCCTTACGGACGCGATTCTCTTAGCATGAGCCCTTCCACACTGCTGCCTATGGGGAGAGCTCAGGGCTCGTCTGTGCGGCTTTGGCCGATGGCGGCGGGCTCGCCTTGGCCCCGAGGTCGCCCCTGACCGGCCCCGGCTCGCCCCTCGCCTCCCCGCCAGGCGCGGGCTCTGCTGCCGGGCTCTGGCTCCCTCTGCTGCCGGATAAAATGCCATCGCAAATTCGTCCAGGTCCAACTGCAAATTGTGTTTGGCACAGCCGCATTTTGTCTCTGTTTATATAATTCGATTTGAAGATTTCATTTTCTAGTAATGTAACGATCGACGGCAAAATGTTTTCTTACTTCTGTTCTACAACTAATCATAGTTCTGTTTCCCTCCTTCTGCAGGTGATAGAAACACTTTCAAAGCTTTCCCGCACTCCTATTGCACTAGGCACAGGAATAAGGTATGTTATTGCCATAGGGAATGGTGAGAGTTATGCCTCTCGGTGTGATGCTTCTTGGAAAAGTTGTTAGGGGCAGTATAGGCTGTGTCCCCCACTAAGAACGTCTCTAGCTGTAAGGCAGAGTGCCAGGTGAGCAGCTAAACAAGGCTCTGAGGAGTTACAAAAGGTGTCTGCTACCTTGGTACACTCACTGAAGGGCCTGAGTTTGTGTTCTGCTCATGCTGAAACAGGAGGTGAACAGAGGAGCAGCTGGTACTGCAGAACTTGTGTGAAAATCCTTACACAGGGATCAGAAGTCAAGCTGATGCAGGGCTGATTTATATAAAGACAAGTGGGGTTTCTCTTCTTCATTGCTTCTAAAAAATCAGCAAAATTGGTCAAGTTTATGAGATTCTTGTTTTCAAAAAAAACCGAAAAAACCCTCAGCCAGACCTAACCTGGACGTTTTGATGTTTTTTTTCCAGTTGAAAAATGTCGATGATGTGTATTAGTGGTGATTTATAACAACTCTGTCCAGTAGGGTTTTTATTAAGTGTCAATCCACATAATGAAGTATAAATACACATATACTGCTCATCAGAGAAAGTGGGGAACATACAAGCACATTAGTATACAATAATCTGTGTGAAGATTTTGGAAACCAAACAGAAATCCACTACATGACTAGGCTAGTGTTGTCTGTAATTAATGCTGTTTTTCTTTCTATAGGCCCTTCCCTACAGAAGAAAGTGTCGATGATGAAGATATCTACAAAGGTCTTCCTGATTTAATAGAGTACGTTGTAAATATATTAATTACAGATTTGGTCTTCCAGTTGCATTTCTTTGTATTGTGTTGCAGAACATATAGTTTTAATGACAATGGGATATGTATTTAATCTGTAAATATTTTGTTAGTCATTATGCTGTCCAGGAAGAATTAATTATGAATGCTTATTTGAATTATTATGATACATTTGTGAATGTAATGCAGCATGTTTCATAGAAGGTGCTTGTAGCAAAGTAAATAAAGAATGCAATTCTAAGTTACCTGTCAGTACTATGAGAATACTTTCAGAAGATTGCAATATCACTTGCAAGGGACTCAAGGAAATTGTCTTGAACTTGTAAAGAAAATGCATTCAAGTGGATCTTTCCCCTAAAGTCAGTGAAATTCATAATGTGGGTGCATTTACCTTTTCTGGGGAAATGTTTGCAGGATTGTCAGGATACCCTTGTGTCCTATGGCTGGGATCTCTCAAGATCCATGAGAAATCATGTTGGACATGATGCTCACTGTTCCAAGGCTCACAGTTCACCAGCACTCTTTGCATGTCATTGCTGCAGTGTGGGAAATAAGCTGCTGTTCACACCAGGGATTTGTTTCTTCGGTGCCTATAAAGAAGGGAAACCTCACCATGATTGGCATTGCTTAATTTACCTCTTTCCCTGCAAAGCTTGTCCTTGTCTCTGCAGCTGACTGACTGTCTCAGAGATAATTGCTTTTCATTCTGTGTAGCAGAACGTGCAGAAGGGAGGAGTTGCAGTCTCCTCTGAGACCCCAGTGGGCAAGAGTTGATGTCCTTGTTTCTTAGATGAGGTGGCATTATAACTGAAAATAATATTTCCACCAGTTCTTACATGGGTATATAAATTCAGCATTGTAAGACAGTCTTTCATTAAAAAAAAAGCTAACAAATCACACCAAAGAAATTGATTCGTAACTCTTCTTGTGCAACAAATTATGAATATTATTAATGGAAATTTAATAGTGGCATGCTGTCTCAATTGTGGAGGAAGCAATTCAAGAATAAGAAACAAACATGCCAATGAATGATGCAAATGGCTCACATTTTTTAGTTACCCTCAATTATTAGTAAGTTTATTTGAAATTGATTTAATTGTCCCTGAGTTTAAATGGTGTCTAAATAATTTAAAATGAATTAAAGTCTACAGAAAGAGCTGTAGTAGTTAAATGCTTCTATCCTTACTCTGCCTTTTTGCCAGCTTTTGGACTAGAGTTGGTAGAATGGAGTGTGTCTGCTGCATCTGACAGCTGCCAGTGTTTAATGTGAAGTGCCAGCACACCATCACTGCTGGTGGAAACTGAAATGTTGGACTAACCTGTTGGTTTTTACTCTGAAGGATTTCAGTGTTGTCTTCCAACAGGAAAAACCTCAAGATTGTCAGCATATCTGATCCAGCTTCTATATTGTTATTGTGACTCAACTGCTTGCAATATCTTTTAGAGTTCTTTTGCAGACATACCCTAAGAAATTGGAGTGAAAGATATTATGGGCTTGATACAGTCCTAGCACAAAGTAGGTAACACTCTAGAGGGCTGACTGTAATGAAGCTGAATTAGTTGAGGGTAGAGTTGAGCATTGACTTTCTTCTTTATTTCTGCAGTCTGGGTAATTGGAGGGCATCACTTGAGCATACTTGGTTTTGTTGAACTGATATTCAGTTTAATTGGCTCCTTTTTACATTTTTGTGTAGCTGAAGGTTGCATGAGATGATCCAGATTTTGGTTTTTGATGTGGATGCACAGTGCCTCAGTGCTGGCTCTGCAGTCTTTGGTGTATTTTACCCTGGACAGTCCTTTCTTCAGGCAGGAAGAAGACCTGTACCAGTGTCTCACATCCCAGTGTAGTGGCATGCCAGGCAGTAAGGAGCTCCTCTTCACTGGAGGTGGTGGGAAAAGGAGAAGAGGACAGCTGGATTGTAGCTTGTGACAAAACTGTCCTGAGGTGTTGCTTTTGCTGCTGCTTTTGTTCCCATGTGGTTCTAAATTCGTGTAGTCTTCAGTATTGTGTTGATTTTGTACATTTGTTTTAAATGAATTGAGAAAAGAAAATTAATTAATGGACTTAATTTCCCTTAATGTTTTCATTAGATATTCTATTAATTAATCTGTTTGTTTACTGTATAAACTTATCCTATAAGTAGTCCCTTGCAGAGCTAATGGTACTTTGTGTTTTCTTCTTGTCTTGTCTTTTCAGTGAAACTGGTGTTGAGGAAGATGAGGAGTTGTATGATTGTGTCTATGGAGAAGATGAAGGTGGGGAAGTTTATGAAGACCTAATGAAAGATGAAGCAGCACAGCAACCTGTATGTTTTCCAGTTCCTAGCTGCTTTGGAACAATAGCAGTTAACATTTTCCAAGTTGAATTTATGTATTTATAGATAGTTTCAGTGACACTCCTGCTCAGCTGCGTCTGGAGTTGTCATGTGCAGAGCATTATCTCCTATGTGAGACTTTGCAGGCTGTTTGGGTAAAGGGGAAAACATTAACTATACTAAGCTTTAAAAAAAGAGTGATTTTTAAATGAAATACAGTAATTATTTTGATTATTTTGAGCTGTAAAATTTACTAGCTATTTTAAGAGCAGTTAATTGAATTGCTTACTTCCAAATGTCCTACCTCCAAACTGTTATAATATTGTGAAATCATTTTTTATATTATTTCACCCATAGTTTGGACACCTAACCTAACAAGGACAATGGAGAATTGTTTCAAAGTAGTGAATTTACTGCTTTTTCAACTATGTAGGTTTTGTTATCATTAGGTTGTCATTATGTTGCAAAGTAAACTGTTCCACTAAGTTTTCTCTAGGAGTAGCTGAACTTCAGAGGCAGTTTTTCTTACCTGTACTGGTATCACACATTATTTATTATTCCCTCTTTCCTTTTGTTTATTGCACTCAAATTCTAGATGTTTGTGGTGTGGATAGAAAAACTGATATGTCAATTTCTGTCAAAAGTGTCTGTTAGTGATCTCTTTGGGTTAGGTGAGCACAACACTGATGTCAATGGTTTTAACTGGAATGCCAGAATTGGCTTGCATTGCTCATATGAGTATTGATGAACAACACAAGCCCATATTTTGCAAATGGATATAAACTTTGAGTACAGCAACTTCTGTAATGGGGCAAATACTGCAAACATTTTGGGCAGTATTGAGCTAAAGGTAAAAAATAGCTGAAAGTCTAAATAATGAAAAATTCTAATACTTTATAAGGATTATGTAACTACAGTTAACTGTGTCAGTGTCTCCTTCCCTGTACAAAAGAATTTGGGAAGAAATTATAGATTTGAGATGAGGGTGACCATGATGATGCTCACAAAACACAATTCTTCTGATAAGACTGTATTTTTGCAAAATGGTTACTTGTGTCTGCATCTGATAAAGACAGACCCTCAATGTTCATTGTGGGAAAATGAAGAACTGCACAAACTGGGTTTTCCAGAGTAGTTTCTGAAATTGCAGCACCTGCTAAATGAGAGTGAGAAGCTGTGTTCCACTTGTAGGAGCTGCTTGTAGACTCACATAGAGACAAAGAGAGAAAAGGAGATCAGCCAAAGCAGTGCCCAGGCTTTATGGACCTGTGTGATTTGCAGCTTGGCATGTAGTTGAGGTGGTAGGAATACATTTCCCACTCTAAGGTGGCCAGGCTGTGTAGGAGCTGTGTGTGGCTCATGGACACTGGAAGTGGGGCTTACTCTGTGCTGAGCAGGTGTGGCAGACTGGCAGCAGAGAGGGAGTGCAAGGAGTCTAACTCTTGAACATACCAGGAGCTAAATGTTAAAATTTCAGTCTAGAAATTCTGCTCTTCCTAGAGGAGAAATGTCTTTTGTTCAGAAGCTGAAAGTGTTCTTTCTGAATGAAAAAAACTATAGTGCTAAATTTCTACTCCTGACTCTCCCTGTGTTTGAACAACATCTAGTCATCTGGTCTGTGTGCAGCGTAGGAATTCTCTACACTGGATGAAAATAACTAAGATACAACCAGGGATATAGTGAAAGATGTTGCAAATTGATTAATAGGCTTCAGAAAGGATGCTGTAGTTCTGGTGCTTGTTAAGATACTGCTTATTGTTGGAGAAAACATTTTGGATTAGTTACTGCTTTTAACTGCAAGCACCTATCCAGTTACTGTGTCAAACCTCCACGCTGACTTCTCATATCTCCAGATCTTCTGTGCCTTGCTTGACATGAATGGTTCCATATCACCTTCCAGTTATTTACTCTTTTATTTGAAATAGAATTTTATTGAAGCTGTAATGCTGTAAATCCTATCTTGGGTAAGAGTGCTTGTAAACTCTTTTTATAGAGTCATGTAATTACTGGTAATTACTTCCATGTCCTATGAGTCTGGTGGTTTACATGGAAAAAATCCCAGGGTGTTGTTGGAGACACACATACATGTGTGAGAGGTCACTTCACTTCTTTATCTGAGGACATACTCCTGTTGTGTCTGAAGAGAAAGCTCCCCTAGAGAAATAAAAGGAGAAAAATTGTAAATAAGTACAAGGATAGACTGAGTCCAATATTTATGGCAATGCAAAGTCACTTACATGATTTAGTCCCATTAAGTTTAATAGAATTATTAACTGCTGAGTATTTTAAATAAGATTTCTCAGTCTGGATGTAAATTAAATGTGACCTTGTATTTCAGCTTCCAAAGTACATGCTGATACTTCAGTGTTTTATGTCTAAACATTAACTTTTCATAATATTACTTTGATTTTGATTTTACTAAAGTCATCAGCTAATTGAACATTAAAATATTCTTGGTTATTGCTGTCATCTTTGGAGGCTGCAGTACTCAGAGAATTTCAGGAAGCAGTTATCCTAATTGCGTAATTCTAAACAAATAAAACCATTTGTTATCCATTAGGTGCCTGTTAATGACTTAAACTTGACTCCATTGTAATTGTAGAAATGTCCTGAAAATGACATAAGAAGCTGTTGTCTTGCTGAAATAAAGCAAACTGAAGAGAAGTACACTGAAACTCTGGAATCGATCGAGAAAGTAAGATCCTGCTTACAGATTTGTAACATACATTTTTGTAGCAGTCTAGAAGATAGAATTACAACAGCCAATGTATATATAATTTTTTTTCTTTCAGTTTTTCATGGTGCCATTGAAAAGGTTTCTGTCAGCATCAGAGTTTGATACTGTTTTCATCAACATTCCTGTGAGTAATTGCATATTTAATGGACAGATATGAGGACAGATAGCTAATTGTGATATATTCGTGTTACTGCACAAAATGATTATTTGAAATACAATGCATAGTGTGTTTATGTTATTTGATTTAAAAATACGTGCACTATCAATTTTTTTTTCTGCTTGAGGGAATAAGGTAAGATAAATAGTATTAGCATGTGAGATAGTGAATTGTTATAAACTGGAGTATTTTTGATTCTTAAAAGCTGATAATTTCTAGAAATGGATTATCTTCGAATAAATGCTGATATTTTAATGACGGTACAAAATTGTGACTGCTAAGTTACCTATCACTGTATACTGACTAGCTGCTCTGCAAATCCTTGTAGCTGCCCTGGCTCTTACATCATTGAATACACTTGAAAGTTAACATAATTCACAGTTTTGGATTCAGAATCTGGTGCTGGAAAGGATAAGGAAATCCTCTGTGAACTATCTAGGAAACCTCCTATTTGACTGAAACAATAGTGGTTCTTGTGACTGCTACTTTGTGTCATTTATTTTTGGCTTAATCAAAACAGTATGACAGTTTACATATATTTTTAGTTGATAAGTGTTCAGAATGTCTTTACTGTGTCTAACTTTAAAGGAAGACATGAGAAATGGTCTGAAGCCTCTCTCAACACAGACAAATGAAAGCAATGTTCTTTTATGAGGCCTTTGTAAAGAAAGGATCCCCGGAGTGTGGCCCATGGGCCACATCAAGCTATTATTGCTTGTAAAATATCACCTCTGGTTTGGCCATCTCTGGCATGTACAACAGGCTCTCAGGTTGTAGAAGGAGATGTTGGGGATTTTATTTTATTCTGTGAGATCATGACCTGTCTGTAAAAATGTTTTGGTTGTTGTTCCAGCATCATCCTGATAGAAGGTAAGTTATTATAGGGATGATACCTGACCCCTTGCCATATTTTTCCCTCCGTGAAGTTTTCACTCTGCCTCTTAATTGCTGTCATGTCCTCCACTTTGAATATCAGTCCAAAACACTGTCACAGATATCAGTAACTAACTTGTCTTCTTGAATTACATCAGCTCCCCACAGAGATCCCTTTGCTTTTGAAAACAAATTTACATTCTGTCCTGCATTAGTATTTCTCACTCATTGCAAATAAAGCCATGATGTGCCCTACCTAAGTTACTGTAAACCTCTTTCCTAAGGCTCTGTGTGCCCAGGCATATTGACTTATTTTTATTGAAAGATGTAATTCCGGTTAATGGAAACACTGCACAAGGGTACAGAAGGGGCTTGAATGCTGTAAGCACAAACATTGAGGTCAGCCCACTCACTGCTAGTTAAAGGATTGCATGGGATCACATAAGATTAAAAAGAACAAAACCTGTTTATTTTAGACAAGGGAGACACATAGTAAACTTATTTTTGGGTTGTTTTATTTTACTTTTTGTTGTCAACATTCGGTATTCTGCTGTTAGAAGATGCTGCTTATTTCCAACTCCAGGAGCGTTTCAAAGGCATCCAATAACCTTAAAAGAAATACAGGACTTGCCTAAGCCAAAAATATTTGCAAACCCTTTGTCTGCTCAGACCTTGTCTGTGTGGCAGTTCCTCAGCAGGAAGGCTGGAGGGCAGTGGAAGCTTGTTTTAAACTAAAAATAGCTGTTACACAGAGCTCTGCAGCAAAGTGAGATGTGAAGAGCAAGTGCTGTGTTCTCAGAACAGAATGGATTTTCTTCTGTTCAGAAGTTGTGGTGAAGGATTGTTTCCTTAGGGTGATGTTATATTCCTTAAATAGACTCTAAAAGATGCTTGCTGGATCAACTGCTGATATCAAAATACTTAATTATAAAGGAAAAAACCTCCAATCCAATTACCCCAAATTACTCACCACTCTAAAGAGAGTGCCTTTCATTGGCACTCATATTTCTAAGTTCTGTTCTTTTAAAGTGAATGTATGACTCTATATTTGTGTCTGGCTCTATATTTGTGTTTGTATATGTCTATCTATATTTTGTATGTATGCATTTGTATGTACATCTGTGGGTGCACCCATATATAAATGCACTTATATGTGCACCTATGCATGCCTGTGAATTAGAGAGAAAGAGATGAAAAGTACATGTAACAGATACTGAAGTGTTGGAACATTCATTAACTTCAAGTGATATCAACATCAGTTTAGTTTTAAACTTGATTGAATTAGAGATAGAAACCCAAGAAGACCCATTGTCCCCTTAGCATTAAGCATGAAGTTTTTCAGGGGTATTGCTTAGCTGAGTCCCTGTGTGCTCCTTACAAGAAGTGCTCCTCTTCCAAATCCATTAATTGGGAAGCATTTCTGTAATAAGATAGATTCTGAGGATAAGGCCATACAGTTGCTAGCAACTAAATTTGATCTGTTTCAAGATTCTGCACCCTCATCAGTGATGTGATTGACCTTGTATGTTCTGTTAGTTTTCATCAGTGTGAAATGTTTTAACTTAGTTCACGACTCATATTGAACATTATTTTTGTAGTATATAATTTCTTTACCCAGATTTCCAAACTTCTTAACCTCTTTTGACTTAATTTCTTGTGAATTCTCTGACAGTGTTCATACAGTATGAAGGCTGATGCAATCTCCTATAGTTTATGTATGATAGTGTATAAGCAAGGAGAGTTGCAACAGTAATCAAAGAGCAAATCTTTCTGCAATATTATTTTCTTTCTCTCAGACAATAGTTAAGTGTTGTATTGGGAAACTCATTATGATTGCAGTTAATTTAGCATTAGGACATCACTAATTGACCAATGTAATGTACAGAACTAATTTTTCACAGCTCAGGGACAAGAATCATTACTTCAGCTTGTCACTAAAGCATTTACTTGACTTGCTTAATTTTAAAATTATCATTATTAAAATAAAGGTGAATTAACATTGCATGTTTCAAGCTAGAATAAATTAGTCTCTAATAGGTAGTTCTTGGACTTCAGTTTTTCTTGTTGCACCATAAAGATGTGCCAAACCTTGAAATTAGATTCTACTCTCAAATGATCTGTTTTCTAATTTATTGAACTTACTGGGTCTAACATAAAATATTTTTATATTCAAAGCTTTAAGCCATTCTGTTTTTACAAAGCTTTTCCCTCCCCATTACTGTTTTTAAGGATTTGGTGAAAATTCACAGGAATCTTACACAGGACATCAATGATTCCATTGTTAACAAAAATGATCAGAACCTATATCAAATTTTTATTAACTACAAGGAAAGGTAAGATTTAAGCACTCTTACTAATTGTGCCAATATGTGCTGAGTTTGGTATTTTATTGTATTTTTGTTTGATGAATATTGCTGAAACAGGATTAAATTCAAAGTAAGTAACCTTTTCAAGCTAGTTTTGATGTTTTGAGCCTGGAAGTCAAAATGCAACCTCTTATTTTATCAGCCCTCCCTCTTGTTAGCCCAGCTTTGGCATTATTTTAACTTAGGTAACAAATCTATTTTTAAGGAAACTTAAACATCTTATTTTGCACAGAATTTTTTTTTAATGCACACAATCCCAGATATTTTATTGTATGTATTAGTATTATTTAAGAGATTAAAAAAAAAGATGCTCATTAGGGATCTTTCAGATTAAAGAAAACAGAAGAGGTTGTAACTGGAAAGAAGAGACAGCAGATGTAAAAGAGAAGAGACTATGGTCTTGCTTTACCCTGAGTCAGAGGTGTGACAGTAAAGCAAACACCCTTTGCCTTCAAGCTTTGAAAAGCAGCCAAGCTGATAACAGGATAGCTGTGGCAACGTGCCATACCCTGTGGGCTAATTGCCAGTTTTTTTACCCACCTTTTCATATTGTTCCTTCTGCCAGCACTGAACAGCTGTTGGACTATGTAGATGAATTTATATGCCTGAGGTACTTGGCTGAGAAACACTTCTTTTGTGGGCTACATTGCTGACCTATCTTAAAGTAACCTTTGGGTTTTGGTTAAAAATTAGGTCCTTCTGGGAGCAGAGTCAGAAAGACCTGAGGGAATAAACTGGGTTTGCTTCAGGGTGTGATGGGTGAAGGAGGATTGTTGCAGTAATAATTGGTGTGTGAGAAATTGGACAGCAGCATCCAAAGAATGTTAGATGGGACAGTTTTCCAAGGGAGGAGAGTGTCCCAGACTGCCCATGAACAGTCCTGCCTTCAGACACTCTCTGGTTTGGAGCAGCACACTGTTATTTCCCAGGCTGTTACACTTTCTGCTGCTGTAGGAGGGAATCAGGGGACAAGGAGTTCTGGAAAATGCTTATCTTTCTAAAGTCGTTCTGAAATGTGTGCTGAAAGAGGAACAAAGGACATTGAGAAGAAATACCAAATTTATATTATAAAAAAAAGGGAACAGAGGTTGATGCAGTATCTGAACCATACAGTAATTAGAAGTAATCAGAAATGCTAAGTTTTAAATCGGTGTCATCCCTGTATTGTGAAAAAAATAATTAAATAAAAGGGTAAAGTTTAGGTGAGAGAAAAAGAAATTTAGGAGACCTCAGTGGAAGGCTCATGGGAACCCACCAAAACGGGTTTGAAGCATACAGAAGAAATCACCTCAAGAAATGGATGAAAAGGTGGAAGAAGAGAGCACTCTTGGCACTGGGACTAGCAGAAAGTATTCCACAGAGAGACAAGAAACTCCTGTGGTAAAACCAGGCTCCTTCAGGAAGCATTGCTTCACTTGACATCTGTTGAAAATTTCTTGAGGTTTCACACACTATTATTTTGATCTGGGAACTCAGACCTGATAAAAACTGTTGGAGACAGATCAGTTTGGATAACCTACAAATTCTTTAAAAGATGGCTGTAATTAATCCTATTAAGCCTGTGTTCCAGAATTTATTCATTACAACCTTGCAAGTTTACGTTGCTGTAAACACTGAAGACTGTTCTGTCCAACAGAAGTTTTGCTGCTTTTTAATGAATCCTGTATTTATGTGACTATTAAAGGAAGATGCAATAATTTTGAACCATTTTGAAAATTGAGCAAAACTGTTCTCCTAATAGTCTTCATTTATTCATGCTGCTCATTGAAAACATGGCTAAATTCTATCCTTGCTTATATAGGCATTGCTCCTTTTGAAACAAGGATTGTGAAAAAATTATCAAGGATTGTTCTTAAATGAATATTCCTTTCATTCTTTCTCTTGCTTTGATTTAGGTTGGTTATTTATGGACAGTACTGCAGTCAAGTGGAGATAGCAATATCGTGTTTAGACAATATCTCCAAGACAAAAGAAGATGTTAAATTGAAGTTAGAGGTATCAGTATTTTTTAACATATATATATATATACACACACACATTATATATACACCATGTGTTTCTGTGACTATGTCCTGCTTTCATTGAAGTCATTCTGTTGCCTTTGTTCTACTCTCTCATGCACGTTGAAACATCTAAAAAGAAGTGACTGAAGTTTTTTCTTGCTTTTTTTTGTTATTGCCATATCAACTGTTCTTCTTCATTTTGTTGATACTGTTTATCACAAACTTAATACAGTTGCTTATTTGTCACTGAGTTTTCATATATTTCATTTGAATAGGTTTATTTTCTAGCTCTATTGTATTATTCTTTCTTCTGCTTTGAACTAGGAATGTTCCAAGAGGGCCAATAATGGGAAATTTACACTGCGGGATCTCTTAGTGGTTCCAATGCAAAGAGTGCTAAAATATCACCTACTGCTCCAGGTATTTTATTTTTGAAATTTAAGGGGGCTGAGAGCAAAACTGTGATTGTCTATCATCAGTGGGTTGTAAAAATGAAAGCTAAATGTCTTTATCAAAGGAAGGTGATTGATGCTTCCCTAGATATGTTATGAAATAAAATTCAGTCAAGTGCAGGGTTTCTCCCAGAGATAATTTCTTAGAGCTGAAGCACATCTGGGAAAAATCGAATAAAACATGATTGCTTCCTCAGTCTCTGGACCTTTTATTGTTGGTATGTTTAAAATGGTTAGTAGTACCGAACCATAATCATGGTACTTGGAAATGTGAACTATTACCCCCAAAAAGAGGAAGCTGGGCCATACATACAGCATCCTTTTAGGATACTTCTTCTCTGTCATAAATTGCAATTAAGCCATATTTATTTTGAAATGCTTCTTGTTATAACCCACAAAGCATTAGCTTTTGCAGTTAGTCCTGTAATAAGGGTGGAGAGTCTTATAAATTTAATTTGATAGCTGTGCCAAGAGACTCATTAGTTCAGCTGTGAAGAAATATATTACTATATTAGACTGTCAACCCTGCTGATGCTTGTAAAATGTCATTTTAAAAAGATCTACTACTTATATATGGAACATAATTTTTACTCTGCAGAACAACATACATTTTGTAATATTAAATTTTTGAAATACTTCTGTAAATGAGTCATCAATATTTTGATCAATGCGACATTGGAAAAAAGCAAAATGAATGGTACAACTTCTTTTAAAAAAAAACTTATGAGATCTGACTCATGATTTTATAATCAACCTATATACTGTGGAAAGGTAATATACAATGTCACTGTGCTCTGTGTAGCAATATCTATATGTTGAACAAGAAAAATATTTTACAGACTCAGAAAGAAAATAATGAATAAATTATTAGAATTATAATGCAAATATAAGTACTAATTACTTAATTGTTAATTGTAATATGAGTATAAAATACTATTTAATTTCTTATGATTTTACTAAGTTATGTGAACTGAAATGCATAATTATTGCCTCAAATTATAAAGAAGAAATAACCTGTTTCCTCAAGAGGTTACACTTCTACTTCATAAAGCCCAAAAAAGACTGTTTTCCATATGAGAAGTGGCTAAAAGAATTCTTTGAACATGCAAAGTTGATTTCAGTATGTTTTCTGAGTCACCTTCCTCTTAGGTATAATGAGACAGTGACTTCAGCAGAGTTTTTATTGCCAGCATAGATCCCTGTCTGCGGACAAGTGCATGCTTTGGAAGAGATGAAATTCCATATAGCAATGTGTAAATGAACCTGAGTGTTGTTTACCTGGGCTTCCAGCATGCACATACAGTAATGATCTGATTTGGCAAGTTTTAAGTGCTAGACAGACCAAATTCACTTCTTGTGATGGTTCATTAGCAGCTAAAGTCAGTGTTTAGGCTGTGCAGCCATCATTCCTAAACACTTGCCAATTAACTGTTTGCAATAGTCCCTATTCACTGGTAGGCTGCTCACTCTGGGGATGAAAATGCCTATTCTTGGGCTGTGTTTTCTGGTTTTGGCTTTATTTTTTTAGGGGTGGGGATGAGCAATGATCATTTCAATTTATAAAAATGACAAACAGTAGGTGGAACGTTTTAACTGCTCTGTCCACAGGAGCTGGTAAAGCACACTACTGATCCCATGGAGAAGGCAAATCTAAAACTGGCACTTGATGCAATGAAGGTGAGCATTTAAGGCAGTGAAGTATTTATGTCTGTTAGTGGTTAGAATGGTAGCTCAGAATTCTATTTCCTGGAGATCATGTTCTTCACAACATTTCAAATGTTTTCACAGGTTTCTGTGAGCTTTGTGTGTCATGGCAAGTATAAAGTTCAGGGTTTTGCTCAAGTCTGGGAAACAAGTTCAGTAGTTTTCTGAAGCAGAGGGTTATGAGATGGAACTTCTCCTTTTTGGGTTACTTTTACATTTGCTGAAAAACAGGTGTTTCAGTCATGTTGGTCTTGCTCCTGCAATTTAGGAGTATTTCTACTACTGTCAGTCAATTTGAATCAAGATCAGTAATTTCCCAGTGAGATGGAGAACTGTCTTTGTTTACAAGACCTTTTTCTGCCATCCTAATATGATCTCTGTTGGTGTTACCTTTGAAAGCAGTAGCATCTTTCTGGAGGTAGGGTACCTGTCACTATACATTCACCTGCAAGTGGTACAAACAAATGCTTTACAGAATAACTGTGCTGCCTTGTGCATAAGGTAATGTAATATATTATGTGCTCCTCTGCACAACTTCAGACACAAAGCACAAGTCTGCTTCAGTTGCCTTCATGGCATGAATGGTGACATTCATGTGCTGGAACTGGGAAGTTTTTTCTATTTTTTTGTGGGGAAAGGAGCCAGCATGACATAAATTGTATCTCCTGTTGCAATCTGTATGGTCCACAGTAGATGCTGAAGTCAGACTAAGTTAGTTTTGGGTCACACAGCTGTCTCATATTTTCTGACTGCCTTGAATGCCTGGAATACAAACCAGCTCACAAATGAGATTTTTAGTTCCCTTCTTTATCCATTTTTGTGCAGTGAGTTTAGAGGGATGGGAACCATGATAATTTCCCTCGGAGAGGTGTTCATCCATCTAATGGCAGGCCATGTATCCTGGTTGCTGCTAATTGGCTTGGGAAATAACTCTTGTTTTATATTTATCGCTGCTTTTTCTTTCCAATTTGCTGGTTTTCTTTGTTGTTGGTGTCTGTTGGATGTAGAAATCAAAGAAATCTCTTGCCAGGGTGGCTGTGGCAGATATGTGCTGGCTGGCAGGATGTAACCAAACAAAATACCACAGAACCTCATCCCTACCCCCTCCAAACCCACAAACCACTGGGCTATGAGCATCTCTCCTTAAGGCTGTACCATTGTTCCCATTCTGATTTACTGCAGTCACTGCCATTGTAGTAAAAATAACAGTGTAGCACTGGTGTTTTGCTGATAAAAACCCTGATGTCTCTCACCAAGAGAGACAAAAGAAAATATCTTTGGAAAAAGTGCTAGCAAAGTGGTACTGCCCCCCCAGGAAAGAACATTCTTGGAAGGATTATGCTGGTTGTATTTCTTTTGGCAGCAAGAAAGGAGGTTATTTAATTTCTAAGTAAGTCTTTTAAGACTGACGTGAATGTATCCTGCACAGATCCATTTGGGAAGCTAGCATAATGACTGCTGCTATTCATAGATTCTGATTAAAAACATCTTAGGGAGAAGATGTATTTTCCTCCCACCCTCCAAATTTGTGACCATATTGAAGGGACACTGTAAAAGCAAGTTAGGAAGATCAGAATGCCTTTCCAACTGCTGCTCTCAGCATTCCTGACCCTACCAATTACCTCTTCTGCTCACTCCTCATCTCTAGCCATAAACAGAGAAGCCCCAGCAAATTGTCACTATTACTCAAGCATCTTCAGAGCATTTTAAAGGCTTTAGTGAAATGTGTAGAGTACATGTTCTGGTAAAGGGCACAATAATGATCTCACCCTGTGACTTCAGGTAGTATATCCCTTCAAAAGCCCCTTTTAAAATCTGCTGTGTAATGGCTTCTCTCTGCTGTGCAACAGTAAGAGCAAGATCCCACTACTGGGGCCATTGCTTTTTCTCTTCTAATAAGCACCCAGGTTTATGATTCGTTTACACCTTACATTCTGCTTTTGAGCTGCCTTATATATGTTTTCTACTATAGTCTCTATTTCCCTCCTATTTCCCTCCCATGTTGGATGTTGACTGCTTTTTAAGTAGTGAGCTGCATAAATTACGTTTCCATCTTTAATCTTAAAAATAAAACACTGAGGAAATTCAGAAAAAAATCAGCTCTTTTTAATAATTCATTAGTTGTTTCCCTCTTTCTTGATACTAAATTCATGTTCCAATAGATATCATGAAGAGTGTTGTAATTATTATTGAAGATATTCAGACCCTTTTTTCCTTCTTTATTTAGGCATACATATTGGTAATTCTTGAACGGCAAAGAGAATTTCAAAGGAAATTACTAAATATGTAGATAAGACAGAGATAAAATTAGAAATGAACTTGTCAAAATAATGTATTAAAGCAGTCTTATAGAAAAGTTATTCTTTTCCTCCCTTTTGCTGTTGATACTCTAGGACTTGGCTCAATATGTAAATGAAGTAAAGAGAGATAACGAAACACTTCGGGAAATTAGACAATTTCAACTATCAATAGAGAATTTGGTAGGTGCAACACGATTTTAAAATTTACTTACAATTTTTAAATCACTTTTAATCAAAAATATTGATAGATGGATTTTTTTCCTCATTTCATAGGAGTTTATAATATTCTTGATAATATTTAAGTATAAGTATGCTTTGCTTGGTTTAGAATGACATGCATATTAAAGTGCATACATCTTGCTATTCTGGGTGTTGGTAGTAAAATATATTTGCAAACTTAAAGGTTTGTATGTGTACATGACTCTCAGATGTTTTTGTAACTGGAAAACCTTCTCTGTTTGAAGACAAAAATAGAATGGACTGTTTCTTTATAGTATTTAATTTGGATGGTATTGAAGCAAAGATGTTGTTTCTTGGTCTGAAAAGTGCTTTTTTGGGGTAAAAGGAGCGAGTGTTCTACCATTTGACTGTGTTGTTATCTTCACACTGTTGTTGTATGGAATCATACATTTTACTTCCATTCCAGAACCATTCCCTCTTACAGTATGGGAGACCTCAAGGTGATGGAGAAATAAGGATAACGACACTAGACAAGCGTGCGAGGCAAGACAGGTGATGGCATAACTTGTGTTTGCTATTGAAAACCTGTAAAGTAACTCTTGATACATTTGAGGGCAGCTCACTGATCCTTGGGGGATTTCCATTCCACTGGGCATTCACTGTGTGCCATTGACCAAGTGAATGTGCAAAGTGATGAATGGAAAATTAGCTATTACATTATTATTTGACATCACTAAGTCCCTTACAAGGAGTTGTTCATAAGCAAAAGTAATTTCAGTGTTGGTTGTTTTATTAGCCAGTAGTTTAGTTCTGCACCTTCAAAATTTTAAGTGCCATTGGAAAAAGTGTGCAAAACAAGACTTTTTGGTTTATCTTTCTGGAGTGTTTTTAACCATCTCTGTATTGTATTTTCATAGGCATATCTTCTTGTTTGATCTAGCTGTCATTGTTTGCAAACGGAGAGGAGATAATTATGAAATGAAGGAAATAATAGATCTTCAGAAATATAAAATTACAAACAACCCCACTACTGATAAAGAAAATAAGAAGGTAAATATTTTTTGCTAATTCACATAAAATGTTTATTTTTGGCAAGAATTTGAAGCATTTTGCAGGAGTTTAAAATGTAAATGCAATTTCTGTAAGATGTTTTTTGTTTTAAATATAAGCTGGAGTAATATTTAGAATCTTCAACTTTGTTTATTTTGAGATAATTGAAATGTTTGAGTAAGTTGTTCTAAAGGAACACAATAAAGTGGTCATAACTGTTCCCAAAATTAAGAATTAAAGAATATAAAAATGCTTTGTTATTTTCTAGGTTCTTTCCCCCCTTTCCTTTCTTCATAACTGATGACTTTTGTATTACCAATCTTCTTATGCAGTGGTCTTATGGCTTCTACCTCATTCATATCCAAGGTGAAAATGGTTTAGAAGTTTATTGCAAAACTAAAGACTTAAAGAAAAAATGGCTTGAACAATTTCAGATGGCTCTGTAAGTATATTTTTATTAAGCTAGAATTAGATTCATCACTCATATAAGGATTTTGCTTAAATTATGCTGAACTTAAATTATACTGAACTTTTTTCATGTTTTAATACAGTCTAATTATCTATTTTATTTGATATTCAGAGAAACAACTGATTGACATCTTCATCAGCAGTATTTCCCTGAAATTCCTCTTGGAAAAGGAAGAGGGCACTCTAGGCTATGTAGTGTTTTCCAACCTTGCTGCTAAAACTGTTTTAGTAATGCTGTCTTAAGCAGCCATGGGGAAATACTAATTATATTAACAATAAATATCTATCAATATAGTTACATTTTTCCCGTCCCATTTTAATTTTGAGGCAGTGAAGTATGTTTTTTAAAGGTGATGCTGATGGTTTGGCAGGGGATCCTGGCATTTTTTCCTAGTGGCTTTTATCTAATTTATTAGTTAGTAGCTGAATCAAGTTGCTTGGCATATTACATTTAGTTTCAAAAGGCTGATTTCCTTTGTATGTTCTAAAGTGAGAGGAGGTTGCTTTAGACTTCTTGAAAAGTTGTTCAGTTGCAGCACTGCAGATTACATTATTGTTATGCAGCATGAACTTTATTTCCATTTCTGATTCTTGTCAGAAAGACAAACATGATTATTGACACCTTGGGTATTGTGATTAAATTTTAAGCATGCACAAGGGAATTGGATGACAGGAGATGCTTGCTTTATGGAAAGAAAAAGTGTAAGGGAGAGTGAGAGGCTCGCAGTGAACAGACAGCATTAGCAGTGGTGGGTTTGAATGTGGTTGTAAAGGGGTGTGGATTCAAGAAAAAAGCTATTGTGAGCTGATTTGAGTGAAGCTTCCTTATAAACTACACATACTTTTAAAAAACCTCAGTATGATGAGGTTTTGTTAGTTTTTTTTCTGTTAATGATGTAATGGAAACAAATGGAAGGAGAAACTGAGCTGGACAGATATAATAAAGTCTGTTCACTAGGTTTCCCATCATGCTGATTTTTATTGAAGGTAAAAATTATATGTGTTTTGGCAAAAATTTCTGGGTGGCATAATTGGGGGTGAAAGGAGGTATTTATCTGCATGTGTGCCTCTTTCTGTCCCTCTGCTTTCCCTGCTGTGCTTTGTGTAATATCATAATTGTATTTACTTAACACGTGTGTGAGAAGTGAGGAGCTCAAACTTAACGACTTCAGCATTGTGGCTCTCCATCACTCTTCAGGCATCCTGGCCCAGTGCTCCAAAAAAACAAACAAGCCAGAGGCCAGGCAAGGAGCTCGGAAGAGTGGGGAGAGCACTATGATTTTTCTCTCACTTCTTCCCAGCCATTGTGTGCAGGACCATCCTCCCCTGCCCCTCCTGGTGTTGCTGTGTGAGTGCAGCTCTGCTCTCGGGCAGTGCCGGGCATAGGCAGCACTGCTCAGCTGCTGGCAGTGTGCCTGTGTCACAGCGTGTGTCAGCAGAGCAGGCAGCACCTCAGTGGCTGAGGAGTCCAGGTGCCATTCTTTCCTCGCTGGCAGAAAATGGGTGGTGGTGCCTTGCATGGACGTTTGTCCTTGTAAAGCCATACCTCGAGTTTAAGCTCTTCCTGTGTGGTTAAGGCACCGGGACTGGAGCAGCAGGATCAGGGCTGTGGTGTAACACGTTTTAGTGGCATTATTGCTTTATCCTTTTTGAAGTTTTCATTGCTTATCCCCAACTCTGATACGTGGGTTTGACTTCACTGCGTGTTTCCCTCAGCATCTCTCCCAGAACATACCTTGGTGCATGTAGCAATAATGATATTCTAATGCATGTTGAGACACAGGGGTTTGTATTTGAGAATAAACTAAGCCAAGTGTGTTGAAGGTTGCTTGCTTGGTTTGTTTTGTTGTTTTCAGGGTTCTCATTGTCTGCTGTGTAGATTAACTTTTCTGCTCTGAAAAGTAGCCATGATTGAAATTATGCTCTTATTCATGGCATTCAATTATAATTACTGCTTCCATGGGCAAAATACTTCTCATTATTTAAAAATTTTACAAGACTGCAAATCCAGCACAGTTGAAGGGGTGAATAACTTTGGGTTTTGATTATCAGAAATGATGTTGTTTACTGAGTTCCAGACAGAAATTTCAATGCCTTGGGGATAGCAGTGTGTTGAAGTCAGATTTGTGCAAGTGTTAATCTAAGAACCTAATAAGAGAATAAACTAGGATCTCTATTACTATTTTTGAAGTAAGAATTAACCTTGTTGCTTCTGGAACAGTCTAAGAGACATAATTATTTCAGCTAGGCTGTAATTTCTCTTTTTTTGAGGGAGGGAACTTAGATGTTTATACTGGTGTATGAAACAGTGATAATAGTTTATTTGCTGAAAAGGCACCTATTGTTGAGATGCTGGTGTTGTTGAGGTGAGAATTTTTCTCCAGATATGGGAAGCTTATGTTATTGATGAAGTATGAAATAGAGGAGAACACTGCTGTGCTGCCTGGACTTGATTTAGGTGCAGAGGGCAGGAATACATTAGGCATACTTGGTATGGAAAATCCCTAAAGGAAGGCTAGATGAAACCCCAGTGCTATTTCCAGAGTGCTACTTTTCAGACTAGTAAATTTCTCTTGGAAAGCTAATTTCACAAACCTGTAAAAATATTCTACCTCTTAGCCAGCTCTGTTACTGTAGTGTGTGGTGAGTTTTGTTTTGAGGGAGGTTGGAAATGCTGGGTTACTGGTCATAGGAAACTGAGTAAGTTATTTAAATTACATTTATTATTTACTTCTTGTTTTTTATTTATGGCAGCTCTGTTCCTACAGTATGTATTTGCTGTTTTCCTGAGACTATTGCTTTATTTAGAAAATATATAATACCAAAAAACCACAATTTCTTTTTCTCCTGAGAATTTCATGTTCTTGAAGTCTCCTCATACAGCACATCATCATACAACAATGATACTGTGTTCTGGCTGCACTGAGTTTGATGCTGTTGACCTAGACACAGTAATAGCCATAGCTGAAGCTGCTCATTTACCCATACCTCCCCAAAAAAGCTCACTGTGTACAACCCAAAATTGCTGCTTCTTTTGGAGTACTGGATTTTTTAGGTCATAATAAAATGAAGCAGGACACTGGGGCAGCATAGTTAATATTGCAGTGAAGCTCTTTGAGTCGAAACTTTGTTTGGTGGATTTGAGAAGGTTTTGTAAAGCTGTCTACCAGAAACCACTGGAGGATGTTTTAAAAGGAGCCATCATTGCAAGTGCCTGAATTCTGCCTTGATGGACCTCTCTGTCTGGTGTGAATGGACGTTCTGCATGCCTGGGGGAGTGTAACCTGCTTCTTGCCTTGGAAGAGATGTGGTGCCCAACTGTGACAGTGGCCAATTGGAGCAGTTGTTGTTTTGTTCTTGGAGCTCTGTTCATAGCAGTGGATGAGCCTTTAGCTGCAAGGGTAAATAAGCATCTTTTCAAAGACAGTGCTGCAAAGACTTTTCCTGTACCAGACATGGAATATTTAAATTTGGTCTAGCGTGTCAAATAGCATTGGTTTAAATGTAAAGTCATTCTATAACCAGGATAATTTTGATAGAAGTGTATGGCCAAATTACTGTTCCCATTCAGCCAAATTAGAGACATCATGTATTAAATGCAAGTTTATCAGGAATGTGATAAAGTGCATGGTTTATTTGCCATAACTAGGCCATTTCAAACCTAAGAAAATGATTGTGTGAGACTCAAATCTTTTCTATTTTCTAGTAGCACATCTTGTCTAATTTCTTTCCTCCTCTATTGAAAACACTGGAAGAATCAGAACAAATATATAGTACTTTCATGTTATTCAGATAATGCTTAAAGGTGAGAGTGTTGATTGATATTTTTTCTCTAGAAAGCTCTTCTACACATGCTTTTTGGTTTTAAAAATGCTTGTTTTTAAAAATAGTTAAGTTATATTTGTGCCAATGAATTTATGCTAATCATTCTTCATAAAAAGAAAATACTCCTTGAAAGTTGAAGTGTCCCTCCTTTATTATATGCATATGTACATATTCTATGTATGTACCTCAGTTATATTACTATTTAGCTGACTAATTACAAGGCTTGATTTCTTATTATAGAGCAACTGTTTTTCTCATAATTGTTGGGTAGAATTTAATTCTTCTGTTTTTTCAAGGGGTGATAGAATAAATACTGAAAGAAAATCTGATTGTTGCTACATCTGTCTCATGCTGACACTTAACACTGCCTTCCATCCACTCCATACTTGGTGTGTAGCTTTTTTCTTGATCACAGTAGTGTGAAGCAGGTGTGTGTTCTCATTGCCACAACGGCAGAGATCTTTCCCATGAAAGGCTGCAGATTATATTTTCCCACTGACAATATTTGAATCCATTAGTGTAATATGACATGTAATATCTTATGCTGGTTTGTGCTGAATTTATTTTGTCATTATGTTGTCCAGTTTGCTAATTTAATTAAGCCTTTCTCAATTGGATTTTGTAATCCACTGTAAAAATGACCGTCAGCAAACTTGACTTGATTATAGAAACATCTCACACATAAGTGCAATTGAAAGAAGAATTTAGGTTGGAAAAGGTGTGTGGAGATTTTTGGCTTCAGTCTTCTGCAAGGCTTAGGTTGCTCAGGGCTGTGTCAGCTTTCCTTGAAATCTGGATTTAAAGACACACAGAACCAATATTGTAAAGTCTCTTGCAACAGTGTTGTAACACACCTTTTAATTAGGCTTTACTCAACTATTGCCTTTCACAAACTGAGAAATTTATGAGAACATCTTGAAGGTAGAGGAGCAGCTAAAATTTCACCTTCTGAAGTACTATGATTGTAGTTTCTGCTTTGACGTAGCTGAAATAGCAATATTAATGTCATGTCTAATTAGTAATGCCTGAAAAATCAGTGGGAAACAGGTTCATTATAGTGATTAGAGAATGCAATAATTGTATGGAGTTAATGAATCTGATTTTTCTTTTAAATACCTAAATAAAAGATTTCAGACATGAAAGCTGTACAACCCTCAAAAAATAGTGGTTTTAGTTTTAATTACACTGTACTTTGTTTTGGGTCACTAGAGAGTTTGTGCAGCAGCTCAGGTAGAGTCTAACATGTTTTTGAAAAATTGCTGCTTCAATTCAACATAAATTCACACCTTGCAACTCAAAGGACACAGAACATATGATCTGATAGTGAGGAAATAATCCTGAGATTCACTGATTATCAAACCCAGTAGGTATTTGCACAACAATTCAGATTAGGGAAACGACATAAATTGCAACCAGAGCTGACTGGTTTTCTAAATTTTAAAGAAAACTAGTACAAAAGACGAGGTAGGTGAAAAGTGTTCTCTTACCTATTATCATTTGTATTTCCAAATTCGCTTTGCACTCTGTGACTAATGACATTGGTCAGATTCCACTCAAATAGATCTGTTCCCTCAGATAGTGCATTAATAATGCATGTGCATTAAGCTTTCTTCTGAGAGAATATTTGAGCTCTGACATATTGAACACTGACATATTAAATTAAAGCTTTCTTATCAGAGCACCTTAAAAGCCTTAAGATGTCTGCTGCATTTTTCAAATAACCTGCAGAGGTTTCACTTGTACCAACCTCACACGGGTTACCAAAGCAATAAACAAATATGTCTGCCTGGGATTTTTTCATCAGTGCAAGTACTGCAATACTGCAAAAATGAATGCCAGGTTCATGTCTGTTAAAGAAGAATGCTTGCCTGTTCTTTGTTGTGACTCCAGTTGGTTTTAATCAAATGTTTTTCAGGCTTATAAGCAATCATTCACAACATATTTATAGTTATAAAATTTCTTTAGATTATTCCAGACACAGCAAGAACTGTGTGAAGATGCTAGATATGATTAAGAGCACAGTGTAAGGACAGTGCAAAATGTGAAAGCAAACCAGAATTTATGAAAACAGTGGGTAAACACTGGAAGGTGATAAATATACTTTGATATTATGTCTTCCAGTTCACAAAAACCAAAAATATCCCAATCCTTAAGTTTTTACAACTTACCTTACAGTATCTGAGGAATATTACTATGAGAATTAGTGCTTCTTAAAATTCAGTGAAATAAATTTGTAGTGACACTACATTATAAAAATAAAGTACCACCATCTTATTATTGGCTTTTTTTGCACAAGGAGTTTTTTTAGTGTTAAAATATGGAATGCTGCATTCCATGTTTGTCTTGATACTCTGGTAATATGAAGAGATGTTGTAGGTTCTCCCTGTAAACCAATGCTACCTTTTTCTTAGCACATACAGATATTTCTCCAATTATTCACAAGTTAATGGCTGTATAAATCCTGTATTTTCCGTTTTTTACTCCCAAAACACAGACTTGTCTTCAGTTAGGTGTAAATATGATAAAATATTTAAAGCTTATCAGTACGAGCAACTTGGTAAATTTGGATTTGTAAGAGTTAGAATTTTCACAAATAATATTCAGCCAGTGAATATAAAAGTATATAGTGTATGGATGTTTTTGATTTGCAAATACTGATGTGTGACAGAGCTTTGTTCCTATCAGGTAGTATTCAAAAATGTTATACAGGAATAGATTAGCTCACAGCAGTTCACCTCTCATGCATTTTGGGGAAGTAGACTGATAAAGAAAAAGGAAAGCCATTATCTTGTTTGAAACAATGCAGTATGTTTCCAAAAAGTTAACAAGATAATTTCCTTGATCTCGAAAAAGCCACTCATCATATGATCAAATAAGCAAATTTCCTTGCAAATTCTTAGAAGTTGTGTGTTCTTGATCAAAAGCGCAATTTACTTGTGATATGGTTAATTTAATTTTATAACATGGCTTCTTGGTGAAGACTCTTTGATGTGACAAACCAGAATGTTTGAGTATTAGCATATGGAGAATTGATTGATTGATTACTTCAGTAAATAGCATTTTCAAAGATGACTCTGAAATATAACAACAGAGCTGGAACAGAGAAAATGAATTAGCTGTAAGTCATCAGCATTGCTCCTGAGAAGAGAAGGTAAAAAAGAAGCTGCAAATCATCCTTTGTAAAATGGCATTGCTCACCTCTAGTGAGAGTATTCTTTAGGAATGCCTTTTTAAAAATTTATTTTATTTTATTTTTTGCAAATAACAAAATCCTTGTAAAGATTCAAAAAGGAATACTTATTTGTAATTTAATTATTTGTAAATTACTCATTTGTGGCTCTCTGCCCTCTTACTTTGTTATTGCACAAATGTCTTTCTATTAGATGACAGCATGTTGTGACCAGTTGAAATGGTGGTATTTGCACAGAGCTGAAATGCTTTGAGTGTAAAGTAAGCACAGTACAAATGTAAGGCTGGCTCTGTTCGTAGGGACTGGGATCCTTAGGGTGAGTCTGCTGCATGTCACAGCAGGGAGTGAGGGCAAACGTGTCTCAGGACCAACTTTGTATGAAATTCTTTGTATGCGGTTTGCCTGAGAGCTTTTAGCCCTGTTTGACAGTAACATATTGTTGTGGGGTTTTTTGTTTTGTTTTGTTTTTACTGTCCAGGTAGCATTTGAATATGTGGCAATAGCTGTATTTTAGTGCTAGTAAAGTTTTCCAAAATTTTCTGACGTGCTTTAGTACCAATTATCATGGCAAAATTTTAAAGTGCTTAAAATTTTGAAAGGAGGTCACTTTTGCACAAACTAGGAATTTTAACTTATGATTTCTCCAGAAATAATTTCTGTTAGCAACTAATATAGTAGAATTACATACATTAGATCTGGATTTACTGATGAACTTTCTGCAGTGATGCCAATTATTTATACAATAAGTAAATCTAGAATGAATATTTTCAGTATGCAGAAGTATTAACCTGTGCCATTTTCTTTATAAGCTATACTGCATCAGTGCATCATCAGATTTCATATCACATACGCTTGGAAATGATCTTCAGCAGTTCGTGCTCAGGGTGTCCATAATTCTGAACAGTTCTGTATGGAGCATTTTAAATTATTATCAGCATAACATGGAGTGCAGAGTAACATCAGCTCTGAAGTGCAAAGGTCTAACTTGAGGTTGAGAGTTGAGGAGAGTTCAAGGTATGGAGTTTTATCTGAGCTCCCTGTAGTATTTCTTCTTTTAATACTTAAAACAATTGCAATTCACTGCAGACTCTTTATCTGATACTTCATGCATCTCCTTATTTGTTATGCCTCTGGGCTCACAGGTGGGCATACATGCATTAACCTCTAAAGCCAAGTTTTAATCAAGTGAAATGGCTATTCAGTTTCAAATATAATGCATTTCCAAAATGATGGACATTTTTCAAGCACGTACATATAGCTGGACTCTGCATAATTTCTCGTGACAGGATTGCTTTTCTTGAAGAAACTAAGGTGGGAAAATGATCTTTGAGACTTGACCTAAATAGTATTTCTTTGAAAAGAAGTCACATCCAAAGATAAGAAGTATCATTAGAACTTCCTAGCATGTTTTTTTCCCTTTTGGGGAGAACTGTCAACCCCAAAGGGAGGGCAGGTGCTGTCTCACTGTAATGTTGTGCAGAGCCCATGACTGCTCAACAGCCCCTTCCCAACCCATGAAATGGCTGCTCTTTCATGTTACTCAAAAAACTACTGTGGGATTGCTGCTGGGGGAAGAGAAGGTTCCTCTCCAAGGTGCCAGTTCCACTGAGCTGTGGCAGACTGGAGGAACATCTCTGGGCCCAAGGGATACCTGAGAGGTTTATCATCAGTCCTCCAAGAATGACTTGATTCAATGTTTACAAGGCCTTTGCTTGCTGTATTTAACAGCAGTGATCTACCCAAGGGTATCTGGCTCAGCTCCTGCTTTTTCTTGCTGATTCCCTCTTGCTTTGCAGCCAATTCACTTTTGAAAGGAACTTTCTTATCTGTTTGCAAAGGGTTACTTTTGCATTTCTCTTTGTGTAAAATGTTCATTCCTTGTTTTCCTCTACAAGCTGTGATGTGGTTCATACATACATGGATGTGCTTCTTGTGTGCATATATCCAAGGAATATCAAACTTTTTCAGAGGATTTTTTTCCCTCCTGTAATACATTTTCCTTTGCAGTTTAAGAAGAAAAACAAATTTAGTTAAAAATACTTGAAGTTTGGGAAAGTAGGGTTGAGTTTTTAATTAAGTACTCCAGAGCTGCAATTTTTCAACATTAATTGAATTGTTTGTAGTGGGTTTAAGCAACACTTTTTCAGTGGCCTAGACCCAGGGAGGGGGGAAATCTGTAGAGGTCTTAATTGCTGAAGTCAAGCTGGTATTGAAAAGCTGCCAGGGAAGCAATTAAAAGAAATGGCCCTCAAAATCCAGCAAGAGAGAACTGATCACTAGTGGAGGACAGCACCTTGCAGATAGTTTACAATTTCTGGTTGGTAGCATTAAACACAATGGTAAATAGATTTATTATAAAAGAAAGAAGTATTTTCCTTTGTGCTGTCTTCTGAAGTCTCCCTCCTTTAGCTCCTTGCTGGAGGTGAAACCATAAGATGGTAGATTTGCAGTGGTCTCTGCTGCTGAATAGCTTCTTGTTGCTTGTTTTGTGCTAAGATTGACATTGCTAACCAGGAGCCAGAGACTCCACATTCTATTTGCTTTTACTCTTTGCATTTTCATAATGCTACTTTTTCTCTTTTGTGCATTCTTTTTCAGTAAAGGCCCTGTGGTTTGCATTTTATTAATTTCCTATTTAATTTTTTAAACTTGCTGTAAGGATTTAATTAATCTAGCAAACACAATACTTCATTTTATCCCTTGATTATATTTCTGTTAGGTTTGGCAGCTAGTAAGCTTTCAGTAGAATGTCCATGCAAGACAAATGTGAGACATACTTCATGGTCTCCAAGGCTAATACTGAAATATCTGAAGGGCTAAACATTCAAGGAAAGATATACTCGGTATAGAAAAATTTATAAAATGAGACTATAAGACCTTGTTCATTTTTTATAGATTTAGAAATATGTCCTTTCTGAAAATGAAGACTTAATGGGATTAATGAGATTTTAATATATTTATTTTCCACCTGGGAAAATAGGAGGAAGGGGCTATATAATAAATTATCTCTCAGCCTTTTATTTATTCTCCTGGGAAACATCTGTAGTAATTACATATTTTGTAGAAAAGATTGAGTTTTGTGGCTGAATGTTTAGCCGTTTTCCTGATACATTTTATTTTGTAAGCCCTACCTGTGTGGAGGAAGTTTAACTGACAGTAAAATAAAGTATAATTGTGCCTACCCCCCGAAGATGATGTAATTTATTTGTTTATTCCAACCTGTTGTGGAAGGTACTCTGTATAGTTTTCCTTTAGAAAACAAAAATGAATGTAAGAATGCTGATAAAACCCTAAATTGTTGCTATAAGAGAGCCAAATGGCTGTGGTATTCTACTGCTCCTCAGACACATTCTGGTTTGTGTTCTCATCCGAATATGGTTTTGATTAAGTAATGAAATTACAGTAACAAATCTTATCTAAGTTGCTTGATACTAATGATGTACACTTCATTGCATATACACCTTAGATCAAAGATAATCAAAGTTCAGATTAGTAAAATGGGGCATAGAACTTATGGAGTTGGATATGTCAAGATTGACAAGGTTCACTGTTTTTTGGTTTTTTTTACTTAAACGTTAGTCTTTTGATTGTAACATGTTTGTGTTTTGAGGGTTGAGCATGAGTTTTAAGTCTTTGATGTGTTATCCCGCTGCTTGTGTGAGAAAATAGTAGTTTAAACTGTTCATTTTTTTTCATATGAACAATTATTTTGGGTTTTTTTTGAGGCAGGATAGTCAAGAGAATTTATTCCTTATTCTATAGGCATAGGAATAAGCACCTAGACATCTTGTCTGACAAGACAATTTTGGGCTATCTATATCATTACTGTGTGGTCAGCTGTGCCATTAATCTAGACAAAGATGATTACTGGAATGGATTTTGTCTGCAGAAACTTGTGGGGGATGGTTGATAACATGACACTTCCTGACACCATTTATAAAGGTGTTGCATTATGTGGGTGGGATGAGATTGGCCTATGATCAATTTACTTTTCTGAAAAGAACAAGTCATTAGAAAGAAGTGGCGCTGCAAATATGGAGAGAATATTTTTAGAAGGGGAATATTTTTTATGCACAAGGAGTGCTCCAAAGCTGATGATATGAAGGGCAATTGAATAAGATACCTGGATAAGGCTTTTCTACACTGAACTTTCAAAACTTTAAAGAGACTGCTCAGAGATGGAGGACTGACTGAAGAAGATGGTCATTCTGTCCCTGGGACTGTGGCTCCTGTGGCTCATGCAGAGACAAGAACTGTGTGTCCAAGTGACAGAGACTCGTGAGATACACACCTGCAGGTCTCTGGCTTGGTGGTGTAGCAGTGAATTGGTCCCAGTGGGACTAATATTCTGTAGGTAAATTGGAAAGAGAAAGCTTTGCTCACAAGGCTCAGGGGCAGCCCAAGGACATTGCAGTAGTGACTGGAGTAAATATGGTTATGGGGTTCCAGCACTGTGCAGGAGGGGGCATTTGTGGTTGTCCCTTATAAAACCTCTGGTGCTGAATTGAGGAGAGAATTGGAAAAATTCTCCTAATAACAGATTCACATTGACATTTTGTCTCTGCTAGAGTGGGGAAGTTAAAACTGCCTGGGGAAAAGTAGAAGAGACGAAGGAAAACTACTTTTCCCGCCCCACATTGCAGTTGCTCATAAAAATAAGAGAGTTTTACAATAAAATGAGGAACATGCTCTCTGTCACTATTTACTTCAGATTAAGTATTTCTCGTGTATGTGTGACTTCCTGCTCTGGTCACTCATCAAGCTTGTTTGACAGCAGAAATAGAAAATGCATTTCTTTTGCTGCCTGGGGCACCCCATAATAGCAGTGGTTGTGGTCGGAGGGACTGAGGAGTCTGCAGGAGGGCTTGGCTGTCCCACTGTGATGGTGAAGGAACCCAGTGTAAGACCCAAAATAAATTTTGTTAATTGCTTCAATACATTTGAATTTTGCTAACAATCATGTCTGAGTTTCTTTTTTTTTGTCTCCAACAAGAAATCCTTCTAAAGAGGAAAATAGTAATAAGCTCAAAATTAATATTGATATAAATACTCGGGGTTTTTTCTGTCTTGTGATATGCCTACAAGTTGGGAAGTACAAGAGAAAAGAAGATTTGAGAAGGATGAAATGTTCTCTTTACTGTGTTGTGAGAGCTCTGCTCTCTCTTCTGAGGGTATCAGTGCAAGGCTTCCATGCTGTAACCAAAAGATCATGGCTCTGAAAAGTTGTATGCTATGCCACAACTATTTCGCATTATTAGCTTTATTTGCTCTATTTTAAAACTCAAAACATAGCATGTGATATTCTGTTTGAAAGGTTTTGTGGAAAAAAAAAATCCTATGGTCCTTGTGGTATTTGGACTTAGTCACAGATGAGTTGCGTTTAATCTCTAGTTGGAAACTTTCACATATTAATCAAGTTGGGGTTTTTTTTTGTGTGTTGTATTTGATTTTGGAAAATTAATATATTGAAAACTAAAATATCAAACCCCTAGATTCATTAAGTTTCTGACTTCACATTTAATGGCTTGCTGCTCCATACATGCTGCTATAGTGCATCATCTCAGGCTTGTCTGATGTGATGTGTGATGGGACTACAGAACCGGATTTGCCATAATGCAGCATTACTGATCTGATAGAAGAACGTGCAAGAGTTTTCCTGCCCACAGTAGTGCTGCACTAAATGTTCTACAAAGCTTCCCTTATTCTATCTCTACATTTGCAGTAGACAGCACACACTGATTCTGTTTTTCTGGGTTTTCTTGTATCACTAATTATCTTTCCATATTGTGCTTCACTTTACAGCACTCTGTATCCAGAGTAAGCATACAATTTCTTACTTTGCACTGTTCTTTTCAAATATTGCTTTTAATATAAAGAAGAATGAATACAGTGTATCATCCTTGTTCTGTTAATAGGAGTTATATTTTGAGTAGTTCATGCACTTCAATCTCTGTGGAAGATAGCCTGAGAGAATGAAAGAGAATTTTTACATATGGAAGAAAGCTGTGTAGTCACATCCATGTGTTAAACTACTGTCTGTATGAGGTTGTAATATTTTTTCTTTTGATCTATTTATGCGTTTTATTTTTGAAGATTGATTCTATTATAATTAAATGAATGAATTTTTTCTTTGGTTTGTTCTTGAAAAATGATTGGGTTGTTAGCTTTAATTTGATATGCTTTCAATCTCACATGTCTTGCACTTTTGGCTTATACTTTGAACATAGTTCTGCAAGATGTCCTGGTCTGAACCAAATGGTCAGTAAAAATGAGCTTTTCTTGGGAGTGAAGGACTGCAACTTGTTCTAGGGATTTTTCAGGATTGCTTGGAGTGTAGCCTAAGTTTTAGCAGCCCTCTGGCAGACACGTTGTGAAATACAGACTGTACCTAGTTAAGAGCCAAAAAATAATAGTTCTTTTTCTCCTGGTTTAAGAAGTTCTTCCTATTATAAGGTTAATTTTATCATGCTACTGCACCTTCCTGCTGTGGATGGGTAGGATGCACACGTGTTTCATTCAGCAGAAGTTGTGCAATTGACATCTTGCATGTTAGAGGAGAAAGAGAGACACAAGTGATAGTAAGGTTACTCTCAGGCATAAAACCAAAATTCCTTTTGCTTTTTGAGTACAGTTTCATTTTCAGCAGGTGGATTTGAAGTTTGACCTTTCTGACACTGGGTACTTAAACAGATTCTCTGAATGGTTTTTGTAAGCCTTTTAATTCTGTCCAAGAGAGAATGATGGTTATATATGTTTCATTACAGTTTGTGGCTGGTCTGTGTTTTAGTCTGGAAGTTATTTATAGAACTATGTTTATATACAGTTATATCTATTTTTATATAACACATAAAAATATGTTACAGATATGTTTTTATATATATACATAATATATATACATAAGAATGAAACTTATAAGTATCTCCAACTTTAATGGAAGAATATACAATTTTCTATGTTGGAAAAAGCTTATGGTTTTTCCTTTGAGTACTGTAGATTCTTGCATTCCTGCCCTCATGAATTTTTTTTCCTATTTTAATTCCTATGCATTATGTATTGCTATATTTTTGATAGAAAAATACCAGAAATGTATGGAGTCCTAAACATTCTAATATAAATAATAGTAAAAAATACATTAATCCTTACTAATATATATTTTTTCTTGTCTGATACAGTCTAGATTAATCTTAGGTTATGGGCCTAGCATTTCAGCATTACTGATTTTGACAGCGTTAAGCTAGTTTGGGGATCTTATTGAATTAAGAAAAAACAAAACAATGAAATACATTGAAAACGCCTGTTCTCCCATTCAGTCTTGGAAATGGGACAAATGACAGAAAAAATGGAATAGATTACTTAATAAAACCTAAATCTGAAAACAGTTACTGGTACAACAAAAGATGGGTGGGTCACATTTAAATTGTACTCCTGCTTTTAAAAGGGATCAGTAGGGAAGGTAAACAAAACACAAGTACAGTAATGGAGCAGTGCTTTGTACATAAATCTGATCTTTGAAAATAAATCTGCTAGTAGTGTGTTGGTATCTTGGCAGTGTGAACAGTGATCTTCTATTTTGTTAAATTTACTGTGTGCATCTCCAGCTGTGGGCACTGTGCAACACATTTAAACAAGGCTCACCAAACCCTGGTGAATATTTTCTAATTGGTTTGAAAGAATCAGGTTATCCAGTATATTGCTGCATAGTTATGACCTAACTGTCCTAAATTCGCTGCTAATGTTTTCAAATATGGTGCTTCTCAGGCTGTGAGCTGCTTTCCCTTGTGCATTCACATAATAAAATATTGCTGAGAATGATCCTAGTTACTCAAACAATAATAAAAACCAGATGTTTAGTTTCTATTTATTATATTTGACAGCTAAGGTAGTTATAGGATATATTTAAAAGTCTGCATAATAGCATAATTCAGATTTCATTTCAAGGTGTTTGGTGGAGTCCATACTTCTGGTTCTTGTCAGTGAAAAACATTAAAGTCTAAATAAAACTAGTTGTTTGTGGATTAAGATTTCCTGCTGTGAATGTTGCCTCATGTTCTAGATTTCATTTAATGCATATTTTCAAATTTTGTTTTCAGGTCAAACATCCGGCCAGACTATGCAGATACGAGCTTTCATGAGTTCAAAATGCATACCTTCAGTCGGGTGACATCTTGCAAAGTCTGTCAGATGCTTCTGAGGTATTGTACAAGTTTTTTTGGGTGGTAGTCTCCCCCCTCCCTGCCTCTGCAAGGTCAGGCTGGATGGGGCTTTGAAAGGTGTCCCTCTTCATAGCTTAGCAGGCATGAAAGATAATAGAGAGTTTGGATAATCTTTAAGATCCCTTCCAACCCAAACCCTTCAATGATTCTATGTTGCATATTGTTGATATTCTGAAAAATGAAACCACAGCATTTTAGCAAGGGCATTTGAGTGTGGGTAGTGCCTTTGTTAAGCACAGGCATGGAATTCTTCTTCCTTTAGCAATACTTTTCCTGACTAGTCAGACTGACCTGGATTTTCATTTTTCATCTTGAGTTGTTTTTTTTTTCCCCCCTCAATGCAATAAAGTCTAAGTGATATGAACAGTGGTGCAGACCTTCTAAACTTAAAAGTCAGGAGGGCTAATTCCTGGCTTTGGAGCAGTGTAGTTGAGTTACTGGGTCTGCACCAACTGCTGTTGCTGAGAAGCAGCTGTTGTGCATTCAGGACACAGCACCCAGGATGCTGCCTGGTTCTCCATGGGCCACCAGCTGGCTATTCCCAAGTGCCACCTTGTGGGACAGACACATGTAGAGGAATTAACAGCTCTGAATATTACCTGAAGTGATAAATGTTTTTTAAAAAGTGAACAAATTTATAGTTAGGAATATTTTCCATATAGCCTCAAAACTACTTAATGCTTAAAAAATATACATTCAATCTTAAAACTTTCTTGCACTGGATCCTATTCTTCATAGTGCCTAGGCAAATTCCCACTGAGATGAAGTGAAGTGTAGATCTGTAGTAGGATAAATGCATAATGGTACAATTTCAAGTGTGCTGTTCCAAAGTAGCTTTGGATTACATTGAGATGGAGGTTATTATTCTACTAGTCTGAAAGAACTGTCTGGTCGTGATTTTTAAATGGCTAGTAGTGACAGAAAGCAGATGAGCTGCTTGTATGTCAGTTGTCACTTTTTCTCAAGGCTCACGGACTATCATTATGCAGAACAACAAATGGCTTCTAATACCTTCTGCCATGTCTCTTATGTCCTTTATGTGTGGAATTTGTCACCTCTAATGTATCACTACCTAATTTTATTTTACAGGGGAACATTTTATCAAGGCTATTTATGTTCTAAGTGTGGAGCTGGAGCACACAAAGAATGTTTAGGAAGACTAGACAATTGTGGCAGGGCTAATTCAGGTGGTAAGTCATTTTTATTGTTAGAATACCATTTTTAATTAGGACATAAAACTTGCTAGATATAATTAAGGTTTAATTTACCTCTAATTTGTGTTTATTGTAACATGCATACTTGTGAAACTACCATTTATAAGCACAATTAGAATTGCATTTAGGATTCATAGGGATTTTTATTGCTACTAAATTGAAATGTTCCAAAGCAGGAGAGAACTGTTGCAGGTCAAACCAAATTTCTTCGTCAATGTTGTATACAACAAGGAATTGCCCTTGTTTCAGCTGTGGACTGCTCATATGGAATACCTACAGTACAGCACATCATCTGTCATTCTTGTGCCTCTCCCTTTTTGTCTACGTCAATTTTCATATTTTCCTCTCAGTTCCTAAAGCTGTTTGTGTTGCCTCAGCTTCCTCTTTCATCTCTTTGGTTTCTATGATTTTTGTCCACTCACAGTATTCACAAAAAGGTGATTGATGGCTCTCTACTTCCTACACCTAAGAACTATTTTTTTATTCCTTTAATCAATTGCTCTGTGAATTTCTCCCCTGGCCATTGTCACTTTGCGCTTCCCTGTTCCATTCTTTGGGACTTCAGGAGTCTTTTGATTTCAACTACCATTTGGCCTCCCACAAATAACTCCAAAAATTTGACACCTTCCCGTTCTGCTCAGTATTATACCTGTAAATCTCTTTCTGATGTCTTCTGGATCTCCCATGCTAATGTTCAGTGTTAGCCCCCATCACTGGCTTCCCTTTCCCTCCCCTTCCCTTCCCTGTACTTACTCTGTTGGTGGAAGTGAGTTTGTTACACTATTGCCACAATCATATAATCCTAGTGCCATTTTTGACTCTTCCCTCTGTCCAGCTTCTCAAATGTTCTTTTTTCTAGAGATGATTTTGAATTGCTGTTGTGTTTAAAAAAAGAAAACCATTGGGAGCACATGATGATTTCTGGAAAGTAGCGTTTTATATGTTGGGGAAGTTTCTAGTTATGTGTCATTCTCACTTCTCTAAATTCTAAATTCCTTTTCAGAATGATTTCATAACAATTTGTGAAGTTTCTCATGTCTCACATACTTCACATAAACTACAGTAACCACTTCCCTTGGGTTATTTTCTTTTTTACATTAGTCTCTACAATCTTTGGAAAGTGCTGTTGCAGACATATGATCTCTCCCACCTTTGAATGATGTGATGGCTTCATCTGCTGCTCTTTACTGAGCTGCTGTTCCCAAATTGACTCTAGCTGGTTGTTCCTTTCAACATTGTATAAGCTTGTTTCTGTCTTTGTCCCTGTGCACATTACTTCTGATTTCTACTTGGCTTTTTGCTCTCTGTGCTAATTACCTGTCCTAGTCTTCCATGAAATCAACAGGATGGCAGGCACTGACTTTTGCTGTAGTCAGTAAACCTTGTTTTCTTCAGCTGCTTTTCTGTATTGGAGATCTTCATGCTCCAAGTCTGAACTCTTTACAAATAATCTTTTGTAGATCTGAAAACTGTACAAGCAATCACAGTATTTGTGACTGAAACCCTTTTTGGAACACAGGCTTTTCACAGAACCTCCTACAGATATTCTAAGGAAAATAAATATTTAAAATTGTCTTAAAAATGGAAAGTTTTAAAGCAATTACTTGAATTTAATAGAGTGGAAAAACAAACACATATTGCTCTTTACAAAAGAACTGTCTTCTGTAATATAAACCACCCCTACTTCTACCTTTTTCCTTTGTCTTTCTCCTTTTCTTTTAATCACTTCTGTAGTTTTTATTTTAATTGGATAGCTGGCACCCCAGGAGGCAGGAGCTTGTCTTCCTGTTCCTCTGTAAATATCTGTGGACACATATGGTGCGACATGCATTAGTAAGAATGACCATAAATGCCTGGATAACAAAAGGTCTGATTTCTCTTAATTTTCCTGCATACTTAAGCAATGCTGTAGACTTGTAAGTGGAATAAATTATAATTATAATTTTAAAAATTCGAGAAGTAGAATGGTATTTTGTATTTTACTTTAAATCATGTTCCTGATGTTTGTAGAATTATGCTGTACTGAAATTGCAAGCAACTGGATTGCTAAGATCCTTTTTTGTGTTATGTGTTTTGGTTACATCCAGGTATTCAACCCTCTGTCCTCTCTTCAAACTCCACTTTCTCTTCTCTTGTTTTTTCTTCTATGCCAAGACTCCCTCATTGCTGTAGCTGTCATACAAGACAGGAGAGTTGTGCATCTCCTACCTGCTCTTGAGGCAGAACAGGAAGTGCTGAGCTGTGTCTTTGCTTAGAGTCTGCTCTGTGATCGTAGCTACAAAAACCAGCTCTAAACTGCAGCTCTTCCCCTTGCTCTATCAAACAACGAGCATGGAAAGGACAAGGGGTTTGGCTGACTTTGCTCAAAGTGTGTCATCCCTCCACCTGATAATGGAACTTTGGCCAATGAGTAGCAAAGGAAAACCTCAGGTTTTTCTCTACTGTTTTCCACTTTTACTCTTTCTTTGCCTTTTTAAAGAAAGAAGTGTTGATTGAGCAGTGCTGGCCATTCATAATGTGCACAGACCAAGGAAAGGTTTAAGGAGGAGTTTTACCAGTACCTGCTTCCCTGTGTGGGCCACAAAGGGATGAAACAATTCAGACTTTCTGAAATATTGGTTAGTGAAACTTGAATTGTTTCTAGAGCTGTCCTTTAACTATAACAGAGCTATGCTGAGAAATGAGGTCTCCCATAAGTTATCTTTCATGCCTGCTAAGCTATGAAATATTATTGAAGGCATGCAGACAGAAAGATACAATGTAAAATTCAACATTTTTGCTGAACTTTGTGGAAGAAGTATACTCTACAGGCACAAAATTCTAACATGCCTTTAATTTTGAATACTTTTAAAATATTTAGAGAAATTAATTTATGATAAATACAATATCTTTTAGCACTGTCATTTGCTGCTCCTGTGGGAAATGAGCAAAGGCTTGTACAGCAGCAAAATGACTGGAACACTTATTGTATTGCTGTGTTTGGTGGGTTGGTTTGTTGGTTTGGTTTTTTTCTCCCCACATTTTTTTCTAGGGGACTATTACAGCCTTTTTCACAGGGTATAATGTACATGAAATGGAATCATTCTTTTAGGAAACTGGACATTATTGTTCCCCAGTCGTGTGGTATTAGTTATGGCCACAGACATGGTATATACATCTACATATGTGTAGATAGATATATTTTCTGTTTAATCTGGTGTTCTGTCATTCTGCCAGTGCCATTCCAGATGCTTGACAGCCAAGTGCAGATCCTCTGTGTGGTAGACAGGAATGATGCTCCTTGCTCGATCCTGTTAAACTTTCTTCCTTTCTTTTTTGGCCTTTGAAGAGTTTTTACATCTTGTTAATGCTTTTGTATGGCTTCCCTATTTGGAAATGTCCCACTGCATTTCAGTGTTAGAACAGTGAGTTCTCTGTGAACATGTAGATGTTACTTTGGGCTTTTGTGAGAAATCTTGACTGAACTGCTTCTCTTTGATAAAATATTTTGACTTCTTAATAGTATATTCTCCAAATAGAACAGATTCAAATTTTTTATTATCTTTTTATAAGTGTAATTTTTTCTATGTTTCAAATAATTTTCATTCCTATTCTGTAGACCTCTTGTACTTCTAGGGGCTTATTTGTAAAAAGGTGATCAGAGTTCAAATCACTGAAGTGGGAATATGCCATTACGTTTCTCAAAGGCATTTGAATTTTCCTCAGCATTTTCTGGTTTTGTAAAGTTTCTGTTTTCTTTATAGCCCATGAGCAGATGTTTTTGCCAGCCTTTCTGAAATGATGCTTAGAACTTTCCTGAGTGGATTAAATCTTTTTAAATTTCATTGCAAGTCGCACTTTGTGAAAATTCAAAAGACAGACATCCAAAGATAGATGAAACGTTTTGAATGACAAAATTATTAAGTGTCAGATTTAGATGATACACTTATGAGAGAAACATTGACAAAATCTGAAGATAAATTGCTGTGTTCTCATACTATGCCTTATACACAAACATATGCCAGTTCTTCAGATGTTTTGCTTCAAAGGCGGCCAGTTCAGCAGATTGTAGAAATTTTAGTGATAAAAGATGCAGAGTTAATCAGCTGAATTAATAAACAGAACAAAATGTTTGCATTTAGCCCTTGGGTTTTCTAGGTTGCTGTTCCTGCCCCTGCTGCTGTAAATCAGCAGTGCTGATTGAAGTCTTCTGTGCTCATTCCTGTCATTATTGATTTACCCCTTTTTCCCCCCCTTAAAATGGTGTCCTGTACATCCTCGAATAGTACTCTACATTTTCATATATTTTACTTTTCTGCCCTATTACTTAATCTTTCTGTGATTTGGAATCCTTGTTAATATTCTAATGAACGCCTTTGAATTTGATTGCACGATCTTAGACTGTGTGAAATCCTTTAACACAAGGATTAGAAAACGGTTGCACATATTCCTGTGACAGGCCATTTATAAAGACATATACATGGTGTTCTTGTCTCTGCTGGCTGTGAGGGCATCTCCTCTCCCTTGTCACATCTTCTGGCTTCTCAACTGCATTCCTATGTCTTATTTCACGGCACAGAGCAATTTCACTTATCTGGTGATTCTTTCCCACTGGCTGGAAGGGTTTGTGTCTGGGAATGCTTAAGACAGGGGCCTTGGGTAAGCAAGCATGAGTAAGACACACCTTTAGTAGCCAAAGGGAGAAGCTGTACCCCTTGTTGTTCCCACTCTTATTGTACAGACTGTTCTATGTCCTTTGCAATTTCTTCAGAGACCTCATAGGATTGACAAAACAGTATCACTCTGCCTAGAACATACTGAAGAACTCCAGTCTGTTTCCTAGTTTAAACCATCAGAATTAACAATTCATTTTTATTTCCACACTGGAATTTTTCCAAGTCCATCAAATTAGGTTGAATTAAGTATTCTCAGGCAAATGCTTGCTGGTTCTACTGACTATTGAATATTTCAATTAGAGAAACCTCCAATGATTTTAGAATCTGAAAGTGTTTTGAATTTTTTAAGTATAGTGCCAAACCCACAGAATTTTCTTCTTTATATTGCTTTTCCCAGGGAATGTTAAAGGCGTGTCTCATCAGGTTATAAACAGATTAGAAAAACATTAGCTGGTCATTTTTATAGTAAATCTTACTTAATTTATGCATGATTTCTTTAATTTCATTTGAAAAAATACTGTATTTCTTTAGATGGAAAAGAAGTTGCTTCAGCTGTGAGATGAACTTAAAAGACAATGTTGGCATGTGAATGGGTTAAGTTTAGAATTGCTTTCATACAGTAATGTGCATGCCCAATGATACAGTCCATGCTGTTCATGTCCTAATTGCTTGCTCCAGCACATTAGAGATTATTCATGAAAAGCCTGTGGTCTTGACATCTCAAAGAAACCAGCAGCTTTCACTATTTACGTTTTTGCTGAATTTAATCAATAGTTGCAAAATTGCTGGCTCTCCTCCAAACCTCTTGTGTCAGCTGAATTGACAAGTAAATGCTCAAATCTCACGAAGTTCATTGGAGTGATACCACTTTTTAAAAAACTCCAACAGAGGTTTAGCTGTATTGCTTAACCAATGATTCTTGCTCAACCTGAACAAAAGCCAGTTAGGGCACCTGATATTTTTTAGGGTCCTACAGTGTGGTACATCTGGGTCACATTTCCAATTTTGTTCTGATTGAGTAATAACTGGCTAAATTACTGGAAAGGAACACATAGTCCCACAGCTCCTTCCAAGGGACTTAGGTTATAGTTCCTGCATTTTAAATATTTAGAGTTTTCTTTTAAAATAGAAAGGTGAGTAGCTTATTACATATAATTTTATTTACTCTGTTTAGTTAGCATGTAAATCCAGCTGCTTTGTTGCATCCCTGAAGAGCAGCTTATTCCCATTTTCTGAGCTGTGTTCCCTCACTTACTGAGGCCAGCTGCTGCTCCTCTTGCTTCTGTAGTAAAATATGATTATCAAAATGTGACCCAATGGTAATATGGCCTCAGTGAATAAACAAGAAAAACCCCCAAACTGTGCTGAACTATGGCATTAATTATGTGGCTGTCAGAACTGAGGACTCACTTGATGATTTCATTGGCACATTGGTGGTGAGCAGGAACTTTGGGATGCTCTGATCACCAGCTGGAACACATTCATCTAGTTGGATTTAGGATATTTTCTAGAGGTAAAAATAATATTCAATGGCAACTTTTTAAAATCAGATTAATTCCATTCATTTCCATTAGAGGATAGAACAACATTTCCATCTAAACTTTTTGATAAAGGATCTGCTGAAATAAATGTAAGTCTTTAGAATATAGAAAAGGAAGAAACCCCCTAAGACGGGATTTGAAGTTTAGGCCTCCTTTGCAACTACTTAGCTATATGACTTCCCTTCATAATGCTGAGATCAAACATTCAAAAAAGGAGATTTTATTCTGATTTTGGCAAAAATTCTGAAAGGCATATCAGATCATGAAATACCAAAATTATATTGAATTTCAGTACCACTCGGGCAACTAATTCCCTCAGGCTGCTTAGAAAACCTCAACAGCCAACCTGCATCTCCTCCTTTGGGTGGCCTTATTTTCCTTCTCTTTGCTCCCTCTGCAAATGCAAACTGCTCCTTGTGGGAAGGTTAGAAGGCGTCCCAGGAGTGCTCCCCGTGCTGTGGGCCTACGTGAGCGGAGCCGTGCCAGGGCACGCCAGGCCTTTTGTTTTCCCACACCCCGCTGCTTCAAGCAACCTTTCCTAGTGGAACTAGAGGGGACTTGCAGTTAAGGTTTATTATCTGCTTTAGTGTGGATATGTCAGAAGTTATTACAGTAAAAGTTTTCCAGTGTCGTGAAGTGCAGAGACCAGGCATGTGCAGCCGGTGCTGGGCCTCCAGTTTGAGGCACACAGGGGCAAACACAGCTTTGGTATCCAGAGTGCCTGGATTACCCAAATCCAAATTACCCTGGAGTACCCAAATACCTGCTATCAGATTATACATTCAAAGGACATGGACAAAGGAGACCCTCTTTTGTGCCTTTTGTGATGTCAAGTGCCATGTGTGCGCTGAAGTGTCACTGGCTTTATTCAGTCTTCCTGATGTCCCATAGGATTTTTTTCCCTAATTTCTAAATAAAATTTAAAAATTTTAAAATAAACTTAAACAAGTACCACAAAGCTTGTAGTAGAAGCAAATGAAGCAGCAGTGCCATCAGTCTCTGGTGAACTAATGCAATGCTGAATTGAGCATGAAACACAGAACACTCTGAAGCTAAAAGTATACCTTTAAACTTCATACACCTTGTCACACTGAAAAGCTAGAGGGGAAAAAACCCGTTTGAGCTGGGCGTGCAATGCACGGTAGCTGCGGGTTCGCAGGGAGCCAGTGTTTACCAGGCGCTCCCGCAGCGCTGCGTGCCGCGCCGTGCCCGGCCATGGGCGCAGCCCGGCCATGGGCGCAGCCCGGCGGGGCCAATGAGCGCGGCGGGCTTTGCACAACAGCGCCCGGCGCGCCCGGGCTGGGGCGGCCGCGCCGCTCCCCTGGCTGCAGGAGGCAGCGCGCTTTCTCTAACTGCGCGGGCTCAGATTGCTCTGTTCAAGGTGCACGGCTTGCAATCAACAATAATGCCAATTTTTACTTATGTTTCAGAACATGGAAACGTGAAACATGAGGTAAGGATTCGTTTTGTTTTGCATGTGATGTTTGTTTTTGTTGGTGACATAGGAGCTCTTTATTACTCTGTACATGCTGATGGAGAAGGTATGTTTTTCTTCTGGGTTTGCAAACATTTCTTTAGAGTGCTGTAGAAGTTGTCTAAGCAACAGGGTATTCATGGTTAAATATGAATGTCTTCTACTCAAAATGTGAATTAAACTTGCAGCAAAATGACAGTGCTGAGAGCCCTGAAAGGGGTGGAGATGCTTTTTTAAGCTACAGGTAAGAAAACATTGCTTCACAGCTGGTGATTAGATCCTTACTGTTCCTAGACAAAATCTGGCTATGTTCTATAAAAAGTATTGTAAATGTAAAGGTATGCTTTTCTTCTTTTTAAAAAAGTATTCTTTTTTCTTCTCTGCCATATGGGGTGATGAAGGATTGGCAGAGCAGAGCAGTGTTTGCCCTCTTGATGTGAAAGAAGGTTGCAGGTTGCATATCCTGTGATACGGGTTTATGTAATCTGGAGAGAACATTAGAGTGAGACCTGAACAGAGGAGCTGCTGTGATGCACCTAGTGTAGCTTGCTGTCAGCCTAGGAAGGGTTATTTTTTGGCCAGCTCCTGGGGCCTCTTCACTGTTGTACAGGACGGCACAGCAGCTGGGTTTTGTCTGTCCCATCTAACAAAAGAGAGGCAGCACTTCAGACCTAGAGCATAATAATTTCTAGCATCACTTTAGATCAGAAGTTTATAGTAATTGCTTAAATGACATGCCAGTTATGAACAGCATGTGAGTGTAAATGTTGCTGCTCTCCATAAGCATGGCTGTGTTTGATGCTGTCACTTAATAGGGGGAATGGGAGGGTGTTATTGCTGACATGGCTAGTGCAGGTATAGTAGTGTGCAGGGCTGACCACATCTGTGCTCTCTCATGTTTGAGCTGTTTGGGTGTCACTGGAACCCCAGACAGCACTGGGGCTGCCAGCTCTGCACCCTCTGGTGAGCTCCTGGGATGTGGGCCCAGATGGACTCCTGCTCCTGGGATCCTGCAGGGGAATCATGTGGTGACAGGGGAGCTCCAGCAGAGGAGAGGCGTGTGCTGCCTGTGCCCAGCCCCTGTCCCTGCCTGTGCCCAGCCCCTGTCCCTGCCTGTGCCCAGCCCCTGTCCCTGCCTGTGCCCAGCCCCTGTCCCTGCCTGTGCCCAGCCCCTGTCCCTGCCTGTGCCCAGCCCCTGTCCCTGCCTGTTCCCGTGCCCAGCCCCTGCCTGTGCCTGTGCCCAGCCCTTGCCTGTGCCCAGCTCCTGCCTGTGCCCGTGCCCAGCTCCTTGTCACTGCCTGTACCCAGTTCCTTGTCCTTGTCTGTGCCCACCCCCTGCCTGTGCCCAACTCCTTCCCCTACCCAGCCCCTGCTGCTCTCCTCACTGCATCCTCAGCCGTGCCTGTGGCTACGTGCTGCCCAGCCTTTCATGCCTCTGCCTTGACAGATGTGCTGAGTAAGGTCACTCTCAGCTATGGGGATGACAGTGTGATCTTTTTGCCTGATGCCTTCTCAGTCCTGCAGCTGGCAGGCATGGCTGGAGAGCTGTGAGCAGATCATCTACTGGCCTTAGTGGACAAGGCTTCCTAAAGCTAACTAAAGCTTGGTGACCATACTGTGGCTGGATGAAAAAATAGGTATACTGTTTTTTCTTGTTAGGAGAATAAAGGCCTCCTTTCTAGAGTTATTGATTTGCTATTGCTTATTGAGTTGATCCAAAACATCAGGATTACATTAATTTTTACCAAGACTTGTATTTAAGTGCCTGCTTTAATTCTCTCTGTGCAGAAGAAAACTTAAGCATGGATGAGGAACTGTCGTTTTGGAAAACATGGATTTAGGTTTCATACCAGTAAAGTAAAGAATCTACTGGTTAATAAGTATGTTTAAGGATATTGAGCACTTTTTCATACAGCTCAAGAACTATTTCCTTAAGACTATTTTTCCAGCCATATTTTGGTGTATATGACTTGAATTGTCTCAGTCTCCCTTTGTACTTTTCCGAGTCCTGCCCTTTTCCCTTTGCTGTGCAAATCTGTGGTTGCTCACCAATCTGCATCCATCCATATCAGTAACATGGCTTCCATCTATAAAAAAACAATGCAGGATAAAATTGAGCATTTTGCTTTTATCCAGTACTGCTACCTTCATTGTGACAGCAGCTTTAAATTTTTATTCTATCCACTACAGATGAAACAAAACTTGTATCCTTTCTTTAATTAGACTTGTAGGGTACACAGAGAATGTGTCCAAGGACTCGAGAGTTTGAAAGCTGTTTTCAAACCAAGCTTTTGATTTTGCTTGCTTGCTACAGGGCTTGGTAATTTGGTTATGCCTCAGGTTACTGCTTTCTGGCTTCCCTTGGTGTGTGTCCTGCATCAGCTTATATCAACGGCGAGTAAATCAGAGCAACCTAATTGTTCCCTTTGTTATGCAACGTGCCTTTCTCTGCTTGGTTTGATTAAAAAATAAATAAATGCATGAACCGTCATGCAAGTTACCAGATAAAACAAGTTTGCAAAAGCAGATGAGTCGTTTGCAGATATGCATTATTTCACATTGAAATTTCCAGGGATCCCTAGTAAGTGTCTTAATGTATAAAATATAGAAAAGAAATTGAAATAATCTGAGTCTTGTCAGAGGTTTCTGATTTCACACAACTCTGGTTCCTCCAGTTTTAGAGAGACAGTCAAATTCCTGAATATATTTAAATACTTGCCTAGAAAAAAAAGAAAATTAAGCATTCCATAGGGGATTGTAGTTAGCTTCAGTTTAAAGTAGAAATAGTGAAAGTTTCTACCTTATTAAAACAATGCAAGTGGCTTTGACTTTTGTGTTGGTGGATGTTATCTGGGGCACATGATGCTAGACTGCATATTTTTCCCCTATCTTGTTCATAAAAGATTAAAAAATACATTTGTTCTTAGTATCAAAAAATGTTGATGTATGAACAAACCTTCTATGGACTGAGACTCTTTCAGCCTAGTGTCAGAAAAAATGGGATATATGAAAAAGTCATCAACGTTGCTAAGAATATTTTTCAAAGTGTGAACTTTGTGCAAGATAAAGATAATTGTGTTGATGGTTGGGGGAAATAACTTAAGAAAACCAGCTTTGCCTAGTAGATTGTGGTAATGAAAGCATTTCATTGAGCCTTCATGAAAACATGTTTATTCATATCCTTGATTCTTATTTTTGCTCTGCAGAAACGAACAAATGGAATTAGAAGAAGCTCTAGACACGTGGACCCAGGTTTGTATCATGACTTTTTAATACTTAGACATTAAATAAAAGGAGTAAGAAAGCTGTAACTTGCTTTGTTAAGTTGCATTGTGAACGCTATTGCCATGCACACAACGCTGAGAACTTGACTGCTGAATTCATGAAGGACTAAAGCGATTGCTCTCTTTGTGCTTTCAAAGATAAGGTCAGCTGGTTGAACTCTTAATTTTTCTCCCCCTTGTTTTTTGTTTAAGCAGAGCTCTGGTTCTGTTTGAACAACAAAATGCCTCTGGGCTTTCAGTTAATATGACCCACCCTACTGTACTCGGTAGTTTTTTAAAGAAATAACTAAGGGATGAATATCAGACAGTTGCTTATAAAGCTCAGGTCTTCAAGTTGTGGGTATTCTCAGCTCTTAACTGTAGTGGTGCTCAGTGCTTAACTGTATGAGTTACATTTCGGAAAGGCATAAACCAATTGCAGTTTTTTATTGATTTTCAAAGTGATTTTATTTTTCCTGTTAGTTTATAGTAGATATTTCTGTGGAATCATGGCAGCAGCAGCCCTTAAGAAAATTAAATGCTTGGTTATAGGTTGTGTACTCAAGTGGGTGAACATTTCCTCTGGAGACCCATTATGTGTCTGTGTAAAATATTCAATGTTTTTCAGTGTAGCTGTGTGATATTTTTAGTGTCATTTTTTACAGTAATTACATTTCTGTCCTTTATGTTTCTTGTATAGTTTAATTACCGGAGATTTGTTATGCAGATACTATTTGGAATAAAAGTAAGCTGTGGATTATTAAATATTTCTAGATGTGGACATCTGAGAATGGTTGAGTTAAACATTAAACAGGATGGCAATTCTTTACACCACATTATAGCCTGGCAGAGCTAAGCATTTTTCAAAAAGTAGGAATGCTGGTTGTGCCACTAGTACTGCAGCTGCCTTGGCTTGGAAAGTCTAAATGTTGTAACTAGCTGAAGCAGACCACACCTTTCTTACTCACGTACCTTTGACATGTTTTGGAACACGTATCGTCACTTTGTTCCCTCTAGCAAAATAAACCTGCTTCATGATTCTAGAAATTGTTCTGTGTGTCCTGACGACTGCAGTCATAAAAGAAAAAAATGAGCACCCTGTAACTCTGAAAATTAATACAGTCACAGGGGAAAACATCAAGGGTAGGAATTAAATAATGCAGAAGGGGATGATTTCTTCCAAGTGTTTGCTAACAAGACTGAGTTCTTCCCATTCATTGCATGTTGCAGTGAAGTGTAATTGTGTGCTTGCAGAATAGCCCTTATAGGTTCAGCTGTCTCATGTAGAGTCATAGAAGGTCAAGTAATTTAGCTTTGAGAACCTTTTGAGTATACTGGTGATTTTACTTGCTGTTGAAGTCTGATAGAAGTATTTGCAGGATCTTTATGTACAAGGATACTTTAAAAGTAGTTTTTATTGAAGACTAAGTACCATTGAAATCACCAAAAGCAGTTGAATTAAGTAGGTGTTTAAAAGCTGCGTGTAGCCAATGCATAAAATACAGTTCTGCTTGCCCCTGCTTTCTCCATTTACCTACACAGAGCAGTTCTTGAGTTGTTGGGTTAATCTTGTTATGGAGTGAAGTTCTTGGTCCTCATAATATTTTTGAAAGCCAAAAGAAATGAAGAATGTTTGCATGAATTTTAAATCTCCTTTTTGGACGCATGACTCTAGCAGACTTCTTACAGAATTGCTTCTGACATTTTGAAGGTTTTAAATAAGTAATAGTGAGAAATATATTACATACTAATGTGCTCTGTACATACACTGTTGGTTTTCAAATGAAATGAGCATTTGTTTTGCATTTTGTCAGGATAGACATTCTGTGTCCTCCCGTAACTTGGTGGGTATAACTTTTAAAGTCTTTGGTAAACTCCTGACATCTATTTTGCATAATCTAAGTACTACTAGTTCATCAGATTGCCTTGAGAGGCAGATGCTATCCAGAGGGCAGCACTTGGAGGAGATCAGTCATGTCAGGCACACATTACTGCATTGAGCCTCAGAGCTTTCCAAGAGCACTGACGTGAAATTCTGAAGAGTCTGAGCACTAGGATGCTCTTTTTGCTGAGAGAGGTGGTCAAACTGCCCAGACTGCTTTGTCTTTGGAAGGTTTGGGCTGCTGCTGCTGCAGCCAGTGCTGTGATGGTGTGAAGCATGGGTGCTAGGTAAGGGAGGAGACACTTGCTGGAATCAATAACCAGCACCTGCAGTGATATTGATATTGATGGAGTTTGATATCACCAGTAAATACAAATATTTTGGTTTGCAACATGTCAAGATTGTTCTGTTATTTGTGTCTTGGCTATTCTAGTAAAGAATCATGAATAGCATGGTCAAGCATTGGTGTTTCTCTTTTTATGCTTAGAGTCAAATCCAACTCTTGCTGACACAGCTGAGCCCAGAATGAAAAATCATTTAAATTTGATGAGAAGTAGTACAAGTTGAAGGATGGTCTAAACAAAACGATGGGAGGATACTGGATTAAAATATCTTGTTTCCTGCTGGTAAAGCTCATTGATGAAGGAACCTATCTAGCTGAAGTACCCTAAAGGCAATTAGTTAGTTTATGGCTTTTTCATTTGTGTTTCTTTGAAGCTGGGTTAAAAGTTTTGACAGTGACAGTTCCCTCCTCGAGATTTGCTTTGTGCTAAATAAGAAGGAAGGGTAGAAGGAAAAATGATTAATGGATGATGAAGCAGAGAAATTCCCATGAAATGAAAGCAGTCATGAGAAAAACATGAAAAAAAGATAAGTGTGCAGAAGCTGCATAGGTGAAGAAAAGACTGGAAATCCTACATAATATGGCTTTGTCTTTAGGCTGTGCACTAGACCTTCAGCCTGCAATTCAGTTGCAGAGAGCCTCCTGAATTACTTAATCTACTAAATTTTAGTGGGACATATTTTAAGTAACTTTTCTTTGGATTAAGCAGGGCATAATAAATGCCATTGATGAAAGGAACTGGTGAATACACCTGCAGCTATAAATCCAGGGAAAATTTGGTCTGCAGCTTGCATGTAACTGTAGAACAACATGATTCTGCTTAAATACATTTGAGAAGTGATCAGACTGGTGTCAGTTTTTTGCATAGGATGGGCATGTGAAATTATTATATGAAATTTTATTCTCATTTAGAGAATATGTTTAAGCATGGAAAATGCGCTATTGGCTTAAATAAGAAATGAAGCATTGCTATGTATATTCATAAGCACAAAATCTTATTGAATTCTTGAGAAGGATGATGCAGTCTGACCAATGTTTTTAATGGAAATAATTTTGTATTTATTTTAATATGAATAGAAAATTAGACTTTCTCAGCTATTGAAATATTACAGTGAATGTTTGCTGTCTTTTTTTTTTTTTTACAGTATCGAGTCTAAATGTGATAGATTCACAGCTTAGTGTTTTTGAAACTGGTTTTACTCTAAACACTTCTGCTAATATAAACATTGGAATTTTAATCTCTGAAGTGTGAAAGTATATTTCATATCAGAAGGATAAACTTTGTAAAAATAGAATACTAGGAGCCTTCTAGTCAAATTTCATTGTAGATTAGACTCAAAATCTGATCTGTGCAAGATCACTACTGAGCATGTTCTGACTTCTTAAACAGCTGATTTCTTTATAAGCAAGGATTAAAGATCAGGAAACCTCAGTTCTGAACCGAGGGCCAGAACCAATATTTTTCCCTTCACAGAAAGTAAAATATTGTCTTACTTTTTTGAGATGGAGGGACACAATACTAGCAAGTTATGTATACAATGCAATAGCTTGGGCAAATGTATTTTTCAGCCTGGGAATTCAAAGTTCAAATAATAATTTTAGAAAGAGGTATTTGTGTTTCTGGTTGGTGTCTGGTCAATAATTGCATTGTGGATCCTCTAATATTGGTTTTACACAGATTATTAAAAATCCCTCAGGATCTGAAGAGAGTCACTGGGTTTCTGGCCTGAAGTATATGCATTAAACAAACAACAGTCTGTGTAGGGAGAAGTACAATACTGGAGATATGTTTATTTCATTAGCTGCTGTGAGGAATAAGATACTTTGTGCTTCATATTTTGTTGAAGTTGGATTTTGGAAGCTTTTAACTAGATTGTGTCATTGTTATTGTGAGCGATTAGTAAGCAGTGAAACAATATTCAGGTGTTTGTGTAGTGTGGTAGTGTTTGCATCTTGTCTTTGGAGTAAAAATTAGGGGATAGGGTCATATTGGCAGTTTGAATTTTCTTTTCGGTTAAGAATGACACACAGGCTAGACTGTGAGATATTTCAACAAATTCTGACACAGTATGCTCTGTGATATGCAGGTCTAACTCTGATTTCCATTACAGTGCCGCTCCAAGCATATATCCAGCTAAAAGCAAAATCTGGCTCAAACTCAAATGCTGGGATATCCCAACCAGCAGATAATTCTTTGCCAAGTATGCAGTTGTTATAGATAAAACTACTCTTTAACTAAGAATTTGAAGCATGTCACTCATTTTCTTGTTTTATTGAGCTATCCAGGCACATCCTTAGTAGTCCTGATTGACTGTTGTCTCTCTCATTCAGCCGAGTACAGAGAATACCCAATTTCATGGATCAGAAAAGATAACCTTCTACAGTGTAAAGCCCAGTGCTGGAAACAGACATTCAGGAATTTATTTCTCCACTTACACAGTGGCAGCAGCTACCTGGGATTCTGGCTATGGTTTTGGTGGTCCAGTAATGACTGACTGACTGTCAGTGTCAATGTGGAGAACAATAATTTATCTTGGTTTTAAGCCACAGAAAAGGGTCTATCAAAAACCCCTCAAAAAACCAAAGACCAAAACAAAAAAACGCCAAAAAGCATTAAACAAGCCCTCACTATTTCATGAGGAGTTGACTGATGTCATTGATTTATTGATAGTATCTCTTTATTAGGGTTGTCTTCATCAGGATGAATTAGACCAAGTAGCAACTTTTTGCTTTGATAAAGGAATTCCTGTGTATAGAATCAAGAAATAAAGTGATAGGTGTTTTTCATATACATTTAATACTGTTATTTACTTACATTTCTGTAAATAAAATGTAGGAGTGAGTAGCAATCCCTCAAGTACCAGAATATACACATGGCATTTTTTTCCAGCTTTAGATACTGTTAACATGGAATATGATGATGTGTTTTGATGGTTGGACAAAATGAGTGTGACTCTAAATTAAATTAAGGAAAGGAATGCTGGAGCAAAGAGAAATGTTTGATGAAACTTCCTCTGGTGAATAAATAGTTGTTTGACAGAGTTGGAGGTCTTTAATAATGTTTGTGGAGCGTTAGATTTAATGAGTAAAGATTTCTCTGCATGGTAATGTTTTAAGCAAGCTACAGAACCAAAACCAAGATTTGATGTTGCATACATGTGACACATGTTTAACTTTTGGGTGGGTTTTATTCAGCTATGGGTACTTCTTCCTTTTCTACACAGCATCTAAGCACTTTGTTCAAAGTACCTATAATGTACCCAGTCCATGTCTGTAGGAAACTTTGTGGAGCAGAGGAATTGCAGGTCAGAAGGAGTCTCATGGGGCAGCTGTGAGCACACTTGCTGCAAAGAGGACATTCCTGGGCAGGAGAGATGTGATGCTGCCTACTGACATGGTGTGGAATCTTGGAGTTCTTTGATTGCAGCTCTAACCTGGCCATCTCTTAGTATTTATAGACATGTTGGAGCATGTTTTACATCAAGTGGCAGCTGGGATGGGATTGGTGTTTGAGACCAGAGCCAGTGAATTTCTCTGTGGTCCCATGTCATGGGACAGCTTCTCTCAGCTGGGGCTCAACAGCAGTGAATTCAGAGATACGCTGAATTGTGTGCCCTAATTTGTGAGATCAAATTAATTTATTTCACGTATTTATTAAAAATACGTATTACATTCAAGATCTTTACCTTTTTGCTTCCCAAAATAATGACTTCTTCTTTGTTGTGTTACAAGAAAAGACATGTCTTATGTTTAGCACCAAGAAATTTTCCACTAATGTGTTTCTGGAAGGTGAAGCAGAGTTTTGTCTTTCAATGAAGCATTTCAAATGCAGTTTAATGATTTTTATTTAGGTTGTTCTATTTTAAATTAAAATTATTTTTACATTCCTGTTGGGGAGAGGTATTTGAAAGGTGCTGTCCCCTTGGCATCTCAGCAGTGAGCTAACATTCAGAGAAGAACATAGCCTTTAGCCTTTTCTTTTAATTAAACATCAGAAGACCCAGATGCCAAAGGGTGAAATGTATTTATTTTGTCAAACTCTTTCATCCTTGTCTGGTTGGATTGCAAGATTAGTTTGTAGTTGAGTGATTTAAACTCTTTTGTCTTATTGGATGTGTTTTTGGGATTGTCTCTATATCTTCAGCAATTAACATTTTATTTTTCTCTTAGAGAAATAATGGTGTTCAATACATGCTTAACCACATACTAACATAATTTTTAAGCTGATGTGGATTAAAAATCCTTCAATATCTTTCTCTGCATAAAAACACCCAACATCAACTACTTAAGCAAAACATCACTGTTTAGAGATAACTGCAAGGAAGTTGTCAGGAAGAAAAAGGTCAAGTAGAGGTGGAAAAAATGGGCATAAAAGTGTGATCAATAAAACAAAAACATACACTGTTTTGTATTTTAAACACACACAAAAATAGTGCAGCACTATTTAAAAAAAAAAGGAAGAGACGTGTGCCAGCAGCTATATGGCCCAAGTTTGCCTTTCCTTACCTTGGCAAGTGGAAGGGAATTGCTCGGTATTTGGTAAAGTTTATTGGGACTTACAAATCTCTTATTCATCTTCAAGAGGAATATTGCATTTACCCATCTATTTTCATATCTGATTTTAATCTTCAGGGTTCTGTAATTCTCAGAAGGCAAAACAAAGATAATAAGGCAATGAGTGATTAAAAATAGTCAAAAGTAACTGAATTTTAACAGTACTCTAAAGCATATGGTTTCTTTTTTTGTGGCTTACTCATTTAACTAAATCAGTATTTGATCACTACTTCAAAGTAATTCTCACACAAAGAATTTGGGAAACATTGTAAAATTGAAAGCAGCCGTCCCATGGGAGAAAAAAGACTGCTGAAAATTCACACAAGAGAAGCTCCCAGAACTGCATCTGCCTTTTGCCTGAGGAAGGTTTTAAAGCTTGGTGGAAGAGGCCAGAGGCAAGAGCCTGAGAAACTGATGCTGGTTTTCAGGAGGGTTTTTAATCTGCTCACCCTTCGAGATTCCCAGAGAAGTGAACAATGAGGCTGAGTTAGGCTGCAGGTCAAGCTAGCTCAGGATCCCTCCAACACTAGCCAATTAAATGGATGCTGAAGGATAGAATTTGGGGTGAGGTGCTGTGGTATTTCCCACCTTACCGTGTGCATTCGTTTCTTAGCTCTTAATTTTCCTTCCATGTATTTTCATTAGCACTTTTTAAACCAAGCAAAAATCTTCACAACATCCTTTAACTGTCACTCTCATAATTAGTTGTGTGAATGAAGCACATCTTTTTGTTTGCTTTTAACCTGCCACCTCTTACTTTGACGCCTGCATGTTTTTGGATCTAGAAAATGCATAATAAATAAGGAAATAATGAGTATTTTTCTCTGGTCACTGTTGTGCCAATCATGAGTTGTCTGTTACATTCTGTCCAGTCATGTGTCCTCTCATCTAAGAAGCTATTATCTGCTAATTCTTCTGATACAGAAGCCCTTATGTATGTCTGACCATCCTATTGGCTTGTTTGCATACTTCTAGGTCCAAGAGTAGTCAGTCTTTCTAGTTCTATGTCTGCCACAAGAAATTTCTTAGTGTTGGTACAGAACAGAGTTAGATTATGATATTGAAGTATTGTAAAACATACTTAGGAATTACTCTGAGATCTGTTGATACCTGTTCCACACTCCATCATTGTGTATGAGTATTCACTCCATAGGTTACTTTAAGTGTTTCATGCAGGTGTGACCAAATGACCTCCAGAGATCCTTCCAGCCAAAGTTGTTCTCTGATTTTGAATCCTACCGTTCATGAAATCTTCCTTCAGTCTTTTGCAAGTAGTGTTCTTTATAAAGAAATGCTTTTGCACCTTTTCCAAGACTTCATCCACTCTTACTTCCATTTTAATAATGCTTATTAATTTTTTGAACAAGGAAGGGCCAAGCACGAATTCTTTTGGATGACCCTTCTGGACACTGCTTTATATTTGAAAATACACTGTTGTTCCAACCTTTTATGTCCTGTCCTTTTGTTGTTTATTTATTGGGGGCAGGGGTGGAAATTTTCATTTTATATCATGTAAGCTGGGAGAGAGCCTCATTGTGAGTCCTGTTAAAATTATTTTGCTAATCCACATTAATATATAATCCTGCTTCTTCATTGTCTGCTTTAAAGAACTCTAAACAATGTCCCTGACTTGTTCTTACAGAGTATTTGTAGTCTTTATATTATATTATCCATATACTTGTAAATTCTGTTTCTGTAATAGACTTTTCCAGTCTGTTTTATACAACTGTCAGATATTTTTGTTGAGACACCTACTGATTACAGCTGAGTTTCTTTAAAACATTGACTTCACATATACCTACCTATTTTTATGGTATTGAGTTGTTTTAAGAAATAGCTTGCAGATCATCATTAACAGCTCAGCGATGTAATGTTTGAATTTGTTTGATATTTAGCATTTTCAAGTAGTGGCATTATAAAACCTGGCCCGATGGATTTTCCAGTAGAATCAATTTATTCAGTTGTTTTAACCCTTAGATGTGGTTTATCCAGGAAAAAAGGTAAAGTACTTTTCTGAGGCATTAAGTGAAAGAACTTGGAATTCAGCCCTCATTGCTGCTCTTGCTGACCTGCAAATAAGTAGAAGACATGTTCAGTCTTGCTCTTCTTATAACTTTTGTTTCTTAAGCTTCAGTGTGCAACAGGGAATTAAAAAGTAACTTCATTATCTGATACCTTGAAAACGTGCCTCAGTCTGTTAACCTTAGAGGTTATTCTTTAACCAGCCTGTTTGGAATAGGGCATGTGGGCCAGGGGAGAGCATGAGGCATTGTCTTTTATTTCAGACAATAAAGCATGATTTTTTACTCTTTTTGGACTTTTTCCTTAATTGAGTTTGACAGCAACAAAATAGCATGAAATATGGTATAACAAAAGCTGCATGTATGGATCACAGCTTTCCTTCCAGAACTACGTTACACTCCTGGCAGTGGCAGTCTGCTTGTGACTGGCAGGGATCATTTCAGTGCACTGGAATTCACCTAATGCTGGTATATCTTGTACAACATTTTTTTTCTTTATTTATTCATTATAGAAGACCCTACAGGTTGCCCTATAATTTTCACCCTCCCCTTTTTTTGCTTTATCATGGGGACAAGAAAGGCTGGAAAGGACAAGAGTGTGAGGCTTAATGATAGGGACTTAAAGCTCTGACTGCTCCTGTGTATTGTGTGCCCGTTTTCTTGTTTGTCCATTTCTGGTGGTATTGATTTAAACAATGAAATTTAAACACTGTGTGTTGCTCTGCACAAGGCTCAGGCACCTGAGAAACACTGAATGATCAGCTAAGCTCAAAGAGCTGATGCTGGGATTTAAGTGTCTAAGGTGTATTCTTTGTCAGGGCAGCATTTTGGGAGAAAGAGCCACGTCTGGGTGTTCTGCTGGTGTCAGTTTGATCTCTGGTGATTCTTTGATTTAACAACAGGCTGTTGCCACAAGGTGTGATGTTTTTTTCCCACTAAGGTATCCCCTTACTGCCTCTCTTTTGAATCTCTGGATCACCTGGTCACAGGCTAAATAACTTCAGTGAGATAATGGCAAGCTGGTCATGGGAGGCAGCCACAATGAGGAGATAAGTGAGAGAAGTCATCCTGACTTACCTGTCTTAACAAATCTCACACTTTGCTGCAGTATATAATCCACATTCAGACTGGAAACAGAAAATGGAAGGAGAACCTTCACTGCTGTGCAGATGAATGTATGAGGGTTTCTTTGACAGGGAAGGAGAGGAGCAAAAATATCTTAAGATGCAGCGTGATTACTGTGGCAGCATTGATGTCTTGACAGGGACTAAAACTTGATACCCATCTTTATTGCCTATGATAATTTACCAATAACGTCTTGATTTTGTAACAAAGATCAAGTGATGGATTATTTTATTTTGTTTTCATTTTTGCATTTAAAAGATCCTTTTATAGCTTATTATTTATTCATCATGTAAGCAATCTTCAAATTAAGAACTTATTTATGTTTAGACATAGAAAATTAATCTATTTAAACTTGTAAACGATTTCGAAAATTTTTCCTAAAGATTGAAAATATTTTTCTTTGATAAAAGGGAGTATGTAGTGTATAAGAATAGTATAAAATATTTCATATACTATTTGTGCTAGAAAAAAAGGCTGACATAAATGAAGACAGTTAAAACTCATGTGTAAGATATATATTTTTATACTCAGTGGATATTTTCATTGTAGTCTGAATGCCTTTGTCAAGGTATATCTGCTGATTGAGGCTAGGATGCTACAAATTCATGGGAAAACTGGAGGCATCACACAATATGATGCATTTTGGATTTTCTAGAATTTGTTTTCATAGATTTCCAATACTTGAAATATGCAAAGTGTGTGACATAAAAACAAAATCCCAAGTATATACTATTTAGGGATAGACAATTTTAACTGCATTGTGGTGTTAACAGTGAAATATACATTCATCCTTTTTTACTTTTATAGCACAAATACTTTGTAATGAAAACAAGTTTTGTTCTTTTTTCTCAAAGATAATAATTTATTTGTCTATACAGACAAAAAAATAAGCAGGCATATTTTTTAAGAGCAGGTTTGTTTTAGCCAAAACAACAGTGTCTTTTCATTGCTTTTATATAATGCCATAATTCTTGGCAACATTTGTCCACTGATGCTTGCATGCAAAGGTGTATAAGGCCTGAATTTTTTTTGCATGTGTGCTAAGAACTATCAGTTAAGAAGTAAAAGAGATATCTGCTGTAATCAGGGTAGAGGCCACGGAGAAGAAAAATTGCTTGAAGAGTAAGATCATGAGAGTGTTTAAGTTGAAAAGCTGAAGGATTATACAGCATTATGAAGAGGGTGCGTGCAGGCAAAAGCATTTGTCATGTGCTGGGACTTGCCTGCTTTGCCAGGCATCAGCCACTTCCCTTTCACGTTATGTAATAATTTAAAAGGCTTCTCTTGCCAGAGAATTTAATTCTTGTAAGTAACAGAAATGGGAGAGTAAGGCCTTTCATCTTAGAGGCAGATGCTATTAGTCAATACTGAACACAAAAGAAATTGCATGAAAGAGAATTTAATTCTTATTTTTGCAATTCTTGATGAATAAAATGGCAGCACATTTTCAGCAATGTGTGTTTTTAAATTTGATACCTGTGAAAGATTCTAGGTGGCATAGATATGTATTTTCATGGATAATATGTTGTTTTTAAAATTATTCAGTCTGTGAATTTTCAACACTAGTAAAAATGCCTATGTTCTGCACAAGATTCATTACATTTTGCAGTATTCAATTCCTTTTCCAAAGTGGGGTTCCCGTTTTCAAGCCTTTTTCCTCTTACTGCCTGCTGCAGAATTATCCCTGGGCATGGGGAAGTTAAAGTACAGCTCCAAATAATTGCTTCTGTGGAATAATGGACTTGTATATTCCAAGATTTGTCCCTGTTTTTCAGAGCCTTTTGCTGCACGTAATCCACTGTCTGGACACACCTTCAGAGCTCATCTGTAGTATCTGCCCAATGCAAGTTGTTGGCCCCTCAGGGCAAATGCATGTTTGAACAAATACATGAATTAGAATGCCATGCCTGTCTATGGCATCACATTAAAAGATGTGATAATTAACACTGGTTAATCTTCATACCATGTGCTTTTATAAAAAGCAGCACCACATGTACCACACTTTTTAATTCATATGCCAAAACTCCATTTTGCTTAATTAAAAAAAAAAAAAAAATGAAGCTTCTTACTTTTGAGGCAACATGATTTTTAAGGTTTATATCCCTAATTCACCCCTAGACTACATTAAAAGGATGAGATTTCATTACTTTGTCAAAACAAATGAAAACTGGGTTTTTGAACGTGATTATTCTTTGTTGTTTATTCCCATGAAACGTTTAACACTCAGCTGTTTCTAACGCTTGTTCAAAGTGCTGAGACTCTTCAATCCAGGCGATTCCAAAATCCCTTACTCTCACAAGGTTAGCTGCCTGTGTCACTCCAAGTAAGGGGTAGTTGCCTGAAAAAACATTTTAAGGTAAAATCGTACAAAACAACAAGAGCTTGTCTTTAACACTTACTTGGAGGAAAACTGCTGTGAAGAGGAATCCAAGGTCTGTCAGTGAAGGAAAAATAGTTTTCACTCTTAATGAATTACAAAAAGTATGTGGCAATGACCATGAGGAAGTCAGTGACTTTCTTAGTTCTCTGCTTTCTTTCAGTGTAGTCATGGAGAGAATCTTCTTTCTCTTTTGAGAAATTACCTGGGTTTGAGTATAAAAATGAAGACATAATTTTGGAATTGCACAAGAAATTTCTGTTATTTCTGTTTAGACATACTTTCTTGCTTTTGTAATCTGAAGTTCTTGATCTAGGGCATGTTCAGGTTTTCTGAATTAATATGGATCTACAGACACAAATGTATGTATTATAGAGGAAGACTGTTTGAAAGATGCACATACAGCTTATGGAAATGCTTGCCGTGCAGATGAGATTGAGTTGGCATTTATAGATTCTTTCAGCAGTGTACTTGGCTAATTTTTGTATTTCTTTTGTGTTGTAACATGTTGTTGTCTGACTTCCTAAAATCTTTAAAATTTCTTTTCCTCTGTTTCGAGGCACAAAAGTAAATTAAACCTCGGGAGTGAATCTCTGAGAGTTGTGAGCAGAACCACCCAAAAGGGCATGAGAGACAAATGGTCATCGGCCATCTAAATAAGAATAGGGTCATTCCTTTCCCAAAAGGCAGCCCTTGTGACTTACTTCTCTGAAGTTTAAAACCAGGGCTCTTCAGAAGCACTTTTGTAGTGCTAGTTTTTTTTTCTTGTGCAGAGGTGAGTTTCCAGGCTCCTTAAAATTATTGTCACAATTGTCCCTGCCTATGAGTGAAGTAAGAAAATGCTTTCTGTTAGTTATTTTTCTAAATTAAAAAAACCAAACAAATCAGAAACTTAGTTTGGATTTTCTTGGCTAGATTTCTTATTTTTAATCAAAATAAGTGCTGTATTTATAGCAGCACTAAGCTGTCCTTGCCTTGCAAAACCTGGAAACTTAAAGCTCCTACTGAGAGGGAGGAGTGAATGTCCATATTCCCATATGTCCATATTCTGCTAATTTTATTAATGCTGCTCATAATGTCACTAAGCACAGTTATTTCAAAAAAATCTTTGCTGACAAAAGCATTTGAATGAAGCCACATACTGGCATTCAGAGCAGGCAAGATACCCATTTGTCTATGCATTGGTCTTTAAGCAGCAAAACTGCTGTAATATAAAAACAAATAAATGTGTAGAAATAGAACAGAACTCATACAGTTTCAAAAATGCAGCCTTGTAAATTGAATAACATTGCTAGTCTTGTTTGTTTTCCTTGCAATGAACTCCTGCTATGATCTGCAATGTAGTTCCAAGTTTTGTGTGGATCTTAGCTAGAAAATGGAGGTATAGCCACTTACCAGGGGGCTATTTGCTAATGATTAGATCTACAAAACCTGGGGAAGCACAAGGACTTCCTGAGTTGTGGTGTTTTTCTGTTTCTCATAACAAGTTGTTGATCAGACTGTTAACAGACAGATTTTTTTCCTCCCACACATCTTCATTTTGGTTGATGGTTGACCATTTTTGCAGAGGTCTCTGCCAAGAATATGGTTTCCATGTGCAGCATCAGGGAGAAATGGTGGAAAAATTGAAATACTGTAGATTTGACAGGTAGTTAAAGATTGAGGGAACCCCAAATCCTGTTTCAGTAAGGTTTTCAGGAAATAAATAGTTGTTGGAAGAGAGGGAGGGCAGTGACAGAAAGCATGGTTAGGACTGTGACAAAAAAGATTTTTTTTCCCCAGTAATTGCATGTGTTCTGGAAGATGACAGTCTTTAAGTCTTCTGTTTTGATGGAAGAGAAATGTGAATGTTTATCAGATGTGGTTTGGAGTGCACTACAGATTTGTCATCTGAATTTTGAGATAGTGAAAATTATTTTGCCCCCTCATCCTTCCCCCATATTGCTCCAGTGCTTGCAAGTTTTCTGTTTATGGAAGAAAGGACTGCTTTACTTCTATAAGCAGAAACTTAACAGTTGAGTTAAGGCTCATGGTAGTTGATAAACATTTTAATCATCAGCCTTGTGTAGTTTTTTGACTTCAAAATTAAATGGCAAACTCCAGAGTGGCGGTGATCATATGCCAATAGTGAGACTTAATTGACTTAATTGAACAGTATGCAAAGGCAAGGCAATTAAAGAGAAGACAAGTGGAATATTCCTGAGTCTCAGGCACTGCATGTCAGCCACCTTGCCTTTAAACTGGAAGGGGCAAGGTGTGGTTAGGAATCAGTTCTTTCCTGTGAGGGTGGTGAGGCACTGGCACAGGTTACCCAGAGAAGCTGTGCATGCCCCATCCCTGGAAGTGTTCTAGGCCAGGCTGGATGGGGGCTTGGAGCAATGTGGTCCAATGGAAAGTGTCTCTGCCTATGGCAGGAAGGTTGCAATGAGATGATCATTAAAGTTCCTTCCAACTCAGCCCGTTCTAGGACTTTATGAATGTAAGGCTTAAAAGCATTATCTAAAATTAGACCTTCTAATTACAATGACATACAAAAATAATGACTAAAAACTGGGAGAATTGAAAGTTCAATTAAAATATCTTCTTTGAGGTATGTCTGTGTACTTACTAATTGTGTTAATTTTGTCCAATAGTAATTATTTAAATCACTGCCACTCTGAAGAGTGCTCTTAATAGACTGTGCTGGCATCTTCCATGTATGTGAGTTCTGTAATTTGTGTTATAAGTACTTGGGTAAAAGGTAAGAAATCCCACCCCAACCTAGTCTCTTTTGAGGCATTAATAGACTGTCTCAGAAATTGAATGTAAATGGATATTTTTGAGTGATTAGTAGTGTTGCTTTCCTCGTGTCTCCTCACCAGCTGAGAAGGCCTTCTAGACAAGTTTTGCCTTGGCAGTAACAAAGCCATTGACTTCTTCTGGTAGTGGAGATAGATGACACTGATGAGGAGTTGGGAGGCTGCTCTCCTGATAAATGCAAGAGAAAAGAACCAAGTTTACAGTTTATTCTGCAGTGAGACTTTTATGAACAGGAATTTTAAACAAGGAAGCTAGCAGAGCTGATTGGAAGAATGTACAGAGAATGCCAAAGGACTTTGTTTGCATATAGCCCATGCTCAGATTAGAGCATTCCTTTAACTAGCTTTTAATATTAGTGTTGGACCCAGGTGATGTTGCCAAAAAACGTGTCAAAGCCGGTGATTTTGTGTCATGGATGCTCAGATTGTGGATATAACAGTTCCACCTGTTCTTCACACTGCTGTGCCTATCAACCCATCTGTTTTTCTCTTTCCATCATATCTCCTTGTTACTTTATTATTTGCAGTTATGCTTCTTGATCAGAAACCTTCAGAGTGTAATTTTACTTACCATCGTGTAAATATTAATTTTTTTTCTTTCAATTTGAGTTCCCTTTGCTTGTGTCTCTTTAGCTTCAGCTGTTAAAATTATCCATGACACTGTGGGCCAGTGTTCAGATATTTAATCCTATGAGACATTACCATGAGTTACTTACTTGTAGCTGCAAAGATACAAACCAAAAAGGTCAAAGCAAATTCAGAGGTTCCAAACAGACACCCAAAATGCTGTTGTGATGAAAGAAAGGACAGAATTAGTGAGCCTTTGTCATTTCCTGTATGGAAGGCAATGTTATATTCTTGAGATTCTAGAAGCATCAGGATGTGGCCTTGTCACATAGTCTAAAACTCTGTTTCAGATTTGAAGCCTCATGAAGTCAGGAGCCTTTATTCCATTACATTAGTGTTTTTTTCAATCAGGTTATAAATATTTGGTGACTAGGCTATATTTTTCATAGAGAAAAAGAAAGTCTTCATATTAACTAAGATGTTTAATGCAGACCAAGGTGTTTCATATCCTTCTAATAGTTTAAAGTTTATCCACAAATTCACCTTTGAACCCTGCTCTCCAATATGCTGTGTCATTATTTTGTATATTAGAGTGGTCCCTGCCCGAAGTGTAGACCATGTTTTGCTTTGCTTGGAAATAACAGATACTGGAATCAATTTTGACAGATAGAGGTCATGACAGGGCATACAATTATGCATGTTGTTATCAAAAAATAACATTTTTGAATCTCTGCATGAAACTCTGAGGGTCATTCAGTATTGTTTGGAAATGCAGAGCTGCTGTAAGGAATACAAGTAGTTTACTTTTTTTCATATATAATGGATATTCTAACTTACTATGTACTATGTTATTTCTAAATTGTCACCTCCTTCCTTGACTCATAATTATCAGATGAAATATTCAAATGACTGGTACAGTTTATGAAAGGTTTTATTTTTTCTGTAATGTAACCTAATTGATACTTTATAAATCTTGACTCTATCACGCTTTCTGTTTTTCACATGAGCTACAATTTAGATCATCAATTTATGTTAGTTCTCTGACCCAGAGCCTGGCTATGAAGACTTTTCTAGGAATCTGTGTTTTTTTCCTGGTTTTCAAATGAAGGAAATTTTAGCTATTTATTGGTGTCATAACTGGATAAGTTTGGTTTTTGATTTCAATGTTGGAAACAACCAGGCTCTTTGTATCTTTAAATTAGAAAGTTTCCTCATTAAAAACTTTTTCATGTGGAAATCTGACTTAATGGAAGCCAATGGGATTTTTAACATTAAT